>NC_048299.1:166407013-166765921 GCF_013100865.1 Trachemys scripta elegans
GCAGGGGTCCCAGGAGGGGGCAGTCAGGGGACAAGGAGCGGGATGGGGGGCTGAGAGTCTGGGGGGGAGCTGTCAGGGGGCAGGAGTGGGGAGAGGGATCGGAGTAGTCAGGGGACAGGGAGCAGAGGGGTTTAGATGGGTTGGGAGTTCTGGGGGGGGCTGTCGGGGTAGGAGTGCGGAGAGGGATCGGAGCAGTCAGGGGACAGGGAGCAGAGGGGTTTATATGGGTTGGGAGTTCTGGGGGGGGGCTGTCAGGGGGTGGGGAGTGGTTGGATGGGGCGTGGGAGTCCCAGGGGTCTGTCTGGGGGTGAGGGTGTGGATAAGGGTTGGGGCAGTCAGGGGACAAGAGGCAGGGAGGCTTAGATAGGGAGTGGAGTCCTGGGGGGCAGTTAGGGGCAGGGGTCCCAGGAGGGGGCAGTCAGGGGACAAGGAACGGGGGGAGGGTTGGAGGTTCTGGGGGGGCGGGAAGTGGGAGGGGCAGGGGCGGGGCTAGGGCGGGGCTCCTCCCGTCCTCTTTTTTGCTTGCTGAAATATGGTAACCCTAGTGTCCCTTTTTCTAGCATGGAGATAGCTTTCTCACTTTCATGTTCCCCTCTGGAAACACAATTTCCCCCTAGTGCCGTCAGGTGGTCTCTAACCAGAGTGGCACAATATCGAGCAAGAGAGGATGGATAAGGGGAGATTGGCTAACAGGGATAATGCTACAAATTCGTTTGCATCTAGATTTATACACCTTAAGACCTATGTAACTTTATTTTTTTGGCATGTTTCCATGCCTTTTTTTTTTTTTTTTGCAAAGTATCAAAGCAATTTCTGAATAGACAAGGTTGCCTTACTTCCAAACCAATCCACCCCTACTTGTTCTTGATGATTTCATGATAGTGAAATCATAATGGTGAATTCGTGATATCCTAGAATGACCCCATTAAATTTAAATCCTGGTCCTGTTAGTCAATAGGACTTCTGCTATTGACTACAATGGGGCCAGGATTTTACCCCCAGACTTTTCCTGAGTAGCTGTGAGTGCAATCACAAACAAGATATAAGAACTTCACTGCGGGCTTAAGGCGAAGAAACCATTCAGTGGAAGACTCTCTCATTCAGACACTTGCAGAGAAAATTGATCTGTGTAATTATTTTTGTTTGCTTCAGTATGACAGTACATCATTAAAACAAGGGATTTCTGTGGTATGTGTATCATGAAATTTGTGGGGGGGTTTCCATTTTGGATCAGTAAAAAATGAGTATCTTCTCTGTTACTGTAAAAAAAAAATGTATATTAATAGTTTGTATAGTATACATTGCACGTTCATTTAGGAACTCAAAAATCTTTTTACTTTCAGCCATCCCAGTTTGAACAATGCATTGTGCATTCCTTGCAGTCACTCAAGAGTGTTCTGGACTGCAAACCTGGAGAAGCCAGTGTAAGTCTTGTTATTTACTTTTTCTTTCCTTGCATGTAAATTGTTATTAATTTTAAAAGTAATTACTGTATAAATATGTTTTCATTATGTATTATTAGTGTTAGTGGATAATACAGAGATGCTATTATAAAATGAATTAAGAAATTACTCAAGCTTCGCAGTATTTTTTCTTCACTTTGACAAAAAAAAAGCCCTTGCAATATTGAGTCCGTTTTCAAATTGCACTCATAGTACCTTTTGTTTGGGAAGGGGCAAAAAGTGAACTGTATTTAAATGTAATTTTTTTGTAATAAAGGTTATGACCTGTAGCTTTCAAATGGCAGCAGGTATGATCTTACGATGTTGGTACCCTGGAGAGCCAGTTACAAATACATTTCACATCTAGACTTCATTCGGAACATAACTCAACCCTTTGTTTTCCCTACTGCAGTATGCCACATGATAAACTCTAACCCATTCATTTACTGCCTTGGGGACTTGATGCCACAAGGTATGAGCAACTTCCATTGACTTCAGGAAGACGTGAGAGCATTCTTCAGGAGATGCTCAACATCTCATAGGATTGGGTGCTGTTGCTGTTGCTCTCTTCTTCTTTGTCCCATGTATGACGAAGATATCCTATTCCCCCAATGAGGGTTTCCCAGAAGAACCCGAAAGGGGATATTACTTCACAATCACTCCCCATGAGATGATTTTCACATGCTAGCAAAGATGATCTTGAGAAGTCCCAAGAGCTTCTACTATTGCCCTGTTCTCTTTTCAGCTTCACTTGGTTTTCCCCATCCTACATGTTGCTACAAACCTTTTTCTCCAAGTTTCTGTGACATACAGGACGAAGGAAATCTAGCTACTACTTTCCCTTCTACTCACTTATTTTTTCTCCTACCTTTTTCTAATCGCGGTTTCACCTTCATGGTATGGAGAATTGGAATTATCCACAGCTAGGTAGCGTCATGTGCAAGTATTGTTCCCATCATTGTGTTTCCCCTTCACTATAGGATGCCCACACCCCCTATCCATTGTGTTTGTACATAGGATTTGTTCTACCAGCCACTCTTCTTTCCCTGGGGAGTCTCACAAGAGCAGTGTATACAGAGAAACTAGGTTTGATATTTATAACTCTCTTCCCTTTCCTCACTTCCTTTGGAAGAAGGTCTTCTGAAGCTATTCCACTGAAGTTATATGGTTGTTTCTTCAGGTTTTCCAGCAACAAAAAACACAGGAGGAAGTGTGCCAGCTAAGCATTGGTATCATGCAGGTAATTTTAAACTGGAATTTGGGAGCATAAATGAGTGATTAAGGGCTTACTTTGTATCCATTCCTCCCTAAAAAGTAATAAAAGGTGATAAGTTGTCAGATACTGTTTAATTCAGATCATCCAGACATAAGTGTTATCGTAACTTCAAATTACAGTAACTCTTAAAGATAATGATGCTTAATGCTTCCTGGGGTTTCTAAGGCCCTAATTCATCAGGGCACCTAAACACTTCAAACATATACTTGAAGCACTAGCTTAACTTCAAGCATTTTCTGGGTTATTAATTATATATTTAAAAGATTAACTTAAAATTTGGTTTCAAAGAGCACCGGTTTCTAATACGAAACTAAGGGCAAGCACCTGAGCTGGTATAAATTGGCATAGTTCAATTGCAATCAGTGGAGCTATGCCAGTTTACAGCTGCGGATCTGGCCCTTAGTTTCATATTAGTAACCAGTGCTCTTTGCAACAAATTTTTAAGGTAATCTTTTAAATGTATAATAACCCAGAAAAAATGTTAAGATAATAAAGCAACACCCAGCAGTTTTAACAATTGTTTCTATTGTGTTATCAAGTGAAATGTCACAAATCAGACCAAAGAAATGACGCGTAGTGGGCTTAAGAGATGTTAAGAGACCCCTTAACATTGGGGTCTCTGTTTAAGCACTTTAAAGCCATTAAAGATACATTCCTTGTAAACCAGTGGACCCTCAGTCCTATGATTTCAACTCTGATTTGGGAGGTCATTTAGCAAGATGAGAGTACACAGAAATAGCACAGATCTTTTTTTCCACAGGAAAACAAAGGCTAACAAGATAATGAAAACATTTGCCGGACTTGATTTAAAATGCTACTGTTTTCAGTTATTTGAGGTTTAAGAAAATTGGGGTATTTGTGATTATTCTGCTTACATGCTGCAGTTAAAAATTCAGTTAAAAAAAATTAAAATCTTTTACAGGTTTTGTACCAGTAGTTCAGCTCTGATGGAAAATTCAGATTTTTTTTTTAATTATTTTATAGGTTTTTATAGATTGTCTGGAACAACTGAGCACTAAGCCTGATGGTGATGCAGATACCACACAGTAAGTAAAATAATACAGTTGGAATATTTGAAGTTGCAAATTTCAAAAAGGTTTTCCTCACCAGTATTCCTGTGGTATTTCTATTAGACAGCTTTTGTGAACAATTTTGGCTTTGACCAATAATGCCATGGAGCCAAGTAGAACATTTCTATACCCAAAAAAAATAAAAATGAAATACAGATTTGAATAAGAGAATGAAATATGATGAATATTTAAACGTTGTTTTCTTAGTAGCTATTGTAATGCTTAGTGAAAGCTAGCTTATTCAAAATCCTTCTGCTTGATTCCCAAAGAGAATCATCTTTCTAAAGGTTGTAACTGTTACACCAAACTAGCCCATTTTTTGTTCTAATGGTAATATCTGTGCCTGGTGGTTTTTGTCACAGCTATAGCTTCCAAGCAGTTTATATGAAAGAAGTTGCCACTGTCACTGAATAACATCTACCAATGGGGAATGGTATTTTCCTTGCTTTGCCCTCTGTCTTTGGCATGTTCCTAACTCTATCAACATATCTACTAAATTGTTGACAATTTTGCTTTTATTTCATCAACCACTAATTTCAGAGATCTGAGGAGTCATAAGAACCTGAATTTTAAGGCAAATTAGAAATTTACCTGAGTAAAACAAGGAACCAGAAAATATTGCTTGGATTTGCCTGGAATTAAAACTGATTGACTGTATCCTGAAAGACCGCCTTTGTTTTTCTCTTTACTTGGTTGACCTTTAGTTGATGTATAAGAGACGAAAACAGAAACTATTTTATTGCAAATCAAAGAAAGTGCAGAAAGGTGCGACTCCACCTTCCGCCCTCCCCCAATACGATTGCTGGAATGGCAATTCCTGTTCCCAAAGCTCTTGTTCAGTTTGTGGGTGATTTAGAAAAGCTCTACAGCTCATTCTGCCTTCTATTCCATGGTATGAGACGCTCTGACACAGCACTCCAACTTTTTCTAGAGTCTTTTCAGCTGAACCCAGCACGACAGCCGGTCAGAACATTTTCGACTAAATATTTTTCATCAAAGCCATATTGATTTTGACGAGTTTTTTGACAAGGTCTCCAAGGTCCAGGGTGGGCTGACTGACTCTTGCGGGGAGAGAGAGACAAATTGAAGACCAGATATTTTTGATTTAAAAAAATGGAATTTACACCCAATTCCATTTTGCAAATATGTTTGAAAGGTTTTGGTTTTGTTCTATTTGGAACCTTGTTCCGCATGTCAAAACCTCGAAAGTTGTTGAGAAATAGAAATATTGTTCTCCAGCAAGCACACATCATAGCTGATTTGTAAATGCTTAGAGTAAAAAGAATAGTCTCCTATTCACTTTTTTCAAAATATTTTCAGTCTTTCAGTTGACGTTTCATCTCCTGATTTATTTGGAAGCATTCATGAAGACTCTAGTTTATCTTCCGTAAGTGTGGTGTCTAGTTAAAATGTCCTTTGGGGTAAAATTAAATATTGAATAAGGCTTTTATCTTTTACTGTATGTCTTTTGTAATGCATTTGTGTATTCCTAAGTCACATTTTTCAAAATAATATCAAACTTTACTAACTACAAGATTATCAGAAAAGCTAATATTAATGGTATTTCGAGCTTTGGATTGTTTGGTATTCAGTGTATTTCCTACATATTCTTACGCATGAATTTTATTAAAAAAATAAGGGTTGGAGCCAGGTCCTCAATGGGTATAAACTGGCATAGCTCTATTGATGTCAATGAAGGTAGCACTAATTTATACCAATTCAGGATCTGGCCCTTGATGTTTAGTTAAAACTCAAGTGCGAATAACCTTATTCCTAAAACAGATAATTATTTTTTTTTTAGAACATAGAGATAAATGTGTAAAAATTATGTAGTTTGCCTTGGTGAGTCTCTTCCTTACAGTAGAATGTGTTGTGGTGAATAAAAGACTAGAAAAAGTTGCTTTTCCATAAAATTCCTAATGTTGCATTTTTTTGTGTGCAAGTTGGGCTCCCAATTATTTGAACTGTAATGCATTCCCATAGAGTACATGCCCCCAGCACAAGGGCTATTGAAACATATAAAGTTATGCCTCTCAAAGAATGAATTTGAACCTCTTATTATGTTTGTAATAATCTATTTCCTGCAGAATTTAGAAACTATATCCCTTACTGAGTAGTCTAACTGTATTTAGTGAGCAAAGACTTGTAGGATTAGACCCAGAGTTCTAAATTCTGAAATTTAATAATAATTTAGTACTTATATCATTTTAACTCTCCAAGTACTGTGTGAACATTCATTAACTGCTATCAACCTATTTTATTTTCCTGTGTTATTGAAGTCCGTGTGACGTTTTGAGGGTTTTTTCCTCACAAATGGTTCAGTGCTTTTTTTAACAAAAAAAAAATCATTGCCAGTAACCCAATACTTTTGACCAGCCATATGGCTTATACAATGGAAAAATAAATTTGGTTAAGAATTATTTTGAAGCTTCAAATGAGATATTAATCAACAAAAGTAGGAAAGAGTATTAATTTCTATATTTGGCACTTAAAAGAGTTTTAATCTGTAGATTTCAAAACACTACATGGTATCAATAAGGATTATTATCCCCCATTTACAAATGGAGTAGCTGAGGCAAAGAGTATTAAGTGACTAGCCTAGGATTTTTCATTGTTTTTGACAGTTTGTGTTTAATATTGTACGTACAAATCATGATAAATTAATCAAAGTAGTAAGCAGGTTAATGGGTACACATTTATTACACTAGTCGTTGTAGTTCATTACCGGTTGATAAGACTGTTGGGAATTTATCAGGAATTGCAAATCCCATTCTTAATAAGATATTGACTTCCTTCACACCTCACTATGGTAATTTATCCTCAGAAAGTTTTCATTTTTAAAGCTCTTTGCAAATGATTGTCCTGAACTCTCTTCTGAGGTAGGTAAGTATTTTTCCACCTTTTACAGGTAGGGAAACTGAGCAATTTGTGACTTGCACACAGTTGCACAAAAAGTCACCACCAGAGCTGAGTTTATAATTTGAAAGTTCCTATCTCCCAATTACCTCCTGAGGAAAAACTAGACCTTGCCTCTCTCTCAGGCATCATATTGTTGCACCAGTCTTATGGACCAACAGTCCTGATGTAACCTAATTCAATATCTGTTTTGAATCATATTTGATTTTTAAAACAAAATAATTGGAGAGCAGAGATGACTTACAACGTTTCAAATTATATGCAGAAATGATTTAGAGTTCTGTCAGTCTTTGATTTAGTTTAATTTGGAGGATGGGAATGCATTTGTTTAATATCTGTTTTGCTTCCTTTGCTCGAATGTTAAAACCGAATTCTTCAGGCAGTTTCATATGAAAGTGAAGATTTTGGTTTTATTTTATGGTGGTCATCATTTTTAACAGGTTACTAGAAAAAAACCAGTAAAATGCAGAAACCACTTCTTGGAAAGCTGTTTGTGGCTTACTTTTTGGAATGGGATCTGAATCACAGATCTATATTAGTCACAATTATTCCAGTGAATACTTTCAGACATCAGAGCCCATAAGAAAAAGTGCCCTTATTGAATCATTGCACCCAGTGTTGACCAGTTCTTAGGATTTTGTTTACAAAACTATTTGTTAGCTATATTTTATTTATCAGCATGCTTATCATATGACTGTTGTCATTCAAGTCAACAAAACATTTTCCATGATCAAAATGTGTATAAACATAATAATGCACAGTTATCCTAGATATTTCCTAATTACTGTTCATTTTTCTTTCTTAAAACATCTCTTGATTTAGGAACAAAGGCTTTTAATTGTACTCAGTAATTGCTGCTACCTGGAACGTCATACTTTCATAAATATAGCTGAACACTTTGAGAAACATAGCTTCCAAGGAGTTGAAAAAATAACTCAAGTAAGCAATAATATTCAAATAAAATTGCTACAGATGTATCATTACTTTGGATGGAAAGATTTTTTTTTCCTTTTCACAGGTATTAAATTATTTGTACAATCACCTAAAATAAATATTACTTGACCCTCCTACAAGTGAGTGGGATTTAAAGCATCTATTTAAAAAAACAACAACAATAATAATAATAATAATTAATATGTCTGTGTGTTTATGTGTGTGGTTTAAATAAACAGTGGAGCAAATGTGAGCACTTGTTAAAGACTTGTATGTTCATAGGCAATGTTTATCTGATTTCTAAGTAAAGCTTTTTAATGTCACTGTGTTTTCTTGATGCAAAGAATAAAAAGATCATAATCTCAAAATACATTTGATAGATTAAATAATCTAGTAATCTCTACCACTTGACAGCTCTTGTTCATAAACTAGATCAGGGATTTTTTTTTCAAAGAACGAAAATGTCAAGGTGGGCGGCTATAGATGTCTCATTTTCCTGCCTTTTTGTAATGATTAATCATTTTTTATGAGAAATGTTATGACTTAGAATCTTTATGGCCATATAGTTGGTTTATTTCCAGAAATGTTTGTTGTTTGAAAGTAAAATGTTATCTCTTCCAGTACAGAGTATTTCTCTACAAACTGATGCTTCTACTACACAATGAACTCTCATAGCCGTTCCAGTGAATGTGTTTGAACTTTTGTGGCTGGAATAATTTTGAATATTATTCAAATGGGGTTTGAAATTATTTGCATTGTTAGTATAGTATACAAAATTGCTCTAGATTTCTCCCTTCACGCTCAACTATCCTGAAATGCTTAATAAAGTGCTGAGTTAGGCACTGGTAGTGTGGTGACTATATAGGCAAATGAGGTGCCCATTATATATTCAGCAATTGATCTTGAACAGCCACATCAAAGTATTGTTCTTAAAATCTGGTATTTTTATAAAGAACAAAATTCAAACATTGAAGTCACTGAACAATTTAAAATCTATATTAACCCTTTAATGACCGTGAACAATGCAGTACTGTACATACAGTACATATATAAAGTACTAGTTGGTATATATAGTACCAGATGGTATTCGCCCAATAATTTTGAAGGAACTCAGATGTGAAATTGCAGAACTGATAACTGTGGTATGTAACTCATTGTTTAAATCAGCCTCTGTACTAGATGACTAGAAGATACATAATGTAACACTGATATTTTTAAAAGGCTCTAGACGTGATCCTGGCAATTACAGACCAGCAAGTGTAACTTCAGTACCAAGCAAACTGGCTAAAACTATAGTAAAGAACAGACTTATCAGACACAATGATGAACACGATATGATGGGGAAGAGTCAACGCGACTTTTGAAAAGGGAAATCCTGCCTCACCAATCTATTAGAATTCTCTGAGGGTGTCAACAACAGTGTGTGGACAAAGGTGATCCAGTTGATGTAGTGTACTTGGACTTTCAGAAATCTCCCACACCAGAGATTCTTAAGTAAAGTAAGCAATTGTGATAATAAGGATGGTCCTCTTATGGATCAGTAACTGGTTAAAAGATTGAAGAAAAAGGGTAGGATTAAATGATGAGTTTTCACAATGGAAAGAGGTAAATATTGGGGTCCCCTGATGATCCATACTGGGGCCTGTGCTGTTCAACGTATTCGTAAATGATCTTGAAAAGGGGGTAAACATAGAGGTAGCAAAGTTGCAGACAATACAAAATTACTGAAGACAGTTAGGTCCAAAGCTGACTGTGAAGATTTTCACAAAATTGGGTCACTGGGCAACAATATGGCAGATGAAATTTAATGTTGATAAGTTCAAAGTAATTCACACTGGAAAAAATATTCCCAACTATTCAGATAAAATTATGGGTTCTAAATTAGTTGTTACCATTCAAGAAAGAGTTCTTAGAATCATCATGGATAGTTCTCTGAAAACATCAGGTCGATGTGCAGCAGGAGTCAAAAAAGCTAACAATGTTAGGAAAGGGATAAATAATAAGAGAGAAAATATCACAACGCCACTATATAACTCCATTGTACACCCACAGCTTGAATACTGTGTGCAGTTCTGGTTGTCTCATCTCAAAAAAGATATTAGAATTGGAAAAGGTATAGAGAAGGGCAACAAAAATGATTAGGGATATGGAACAGCTTCCATATGAGGAGATATCAAAAAAGATTGCTTTAGAATAGAGATGACTGAAGGGGGGTTATGATGAGGTCTATAAAATCGTGAATGGTGTGGAAAAAGTGAATAGCGAAGTGTAATTTACCCCTTCTCAGTACAAGAACCAGAAGTCACCCGATTAAATTAATAGGCAGTAGGTTTGAAACAAACATAAAGTACTTCTTCACACGACACGTAGTCAACCTGTGGAATTTGTTGCCGGGGGGTTAGTAAAGGCTAAAAGTATAACTGGGTTGAAAAAAGAATTAGGTAAGTTCATGGAGGATAGGTCCATCAAAGTCTATAGCTTAAATGGTCAGGTACACAACCCCATGCTTTTGGTGTCTCTGAACCTCTGATTACGAGAAGCTGAGAATGGCTGAGAGGGGATGAATTATCCAATAATTGCCCTGTTCTGTTCATTCCTTCTGAAGCGTCAGGCCCTGGCCACGACCAGAAGACAGGATGCTAGGTTAGATGGATCATTGGTCTGACCCAGCATGGCCGTTATATAAATGTTCATAGGGTGATCGTGAGGGCTATATTAGTACCTAGATGGATAGTTAGATTATCCTTCTAAGAGTTCATTTGGTAGCCAGTTTAGAAAACAACAGTGTTTAAAACATACATTGAGTGCTAATTGAATAATATTAATGTTTCATATTAAGTACTGAACAGATAACTTGTAGGAGGTCAGGCAACATGCTACTATTGCACAAATACCGTGAAAGAAAATAGAATAGTATTTTGGCTGCAGTTGTAGTTTTTGGGAGTTGCTGTATCCACTGATTCCTCATGGACAGATTAGTGGTCAGATTAGATGATCATGATTGTCCCTTCTGACCTTAAAGTCTATGAGTCTGTGAGCTGACTCATCTAGTCATATTTCCATGTGAATGCCATCAGGCACTCAACATTTATAATCACTGTACTTTTTTCTGTTTATTCAAAGTACTTTCAGTCTTTCATTCTCTTGTAATAGGTTTACACAGATGCATTATCAGATTAAATGTTATTTTCAGCCATTCAGGAGTGAGTTCAGATAAATGGAAGTGTAGGCAGTGACAGCTACTGTCTACTGACAAATCTCCTTTCTCCTGTAGTTAAGTAGAATTACACTGTTGTGTTGCAGTATCACAGATAAGCTTAGACGGGGGAGCCAACAACCACAGCCTGTAACCTTATTCTTGCACAATCTGTCTTTGCCAAATCAAGAGAATGCACCATACTGTATTTTAGATGTAATCAAGCAATTCCAGGGAGGAGTTTTACACATCTTAAAACACTAAATACTTTTTATGGGAAACCTGCCAAAACCCTGAAAGATTTTTTAACTTAACAGTTTTAGGAAGTACAGAGCAGATCCTGACTTCAGTCAGGAGTGTAAGATCTAACCTAATTAGCATTATCTTCTTGATTGACCCAGAAATATTTCATTTTAAGGTGGAAATAGTCTAAAACATTTCTGTCCAAAAGAAATCCTTCTTTTTTTTATAAAAGACCAAAAGATTCACTAATCACAGCCATGGTGACCTCATCACTAAATGTTACCAGTTTGAATTGATTTCAAGATGCTTTTCTTTTTTATAGGTTAGTGGGAATATTAATGCTTCTTTCTGATGTTTGTGAGTTAGGGGAATTCCCTTGGGTATTAGATACTTAAGGAAACCTTACCATTGAGTTCAGTGGGCATCAGAGAGGCCCTAAGTTACATGATGTTCATTGTCCATAGAATGACTAAAATCAAATTACTTGACCACTGTTTTGAAAACCTGGCTCTGCATCAGTGATGTGCAAATTTTATAGCACAGAGGGCCAAATTGGCAGCTTCCCAAGATCCTGAGTGCCACCATTAATTTGCACATATATATTTATATATTATTTTAATTGAAGATGAATGCACACATCTCTTTCTTATGGAGTCTTGTAAGTGTACACAGTTCTTTCCAAATCACACAGACCCAGACTTGAACTCTTGAGGACTCCACAAGTGGGAGGGCATTTGTAATAGAGAATTCATGGCTGAAGAACCAAACATAGTCATATGGCTAAAAACAAACCAAAACTGTACTGGACGTGGAAAGGATAGAAGGAAACAAATAATATATGGAGTCAGTTAAAGCTTGCAGAATGAAGATGAGGGTGAAATAAAAGGCAGAATGAACTAATGCTTGAGAAAGTGGGAATATAAGTTTGAGCTGTTGCTCCATAATTAAAATTACAAATGAGTTTCCATTATAACCTCCAACTCCACACACCTCCACCCTAAGATCTACACTAAAAAACTATATCTACCTCATAGTTAGTGGTTTGCAGTGTTGTTGTATCTATGTTACTCCCTGGATGTGAGAGAGACAGGGTGGGTAAGATAATGTCCTTCAATATTGATATTTGGAGCCCTAAAGTTTCTCTCTTTCACCAACAGAAGTTGGTCCAATAAAAGGTATTACCTCACCTACTTTGTGTGTCTCATATTTAGTAGGTTAGATCTGGTGCTCAGGTAGAATTTTTTTATACAGTATGAGCTGAAGTGGAAAAGGGGCTAGGTAAGTATGCTATTTCGTAGCCCTCTCTTCTCCCACCCCATCCCCGCCCAAAAAAAAACAAATCCAGGGAAATATAAAACTATGGGTTTTATGCACAAGAACAAACTTTTGTTCTTTAGATTCTAAACTTCCTTGCTTTTGAATTGGAACATCAGTAGGAATGACTGGCTCATGGACATGAAAATAGAGTCCTTAGCTTGTATTTTAAAATAAGTAAATCACTATCTCTTTTCCTTACAGAGATAAAGCTGAAAATGTAACCTGTCACTTGTCCATTTGTTCATGCGGGTGGTGGGGGAGATTTTTCTATTAAAAGGCTCATGAGGGAGGCTGCCAGTCTTAAGACTCACACAGGCAGGAGTAGGAAGAGGTGGGGTAGGTCTCCGTGCGGGTTCTCCCCTTCGCAGACTTCAGAAATCCCACAGGAAGTGGGTGGTAGGGAGGGAAGGAATTGCATTCCTGACCTTTTCCTGAGGGCCAGTTCTCACTGCCCTTATGAATGCTCCCCTCCTGCTGATCTGAGCACCTTTTTATGGACCTTTGTGGTTCTCAGCTGTTGGACTCACTTCTGACACCGCTCAGGAGGCTCACTAGGTGGAGAAAGCAGGAAAGCACTAGTGTATGCTGCTCCTGAGCACCAATTTCTCCTATTGGACTCCTCTGCTGCTGGGAGCCTCCATGTCCCCACCAATCTACCTGCTTTCTCCCATATTCTCATTCCCCTCCAGAACTCCTGTTTCTCTCCCCCATATCTAGCTCAAGAGACCTCCTCTCACCATCTACACCACCATCAGGATCCAGTGATTTATGATTAGAGTGCTCAGGAACAGATTAGGGGTGTAGTAGGAGAAGGCAGAGCAACAGAAGCATCAATGATTTCCTCCTTGCTTCATTCAGTGAATCTTCAAGTGGTTTTCAGCACAGGGACTCCTATCTGATAAGTCTCCATGGGAAGAAGGCAGTGAAGTGCTAGGGCTTTTTTTCCCCCCTGCCTTTTACTTCTGTTCTCCTGGGTTGGTCTTGAGCCTTCCAGGATGAGAGGTGTTCAGGTGAGAGGGGAAGTCCCTAAACCTCACAGTGACTGAGAAACGTGCTGAGTGACATTTAAAAAATTTTACCTTGAAATCTGATAAGCTCATAAACATAAATATCTTCAACAAGTGGTCCCATGTCATTTTCTGCATGACTTGTTTAATTAGCATTCATGGTGATATCAGGATGTTAACTTTCTACTACTTTTAGTATTGTCTACATTTCAGGTTTCACATTATGTTCTGGAATTGCTTTAGAAAATGTAGCTATCTTGTGTAGTTATATTAAGAAGAAAATACTTGTACAGTATTGAAAGAGGTACAGTCTTTAAATATAGCAAGCAAGTGAAACGTACACATACATGTATCTCATTGACTAATCTTTTTGTAAGAGTGTTTCACAGTTTAGTTACTTTATTTGGAGGTTTCAGTAATTGTAGTGCTTGTATTTAGCTGTATTCACACAAAGGAAAGAAGAGCACGTCCTTGCTCTATAATGTACCCAAAAGAGCTGCAGCTTATTGTTTTGTTGTACAAGGATACTTTAAAATAGTACACCTCTACCCCGATATAACGCTGTCCTCGGGAGCCAAAATATCTTACCACGTTATAGGTGAAACCACATTATATCGAACTTGCTTTGATCTACCGGAGTGCGCAGCTCTCTCCCCCTCCCCCTTCCCGCCCCTGAGCACTGCTTTACCGCGTTATATTCTAATTCATGTTATATCGGGTCGCGTTATATCGGGGTAGAGGTGTACTTGCAGTGAACTTTGAATAAGCTGCTAGGAGGTCACAGATCTCTGGTGAAACTGAATTTTTCAAAAGGATTAAACTCTATATACAACGAATAATAAAAAAAAATCCACAGTTACATTAGGTGGGTTAAAAATATTATAAGGATTTTAAGCATTCATGTTTCAGGACATAAGCCAGCCACTAAAGGCTTGATCCTGTTCCCATTGAAGTCACTGGTAAAATTCCCATTGCCTTCAGTGATGCAGGATCAATACGTAAATGACAGAATTAGGAAGAAATTATGCTTATGGGAAGGTTATTCCATGATTCTCCACTATGGAGTTTCTTACGTCTTTCTGTGAAGCATCTGGTACTGGCCACAGTCAGAAAAGGGATACTGGACTAGTCTGCCCAGTGATGTGATTTAGTATGGAAATTCTTACAGTCAAAGAGATATTGTTTAAAATTATAAGGTTGTAAGCATATGGCATGTTTCCTAAAAATCAAAGAGAAGACAACCCATAAATTGTTGATTATTATTTTTGCTTTCATAATTAAGTGTGCTTTTCTTTTTGTTTTGATTTTAGATTAGTATGGAATCCTTAAAGGAGTTGGATCAAAGACTGTTTGAAATTTACATTGAATTGAAGGCAGATCCTATAGTTGGCTCATTAGAACCTGGCATTTATGCAGGATATTTTGATTGGAAAGATTGTCTCATTCCAACAGGTAAATATCTGTTTAATAACTGTGTAATTATTCTAACAGAGACTGAGATGAATTGAGATTTAAAAATCTGATGTTTAATTACAAACTGTTTTCTCATCTGGTTTTTCTTAACATTTACCAAGATTTCATTTAAAGTTGTTTTTCAGAGATTTTACTTTATAATTCCTAGATCTCTTTTCAAATGCCCTCAAATTATTATAGCATCTTTTATCATTGATGTTTTAATGCTTGTTTTTCATGATTATTTTGCTTCATTGCTAATATATAATGGAATGATTATGAAAGACTTCTTTGCCATTTTTTCTTTTGAAATTCATTGGGATTTTTTGGAATTCTTTTGTAAAAATCTGGTCACTTTTTAACAGCCCTAACTGCTGTTCTGAAAAGGTGAAAGTTATAAGAAAATGTGTAGGTGTAGCATAATAACAGTAGTTCAGCAACAAAAAATAAAATGTACAAGGATTCATAGATTCCAAAGCCAAAAAGGACCATTGTGATCATCTAGTCTGACCTCCTTCCTGTATAACATGGGCCATCAAAGTTCCCCCCAAATAGTTCCTATAGCATATCTTTTAAACAAAAATCCAATCTTGGTTTAAAAATTGCTAGAGATAGAGAATCTACCATGACCCTAGGTTCAACAATGCCAAACAATATAGAGAAATACTAGTCTAAGGACCTTCCCTTTTACTACTTATGAAGTATTTAATACTTTCCAGTTCATCTCCAGGTCTGGGGTTTAAAAAAAAAATTGCTGATCAGAATAAAATAACAGTCCTAGTTGACTGGGAACTGGCAAGACACATCTTAGTGTGTAGTTCTGTGATACTGAATCATTAAAAAAGTCCAGTTAATTAATCTGGTGATTCATGAGAGAAATGTGTTTGTGAAGCCATCATGGTACTTTTTAATACCACATCTGAATGAAATTAATATCTGCTCTTAAAAGTAATCTTTTACTAATGCAGATTTAAAAATTTGATTTGAGTCATTGAACTGAATGTGTAGATTTTAACTGTTTTACCCAAGATTGTCACAAAAGTTGATGCCATTGGGGAGGGGCGGGGGGGACTTCAGCGATGCAGAATTGTCTGTCTCAGTAGAATCATGGGAGGAACGGGTAGTGTCATCTAGTTAAGGTTGCTCGACACTTCCCATTAATTCAAAATGATCCAGATAAACTGGAGAAATGGTCTGAAGTAAAGAGGATGAAATTCAGTGAGGACAAATGCAAAGTACTCCACTTAGGAAGCACAATCAGGTGCACACATACAAAATGGGAAATGACTGCCTAGGAAGGAGTACTGCGGAAAGGGATCTGGGGGTCATAGTGGACCACAAACTAAATGATGAGTCAACAGTGTAACACTGTTGCAAAAAAAGAAAACAACATTCTGGATGTATTAGCAGGAGAGTTGTAAGCAAGACATGAGAAGTAATTCTTCCTCTCTACTCCACACTGATTAGCTCTAACTCAACTGGAGTATTGTGTCCAGTTCTGGGTGCCACATTTCAGGAAAGATATGGACAAATTGGAGAAAGTCCAGAGAAGAGCAACAAAAATTATTAAAGGTCTAGAAAATATGACCTTTGAGGAAAGATTGAAAAATGTGGGTTTGTTTAATCTAGAGAAGACTGAGAGGGGACATAACACTTTTCAGTACATAAAAGGTTGATACAAGAAGAAGGGGGAAAAGTTGTTTTCCTTAACCTCTGAGGATAGGACAGGAACCAATGGGCTTAAATTTCAACAAGAACAGTTTAGGTTGGACATTAGGAAAAATTTCCCAACTGTCAGGATGGTTAAGCACTGGAATAAATTGCCTAGGGAGGTTGTGGAATCTCCATCATCGGAAATTTTTAAGAGCAGGTTAGACAGACATCTGTCAGGGATGGTCTAGATCGGGGTAGGCAACCTATGGCACAGGCGCCGAAGGCGGCACGCGAGCTGATTTTCAGTGGCACTCACACTGCTCGGGTCCTGGCCACCGGTCCGGGAGGTTCTGCATTTTAATTTAATTTTAAATGAAGCTTCTTAAACATTTTAAAAATCTTATTTACTTTACATACAACAATAGTTTAGTTATATATTATAGACTTATAGAAAGAGACCTTCTAAAAACGTTAAAATGTATTACTGGCACGCGAAAACTTAAATTTGAGTGAATAAATGAAGACTCAGCACACCACTTCTGAAAGGTTGCCGACCCCTGGTCTAGATAATACTTAGTCCTGCCATGAGTGTAGGGGACTGGACTAGATGACTTCTCGAGGTCCTTTCCAGTCCTATGATTCTATTATATTGTATTATTATAAACCCTGTTTTCAGTTGCTTATAATTTTGCCAAAATGTAATTGTTTGGGCTGAAATTTTCCATTCTGCATGCTTGCTTCAGGCTGATTTTTTATACATATATAAAAGTTTCAACAAAAACAGTTCAGCTGGTTCCAAGAACTGGTTTGCAGAAGTCAGTATGTGATGTCTTTTCAGTTTTCTTTTATAAAATATCAAGGGAAGTTGCACGCACACACACACACACACACCTAGATTAAAAGAATATTAAGGTTGCAAAGTCAAGCCCTCAAAAGTTTAGGAAATTCCAGAATTAAGATTGCCTGTTCAACATTAATTCAGTCACTTTGTGCAAATGCATTATGATACAGCCTCTAATTATATGATCACATGCTATCTCCCCCCTACCCCCAGGGTCCCTGCCTTATTCATTGTATAGGATGGATGGTGCTCTGGGGATGAATCAGGGTTTTGTAGTGAAGAAGGCTGTTGTCTGTAGGACTCCTGCCTCATTTGTTGCAGAAATTGGAAGGTGCACAGTGAACGAAGCAGGGGGTTGTGGGAACAGGAAGGACAGTCTATGGTTAAGACAGCTGAGTGTTGCCCTGGAGAACTGGATTCTATCCCTGCCTCTTCCAGAGTGTTCCGATGTGATTCTGGGAAAGTCACTTAAACCAAACATTTTGCAAGTGGCTACGAATCGTGTGTTCCTTTTTCTTGGTGCTCTGCTTGAGATCCAGGGGCTAAGTACTCACAACTGCAACTGAAGTCACTGGAAACAGTGCTTTGAGTATATAAAGTTGTATAAAATGCAAAGCATTCTGAAAAAATCAGGCCTTAGGCATCTCAAATTGGGCATCCAGTGTACACTTTTGATCTTTATCTCTCTCAACTTCAGTTTCTCATCTGTAAAATGGGGATAATGCAGCTTTATCTCAAAGAAGGTTATGAAAATAAATTCATTAATATTTGTCAAATACTCATAGTATTAGCTTCATAGAAGCGTGCAGGAGAAAATTAATCATTCAGAGCAGGGTTTGAATAGTGTGCAGAAAATAAGGCCTGGGGCCACACATTGAACGATGAGGAGAAAGCAAAATATTGAATAGCTGCACATTCAGTGAGCACCGTCCATTCTGTGCACTGAATGAGGCAGGGATACTGTTTTTAAAAATAGCGAGTGATCATGTAATTAAAGACTGTATCATAATGTATATGTGCAAGAAGGAGGATTGGAGGATTAAGGTTGCACAGGCAATCTTAATTCTGGAATATCTTAAATTTTGTGTCTTGACTTTGCAACCTACAGTCTTTTAACTGTAGAGGGCTTTTTAAGTGTAATTAAGTAAAATTGCACACAAAAAAGTAACTACATATTAACATACTCATTTTGATTACACTGATGGCATGATCAACCTTCTTTATGATGTAAATTATAGCTAGTTTTTCAGTATGAAGTAAATCTTATTAAATTGACAGGATTTGTTTACAGATTTACTGTTAATTTAATGATTAATTCAAAAGCATTATATTATTATGCAGACTCGAAGGACAGAGTTTTCTAATTGACACTGAATATTGAAATTGAATACAATATCCTAGAAAAGACTGGCTTTTACTGCGGTAACATTGCTGCCAATTTAATCTAATGGAGTTTAGATCTTTACATAGGGCACTCTAGAATTGATTGTCCTAACAGATATTTAATCTAATGCAGTTGCAGAAGGAATGAAAAGAGAAACATATGAACTGGCGGGGGGGGGGGGATATGAATGTTCAGCAGTTGCTTTCTATGATTAAATATATTCTATTCTCAATGTTCTCCATCCACACCATGGAATCCTGGCTAATCCATCATCAGTTTGCTTGGATTTTCACTTGAGGCTAAAATGTTTTTCCTGTCTTGATAAAGAATCCTATCAAATTTGTTATACTTCCCTTGTGTATCGTTTACCTAATCGTTAATACTAGGTTCCATACTCTGGATTCCAAATTCCATATTCTTCTAAGAAGCTAATCATGGTTACATGATTAAATATGTCGTGCATGGATATGAGAGTTCACTGCTGAACATTGAAATTGTAAAGTAGGAGCACAAATAATTTGTTACAAAATAACAGACTTCATAGTGGACTAGTGTGAACAGGTTAGAGGCCTGACTATATGAAACACATGGGCAGTGTTTGATCAGTAGCTAGTCCTCTCTCTGTTTCTTGTGATGTGTTTATCGCTTCCAAATGGTTTCTTGACCATTTTATTACCTTAAACTAAAGTGGTCATCATCTTAACTGGCAGTAGCATTGTCTGATGCCCAATTACATATATATTGGTGGTTTAGATGATGAACAGGTAATTTAAAATTTAATTACTCAATGGATCATCCCTTCTGATTAATACTGAGAAAGTAGGGCAGTCGGCTAGTTATCTTAGGTGCCTGTACACGAATGCACAAAGCCTGGGAAACAAGCAGGAAGAATTGGAAGTCCTGGCACAGTCAAGGAACTATGATGTGTTTGGAATAACAGAGGCTTGGTGGGGTAAGTCACATGACTGGAGCACTGTCATGGATGGGTATAAACTGTTCAGGAAGGACAGGCAGGGGAGAAAAGTTGGAGGAGTTGCACTGTACATAAGAGAGTGGTATGATTGCTCAGAGCTCCAGTATGAAACTGGAGAAAAGTCTGTTGAGAATCTTTGGGTTAAGTGTGGAGGCGAGAGCAACAAGGGTGATGTCATGATGGGCATCTGCTATAGACCACCAGAACAGGAGGGTGAGGTAGACGAGGCTTTCTTCGGACAACTAACAGAAGTTTCCAGATCACAGGCCCTGGTTCTTCTGGGGGACTTCAATCTGCTGAGAGAGCAATACAGCAGTGCACAATCTAGGAAGTTTTTGGAGAGTGTTGGGGACAGCATGCTGGTGCAAGTGCTGGAGGAAATAACTAGGGGCTGTGCTCCTCTTGACCTGCTGCTCACAAACAGGGAAGAATTAGTAGGGGAAGTAGAAGTGGGTGGCAACCTGTGTAGCAGTGACCATGAGATTGTCGAGTTCAGGATCCTGACAAAAGGAAGAAAGGAGAACAGCAGAATACGGACCCTGGACTTCAGAAAAGCAGACTTAGACTCCCTTAGGGAACTGATGAGCAGGATCCCATTGGAGGCTAATATGAGGGGGAAAGGAATCCAGGAGAGCTGGCTGTATTTTAAAGAAGCCTTATTGACGGCGGAGGAACAAACCATCTCAGTGTGCAGAAAGAATAGCCAGTATGGTGGACAACCAGTTTGGCTTAAGAGAGAAATCTTCGGTGAACTTAAATACAAAAAGGAAGCTTACAAGAATTGAAAACTTGGACAGATGACTAGGGAGGAGTATAAAAATATTGCTCGAACATGCCGGGCGGGGTGTAATCAGGAAGGCCAAAGCACAATTGGAGTTGCAGCTAGCAACAATGTGAAGGATAACAAAAAGGGTTTCTACAGGTATGTTAGCAACAAGAAGGAGGTCAGGGAAAATCTGGGACCCTTACTGATAGCAGCCTTCAACTTCCTGAAGAGGGGTTCCAAAGAGGATGGAGCGAGGCTGTTCTCAGTGGTGGCAGATGACAGAACAAGAAGCAATGGTCTAAAGTTGCAGTGGGGGAGGTCTAGGTTGGATATTAGAAAAAACTATTTCACTAGGAGGGTGGTGATGGAATGGGTTACCTAGGGAGGTAGTGGAATCTCCATCCTTTGTACGGCCTGCTTGACAAAGCCCTGTCTGGGATGAATTAGTTGGGGTTGGTCCTGCTTTGAGCAGGAGGTTGGACTAGATGACCTCCTGATGTCTGTTCCAACCCTAATCTATGATTCTATGAAACAACTGCACCAAAATGCTACATCACATATTGTGATCATCTAACGTAATTTTTTGCTTTGGAATCTACATTAGTTTATGGTTACTCTCACTAAGATTTTAGATTCCAATAAGATGATAGCACATGCTGAAACATGAGGTGGTATGTAGCTTGCGTGTCATTTGAGTGCATGTCACTGTATTTAATTTTCTTGGAAACCAGGCTATATACAATATTTCAGAGGGAAATAGGGCCAGCTACGTTTGAGCTATAATTAATTAGCCTCTTCCCAGCGTGAAGGGGGACAGACTAACGAGGGTCAGGTGAGAGATTAATGGACACCTTATAAAAAACCTGAGAGTGAGCACCACGGGAAGCGTGCAGTGCCTGAGCCAGGGTCTGCAAAAGGCTAGGTACTCCAGGGGAACCATCTTGGGAACCCAGAGTGTATACCAGATCATGGAAAGATGTAAGAGACAGAGCCCAGAAAGGATCTGAGAACAGTAATCCGGGAGACTCCCAAAGGTAGCCTAGGAAAAAGGGGCTGGGAACAAGGCCCCAGTGGCCAGGCTGAAGAGAAGCTCTGAAGGGCACAGAAAAATGTTTGTTTGGGAATTTTTAGTTGGACTTTTGCTACCCTGCAAAGGATTATGTTGGTTTATCACTTGACTGGAGACTTAAGCCACGTCTCCAGTAGTGATGTGTATGGGGAGAGCTAAGGAGCTCCACTTTGGGGACAGAAAATGAGGCAGGCAATGTGACGCTCAGCCAACAGAGGTGGTTCAGGGCAGCCATGCCCCATGACGCAGTACCACAGAATGCTACAGTTACCTCCCATATTCTCTTGTACTCTCACACGTGGCATTCTGGAACAACTAAGTGCAAAAAAAGTGGTTTTTAATTCACACTTGTAACTAGTATTACATCATACTTTAATAATTACATTAATATTGTGTCATTACATTGAAGAATTATCTCTTTTCTGTAAGTTACAATTAAAAATAGTGTTAGAATGAGTTTAACTAAATAATTAGTTTAAGATTTCCAGGTTCACCAATGAACACGGCTATGCATTGTCTGAGTGCTAGATTTTGCATTTGGATCACTGCCTGCAGTACCTGGCAGAATAGACCTCTTCAAGTGTGTGATTGTTGTACAATATCTTTTTAAGTAATTATTTTTAATTTGATTCAATTTTCTGAGTGAATTTGCTTTTACACAGATTTCTCAAAAGAAGGAAAGACTGTATGAGATGATATTTTGACTAAAATGTACAAAAGAATACTGTTCAGCTTAATGATACCATGACTGTGACACAGTGAACACCATCTGTTGGACTTGCCGTATCACTAAGTAGCAGTTCTTGAGGCTTTTGTTACCTGATCAGCTTTACAAAATGTACCATGTGAACCATTACTTCCATATCTCTGCAACTAAAAACATTCATCCTGTACATCAAAATAGCTCTCTTTGGTTAATTTCACTTTAACCTCAAGTTCTCTTTCAAACTTGTTTTAGAAGATATGACATAATTTTCTAATATCTCTCATTTCTAATAAGGCAATATGGAAATGTATCTGCATTAGTGGATAATGTTTAGTATATTAATGCAATAATATATGTACTATCTGAGCAATGAACATTATGAACTGGATTCACTCCAGCAGGTGCAAAGAAATGTACGTTGTACCCTTTTTGCCCACAGGAGAAGCAGTTGCAAAGAGGGGAGAGGGGTTTCAGATTCAATGGAGTGCACAAGGTACTGCCACGATGCTCTCCTATAGGTTCTGCCAGGAGGACAGTTTTAAAATCTGGTGGAGCACCACAGGAGTCCCAGCAGAAACTGTCCTTGAGAGGTACTTCATTATCATATTTTCCAGGTCTCCTTTCCCTCTCTATCCAGCCCCACCCATTTCAAAGGCTTCATCGACTAGCTAAAGAGCTCTTAGCAGAGCATAGCTTGTGGCCAGCTTACTCTTTTATACTCCACCCATTTCCATGCAGAGTTTCTGCCACCAAGAGCTTTGAGCCTGATTTTTGTTAGTTTGTGCCTCCAGAACCTATGCTCTAAGTAGAGCTATTAACTATCATTTCATTGCCACTTGGGAATCTTCTTCCACATCATTTTTTATGGCTGGAATAGTCTTCCACTTCTTGTGCACCTGTCCATCTTCATTCAAAACCCTTCTTGAAACATACTTTGACATCAAGCCAGTGATAATCCACTAGAGAATGTCACCCATACCCCTGCTAACTTACATTTCCTCTGTGGCCCTTCAGCTTTCCCCCTGTATTCGCCTGCCACGGCCCCCAGGCAAAATATCTTCTTGAGAGAGGATGCTTCTGTCCATGTCTTTTGTCAAACACTGTGTTGTAAGTCAGGCTCCTGGAACTCTTCACATTTCAGCATTTCTCCTTAGAAGCTGAAGAACTTAGCTTTCTTTGGAGGCAGTCTGTGCGAAGTAACCTAGTCTGTGAGTCATATAATCACATTTTAAAAACAAGATTCATTAAAAATAGGGAGGAAATGGTAGCAAAACAAAGTAAACTGTTTTCTCCTCTGAAAGCTTCACAAAGCCTAGTGAGGCAGGCTTCCTTTATATTAGTTACAGAAAGGGAAAATCTCACATCTCTAAAAAGCGAGTCCCTCTTATGACCGTCCCTTCTCAGCTTGGCCCAGCCGTTCTTTCTGTGTCTAGAGATCTTCTACCTCTTCCAGCCTGCTTATCAAGTCATTGGTATAGAGTTCATTGTCATATCAGGGTGAGGTTACCTTAACATTTTCACAGGAGTGTTTTATCGGGAGTACTATCTGGAAGGAATACAGAAGTCTTATTTTGTCCCCCATGCAAGAACTATTGTCCCCTAATCACTTTTGGGATGTTCCCCTACTTCTTGACTCCAAGTTTAAAATGTCACAGGCCATTTTGACCTTCCTGGACTCTCCTCACAGTCAAGATGATTGACTTGAGATTTGCATGTGTCTTTTTTTTTCATAGTAGTTGAATCACTCTCCTGTCTCTTAAAATCTCTGTTGTCAGTTTTCCATTTCCATAAAATTGTCAAAACTCCAGCTGTCTGTCACAGTGAGAAATTTAAGTGATATAAAAACAAAAGAAAATTATAAAATTCAACTCTCAAACACATTCAAAATAAGTTATATGATCAGTATATTCCTGAAAACAATGTTGCCATCCCAGAGCCAGCTCAGGACTTGCACCTGTGCTGGTACATGGAGAAGAGGGGGCAAGGAGCCTCCACCCTTCCCCCCACCCCAGTTCCATCTCTGCAGTAGGACAGGCACAATAATATTTATGTTCTACTGAGAGCAGGCTTCTAGATATTCCCCCTTCATGGCATCCCTGGGGGAACAAATAATCCTCAGGGAGCTGAGACCATGGTGGAACTGGCAGGATGTAGAGTGGGTAACATACTTCATCATCTTAAAGGATGGTTCTAGTTCTCTATAGCTTCTCCACTGAGTGGTGTAACTATCTGGCACAATGTAGATTCCAGCACTTAATGTTTTTCTCCCCATACTACTTCCCCTATATTTGTCTGCCACAGTTGATCGCAAGATGTCGTATGAACGTGTTTTTATTGGTTCTTTGTTTAAATATAATTTAGGCCCTGATCCTGCAGACTCTTATGCTTTCTTGCCATGAGTGACCCCCCCCCCTTAAAATCAATAGGAGCAATCACATCTGTAAAGTTAAACACATGCATAATTGTTTGCAGGATCAGGGCCTTAGATCGCAATCTTCTTATGTCTTTTTGTTTTCCTGGAAAGCACCCTGCACACTTACAGGGCTACATAAATAATAGTTGGCAGTATGGTAGATCTGCATCTAATCAAACAGTTCAAAGCTGTTTCTAATAAGGTGAGCTTATTACAAAGCCAGGGTTATTCATGTTTGTGTAACTGAAATCCCAAAAAAAGGTTTTGCTTTCGGAGGGCGGGGGGTTTCTTTAGTGTTACGCTACTATTTACAACCAGAGAGTCAGTTTTCTATGTTTCATCTAGAAGACTTTTGTTGCTCAGAAATCTAATTTGTGTTATTTAGTCATATGCTTTCTTCAAGAACAAATGCTTGTGGTAGATTTTCACCAAAGTGATACACCTGCTTTCCAGAGCAGAAAGAAGAGCTTTGTTGTGCTAAGCCTAGACTTCAGTGTATTACTGCACCACAACTACATAATATCCAAATAAACTTGAAGTAGACTTTGATGGATACATTTTCAACAACCTAAAGAACCCATGCATTTATCGCTGGAGGAAGGCAAACTTCCTTCACGGATTCTGATTTTTTTTAGGTCTTAAAATGAGATGGATATTTAACCGTGTTCTTTGGAGCTATATTTTCCACTTGCAGTGCTTTTTAATTGTTTAATATTTGGAATCAATGCAATGATGATGGTGCTATGACTGTTGAGACCCATTTGGTTATAATTTATTGGTTTGTAAAAAGATTTTGATTAAATAAAACAGAGTTTATCATTGTATGTTCTTAAATGTTATATTTATTAGCCTTCATATAAATCCTGGGTCCTGTGCGGATTATGTGCTGGAGCCTTTTAAAACAACATAAAACAAAATACCTGATTCCAGGTTGCCATTATGACAGTGTGTGTGCTTGTCACCTTGAGCCTCCTTTATACTCTGTTCTTATATGTAGTCGTTAGGCATTTCTCATGCATCATGTGGGAGGATCACATCCCTGTAAAAGACAAGGCCACTAAGTCCACATTCTTTTAGACTAAGAATTGTGAGTGATTGCCTGAAAACATCACTTGATACACCCTTCAGGTAGGTTTGATCTCTTTCACCCTCTTCCTCAAGTTCCCCTCTCACTCAGATATTTACACATGTGTGCTCTGAGGATGATCTGATTATCATGTAATGTTCCTGGTATATTTCCCAAATCCTTTCAAGATTGTGGTTGCTGCTTAGGGTAAACAATTTGAGATTACTGTTTCTTCTGCTCCCTTTATACAGCTTAAAAAAATCCTTTTCTTGTGTATCCACATGTTAGCTGTCTCTTCTCATGTTCCCCCATTCCAAGGGCTATTGTCTGTTCTGTGCTCTAACCTGATGATCGTGTCATTCTGGCTCTGTCAGTCTGAATCCTGCTCACTGTCTGCCTTTATAGAGACAGGACTTACTTTCTTATAGTCCCCTCCTACATTTATTTATATTCTATCAAATGTAAATTATTGACAGACTAAAGTTATTTTATCACAATGTACTGTCATTTATGTTACTGTACGTATGGCCATTGCATTCTTTCATATTGAATCAGCTAATGGCGTATATTATTCAGGTCTCAGGCTGCATGTGTAAAGTCCTATTGAAATCAGGGCACAAAGGTACACTTTCATGGGTCCATTTGTGGGATTGGGGTCAACGGTGCCTACTAAAGAACTTTATGGAATTTTAATTGAAAAGTAGTTTGTTGGGTATTGAAATCATAGTGGCAATTTTAGAAGTGGGTATTTACACTGGAAGTCTGAAGCCATGGGCCATTTATGGAGCATAACCCATTTTGGAAAAATGCTATGTGTCGTAAGCCATCTTAAAAGAACGTGGGTCTTTGATCCCTTGTAGTAATTGGTGTACATTGGAGGTTTGTGTCTGCTGAGCTTCTGGCTACAGACATATGCCCCGGTCTTCAAAGGTATTTAGTCTCTTAATTTTCACGGAAACCAATGGAAGTTAGGAACCTAAATACCTTTGAGAAGCTGGGCCACATTCTTTTAGCTCAGAAGGTAGATGCTCATGCCTTTAGCACTGAAGATCCTAAGCTAAAATCCTGCTGTTCTTCTAAGCAGGTTGGGCTATATCAAAATAACCTGAGCATTCTATCCGAAGTGCTAATAAACAGGAGATTATTCTGTATAGTATTCAATCTGTTTATATTCTTATACTGCCCTCATCACTGTAATAGCTGAGCACCTGGAGACTGGAGTTTCATCATTTAGGCCTTTAATTTCCAGGTAGTAAAAAGTGGACCTATTCTGTACTCTTACTTATGTCCTCCACTAATAATAATGTAGCATCTTGCATCCAAGGATCTCTAAGTGCTTTACAAACATTAAGCGTTACAATACCCCTCTAAGGTATTGTTATCCCATTTTGCAGAGGCAGAAAATGAGGCACAGAGAGGCTGGGATTTACCCAAGATCACAAAGCAGGGTAGTGTGGAGCCTTATTAAAACCTAGCAAACTTGATACCCCTACTCAAACCACTAGACAATTCACTTCCCTGGCAACAACTGTGATGTGACAAACACAGGATCAAGCAGAAAGCAAAACCTGGGCTATCAGTGGGAATAAGCCCTCATTCAAGCACAAATATTCTATCTGCAACACTGCTGACCGTGTACAGTAGCAGCTTCATGTTAAAGATGGTTTCTGTTTTTAAATACTCAAAGACACTAATCAAAGTATCCGTATAAAAATATTAAAGTTAGTTATTGGTTGGTGGGTGGGAAGCATATGGATAATCACTAATGTCTGTCTTAGTACTTGAACATTTTCTGATCCATATTTTTGGGGTTGAAATTTTTGGCTAAAAACTTTGGCTGGGAACTTCTATGCAAAGTTCAATCTAGAATGTGTTCTTTTTACAGCCAAGTTGTAAACTCTTTAAAAATAAGGTTTTAAATCGGAAAATCTGATAGACCCTAAACAATACAGCAGGCCTATTGTAATAAGTGTTATATTAATTTAAAATTTCTTTACACTGTGCAATTTAAATTTAATGAAACACTTAAAAATTTTATTAGTGTTTGGATGGGATTAGAATGCTGAACTTGTTCAGAGAATCAGAGTAATTTAACATTATTAAAACGTTTTTCTTTGAACTGTGAAAAATCTTAAGCTTTCCAGTTACTTTAGATCTCTCCTAAGTGCAGATCGTTTCCAAATGTTAAATTTTGGCTTTAATAATTTTTAAGGGTTCCTTGTACAGTTTGTGCTAAGAAACCCCGGTCACTTTCAAAACCATACCACTTGAAATATAAAGGGCCGCAGTGGAGGTTCTTTGAAACTAGAAAGTGGGGGGAAGGGGGAATTTAACTTCTGTCTAATTATGCAAAATAACTGTGTAACTTCAATGAATACTGCACACCTAGCAACTCTGTTTGTCTTTTTTTTATTTTTTGAGGAGTTGTGAGGAGGGTGTAAAGGATCATCTGTTTACTCTAATAATATAATACAGGTCTACAAAACTGCCACAATCTGCCTATTGCTGTCTGTCATAAAGTCATTGTTGTCTTTTCTTAGGCACATGGACAAAATTGAGAGCTGTTTTTATGAAGCTGTTTGTCACAAAATATAAAGCCTGCACACTCAAGAATAATTATTACTGGTACGCCTTCTATGTGGTACCATACATTTGATTGTAACACAGATTCTACATTTTAAAAATATAATACGGGGAAATCTGGAATAAAAATGGCTGTCAACAGTGGGTGAAAGTCAGAATAATTGTTATCCTTCTGTTCATTGCAGTAGGGACCATGTTTGTGTACAAAGAAGTTAGGTTTTACCAGAGAAAGTTAAAATGTTAAATGCTCCAGTCTGATAAAGAAAAAGAGGTCGTATGTGTGACGTTCCCCTCTGGTGTTATCTGGACTGGTGATCTGCTAGGTCACTCCAACCCTCAACTCTGAGAGCCAGCCTTACCCTGCTCTGCTGTGAGAACCCCCACTCCTGGCCTGTTCACGCACAGCCTCTGGCATGTAAGCTGCTCCTTGGATTGTGCAACCAAACGACACCAGCCAACATCTCCGGTCCCAGACGCAACCCTAGGAACCTCCGTCTTGCAGTGTCCAGTTATGCCCGCTGGACACCGCAAGCTTATATGAGTTCATCAATTTAACAAAGAAATTGATATGTCCCAGGCTTGTTATCCCAAGGCTTGTTATCCTCTTCAAACTAAGTGCACTGCTTCAGGTAGAATAAGCAAACACATTTATTAACTATAAAAGATAGATTTTAAATTATTATACGTCAAAGCATAACAAGTCGGATTTGGTCAAATGAAATAAAAGCAAAATGCATTCTAAGCTGATCTTAACACTTTCAGTGCCCTTACAAATTAGATGCTTCTCACCACAGAATGGCTGGTTGCCCTTCAGCCAGACTCTCCCCTTTGAACAGCGCTTCAGTCGCTTGGTGGTGATGTATGTAGATCGAGATGGAAGAGGGAGGAAGAGCATGACAAACGTCTCTCCCTTTATCACGTTCTTTCTTTCCCGTTGGCTTCGCACCCCCCTCCCCTTCAGAGTCAGGTGAGCATTACCTCATCGCAGTCTCAAACTGACCAAAGGAAGGGGGGGTGACTCACTCAAGAGTCCAACAGATCCTTTTGTTGCTGCCTAGGCCAGCGTCCTTTGTTCCTGTGAGGCTGGGCTGGGTCTGTCCCATACATGTCCTTATGAGGTGTGAACTGCCCCTCTGCTCTTAGAGAGTTTTTGCCTGGGCTTATTTTAAGCCATGAAGACACATTTTTGAGCCTCATAATTATATACATGAAATTACAACCTATAATATTACTATAACAGCAATTACTATAACATCACCATAACAACAATGCTCAGTACATCATGAGCCTTCCGAAGACACCCGACATGACAAACTTTGTATTAGATACCACACAATCATATTATAAGGATGAACATGGGGGTGTAGGGTGTTTCCACGAGGTACAGAACATCACAGTATGGCCTTCTGCTGCAGTTGCCAGGGGACCCAAATTCAAGACCAGGATCCTTATCTTCCTTCAGATTCTCCCTAAGACTCCATTCTTCCTTAATACATACAAAACACTGCTAACTGATAATGGCTAGACAGCTGGTGAATTGAGACTACTGGCACTGATCTGGTCACTCGTCTCCATTAACAAACAAAATAAATCTAGAAATTGTGCACAGATCCAGTCTGTGAAAAAATATGTTTACCGTTGTCTCCCTTTCCTTTGTTTACTTGCTTCAGCTCAGTGGGGCTGCTCATGTTGTTAAAGGTAGGAACATGCATAAGCCATTGTAGGATTGGGGCCCAAGATTGTAAATTCTGATGGCAAGAATTGGAGGTTTTTTTATTGCAGCACCTAACATGAAGGAGCCTTGACCTGTTCTAGACCTTTAAGTGCTACTGTAATAATGAAATGCCATCAGCACAGCCTTCAGAAAGTGTGTTGGATTGTTCAAATGGGATATTACTTAGACTACCCAGTAAAAGACTGAACGAGCTGTAGATACGCACCTTGCAATTGCTGGAAAACCTTGCTTCTCAAGAAGAGACAACTTTAAAGTTGCATATTTCATAAATAAACTAAAATAAACCCTTCAAGAAATTCAGATGGCTCTCCTCCATTTCCTTTTTTGAGATCACCCCTATTTCTTCGCCACCTGGACTGTGAATCTTAAGTCACGACAGTGAGTTTAGCCGAAAGCAAGTTTATCCAAATGTCTTGGATAGTTTGAAGGTCAGATGTTGGGGTGGCCTCGTATGCAGGACACCCAGTGTTAGTTCCATATTGTTCCAAACATTTTCTCTATGATGTGGGTCTTTTTGCATCATTTGGCTTCAATTTTCTGATAATCTCTTATAGTAATATTCATAATGTTTGAGTGACAACCCAAGTAAATTCATAAACATGGTATATCTCTAAACTCATTTTTCATTTTTGAAATTGCTGTCATTTCATCTTACAAAGACTATGACAGGTTGTTATTACTTTAAGGATGACTTTGGGAATTGTAAGTAGAATACATACCACTTTTGAGCTGTTTTGTGTATTGAAAGGTTTTAATAATATTAGGTTTTATAAAATCATGAAAAGACATCTTCAGGGTGATTTAAAAAACTGATGGATTTGAAAGAAAGAAATGAATATTCTTGTAGTCTATGGTTAGTTTGTGTTAATGAAAGGAAACATTGGTATAGATTTCTGGATTCTTGAGTATTTTTGTTTTTTGGTAGGGAGAGGTGATGGTTTTTAATGTAGATTTTAAATAAAGAAATTTGGATTTTTTTATGTTGCGCCTCCAGTATCTTCTAGTTATGTGTGTCTACAGCTACTCTCTTTTGTCTAGGAAGTGCTTTTGAAAAAGTGACAGGGTTTACATTGCACTGAATCCGTTTGCATTTTGTAGAATTTTTTTTCATTGGGGCAGATTTGGGCATAGGGGGTGGCAGATCTGATCCTGCACCACTAATTCAGTTGGAGTTTGCCACTGATATCAGTAGGCTCATGATTGGGCCTTAGGTCTTCATTTTCCAAAGTGGTGGTGTGATGAGAGAGCGGTACGGAAGATGTGCAAATTAAAAAGTGTAGGCCTTTGATAACACATGGGAGAGCTGAAGTGAGGGGTGCAATTAGCTTCATTTTCCTGACCTGGGGATCAGCTTTGAAAAGTTTGGGAGACACTGTCCTAGGTAATGGAACAACAGAAACACAGTAGCTACAGAAACCATATTTGACTCCTAAGCTCTCTGAGGCTAGGAGTCTAGTACTACTGCATTTCCTATTTACATTTTCAGTAAAAGCCAACATAGGACACGCCAAATGCAATACAAAGGGATTGTAACACTTTGTATTGAGGGAGAGTCTGAAATTATAGCAGTTTTCCTTATACCATCTACAATCTATGACAAGACTTTTGAGTATCACAGTGCTTTTAAAAAGCAGCTAGAACAACAGACTGATAGCGCAACAGAAAAGAAAATTGGAAGCCCCTATTTCTTGTGTCTTAAGCAGTGTGTTCAAGAGAGATGGCTTATTAATAGGGTAAGTGGTGATTTTGATAGGGAATTGGTGCTCAGATATCTAACTTACATGTTAGGATAAGGATTGGTTACATGTAACTATAAACTTGAAATTGTGAAATTATTTGAAGACTGTATTGTTGCATATAAATGCATATTTTCCCCAAGTGCATTCCTTGTTGCCATGTTAATAGACTGAAATTTGGTTTATTCTTGGTAGGGGTGTGTGTGTGTGTGTTTGAGAGAGAGAGAGAGAGCACGCGCTCTGTGAAGTACTGAATGTGCTCTATTCATATTGACTTCAATTCACTGTTAAGAGTGTCCTCCATTGTCAAGGCCTTTGCAATTTCCCTCCTGCCCAAACAGATGGAAATAAACCTCCTTAAACAAAACACAATTCTCTCATAACTACTGCCCATTCAAGTGCCTTGGCCTCCTCCCACCGGCAGTGCTTTTCAGATTCCTACTCCAGTGACCTCATTCCCTGCCCACAACTCCCATACAGAGTCTCCCCGTGCTGCTTTTCACTTCAAATTGTAGCGCCCTTGTGGTTCTCCTCCTATCTCCCTCTATCTAGTGCTGCTTCTCCTACCCTTCAGTGGCAGGAGCAGGTCTCAGTCTGGTGGTTCTCCTGGTGACTAGTCAGGATCTGGTAGTGGCAGCTGGGTCTGGCTCACTGTGACTCCTCCAGCTCTCTCTGGCGGCACCCATGAGTCAGATTTGAGGAGTAGGAGGCAAAGACTTTTATAAGCAGCCTCAGCAGCAGATCCTGAATAGTTCCAGATCCAAGTTTTACGGCTTCTTGGTTTGGGCTATGAACCAGGGAACAGAGCCAGCACTTTCACACAGCTGCCTGGCTCTCTCTACAATTTGGAACCTCTGCTCTAGACTTAAGCACATGTTCAGATTAGAACATTAGCTGCAACAGTGTCACCACTTACTGTTCCCTTTTGCTGCTAGCCAATTCAAGCACAGAAATATGCAGACTCTAGTTTGAGCACCCTGAAATAATTGTCTGTTCAATTATTGAACTAAAATAGAGCACAACGAAGCACATACTTAATAATAATTTCCATTTTTGTGTGTTTTTAAAACTATTATTGTGATAATGAGGTGGTAAATCTCACCAGCTGATGTCCACTAAGTGTATACAAATTACATCAATATAATGTGTCATAGCTTAAAAAAAGGAAAGTGGGGGAGAACTAGTTCAGGGATATAGCACTCTCGACTTCAGTTCTGGAAATTCTTGGCTGTGTTTTCCCCACATCCCTGGCCATCAGAAAGGTTGGAATCTATTCCCCTTTTCCTAATAACTCTCTGCAATCTGATTGTCTTAAAAAAGCCTTTCCCAAGCAAGATACCCTTCAAATCTGTCTGCTGGTAGTTGCACCTTTTTTACCTTTCAGCTAGTAAGTATATAGGTCCTTTTATATCATCATTATTTCTGTTGGCTTTTTCGCTTTCATTTGTGAGGAGACAGCATTTCTTCATGCTTACTGTCAATTATGTGAGAAGAATTTAAAGGAAACAAAGTACAGATCCTCAGAACGTATGCAGAGATCACCCACGCTTAGCCTTCGATTCTCTTGGCCTCTATCCCAAATGCATTCTGAATCTCTGATCTTTGAGTTATCGTCTTTTGTTTCCCCAAATTATGGCAAAAACCAGTGCACCACCAGCGGTTTATGTAGCTTCCATAACATTAATCAGTGTGCTATTTAATGTGGACCTGCTGTGAAAAAAATTGATAAATGTATCAGACCGTTTTCAGTTTTACAAAGAAAATTGCTAATGAGCTATTTATAGCACATTGTTATATCTATTTTTTGTCAGTAGACTAGGGACTGATTTAGGACAAATGGGTTAAAAACAGGAAGTGTGGTTAGATAAGTAGGTAGTCTCTCCAAAGAGTTTCCAGAGCTTACCCACACATTCACATTTTCTTCTGAAACTACTATCAAAACAACGTTGGGTACAGTACCTTGAAATCCATCTCTATTTAAAGGAGGAATATTTTTCAGCAGTAGCAGGAAATGGCTCATAGAAAAGTTTTACATTCTTGTAAAAGAAAGTTCAAATGATGATCTGGAGTCATTGTCTGTAAATGTTTTCTCTCTGCTTTAATCAAATTGCAGCACTAACGGCATTTTAGTTGATTCAGATGTCTCTTATGAATTCCTACAAGCTTATAAATAGTACAATTATGTATAAAGTAGTTGTATTTTCAAACCCAGATTAGTTATGAGCACTGAATTTCTTCCACCGTTGCCTTTCCTTTTAAATGAAACTATGCTTATTTATGGATAGTTCTATCATAATTATATTTTAATGAATTGCTGCCACAATTGCAGGTGGCAAAATGAGTAGTCTAACAATACTATTTATAGAAGACATTTTATACACCATAAATCTATGGGGTACTGAGTCTGCTGAAGACACTGAAGATGATGCCTCTGTGGTGCTCTAGACTTGTAGTAGTTTCATTGGTAATACAGGAACAACATAATCCATTGCTTGTTAGCTGTCTTTCTGTGGTATAATGGTCCTGGGACCTCAGATTAAATTTAGATTTTTCCACCTAAAACTACATGGTGGAATTTTCAAAAGCACCTCAGTGATTTAGGGGCATACACCTTATGCTTATAATGTAAGTATATTTTTGTATGTCATTGAATAAAGAAAATGCATTTTTTCTAATAATTTGTAATAGAACTATGTTTGTCCATCATTAACCAGGCACTATTGTCCTGTTTAAAAATTTTCAATCTCTGCCTAAGGGAACAGAAATAATAATATATGACTAGGGTGACCAACCATAGAATGCAACATAGTGAATAGTCAAAGCAAACAAATAAGTGAAAATTATTCATCTAAAATATTTGGTGAGTGCTTGTAATTAGCATATTTTTAAAAAACTGGATCAGTTTGCAAATAATTAATTAATCTAAAAGGGGCCAAAGCAACAAAAAAAAATGTTAACAAATAGCTTGAGCAGTTTTAGTTAGAGTAAAGTAGGTGCCTTGATTGAGAGTCCTGTGTTATTTTTAGAGTCACTACCACATGTAATTATGCCATTTTAGGCTTCTCACATCCCTCATGCTTCAAATGTATGGTTCTAGAAGAGTTTATGTCCCAAGAAACTAATTAGAGAGGAAGTCAAAAAGCATGATGACAAAATGGATTTTAAGTAATTAGAATGAAGCAGGCCTATCTACCGGGGGTAAGAAAATAGGCCACTGATGGTTACATATTGAATGAAGCAGATTTACCATCAGCCCACTTTGGAGGGAGAAACCTGCATGTTGTTGTGGAGAACAGAGGTGAGTTGCTTTGTTGTGTCCATGGGGAATTTCCAAGTCAGAACTCTTAATTTTTTTTTAATCAAGCTGCTAGGCTAGCGGGTTAGATGATATCACTGTGTGGGTGGGGACACTTCAGTCAAATATCACATACTCATGTGCAGGTACTGTAGTTCAGGAAAGGCTTATGACTGCAAACATTTAAGGCTCATTCTTTTCTCACGTTTGTAGAATACCTTGAAAGGTTATGGGTTTTTAGAAGAAAAAGTTACTTTAAAATAAAACATATATTAACATTTTTAAAAATCTACCAGATCCCTCTTTGAGAAATTATAAACAAGTTTCTTGGAACTTGAGTTGCTGTTTTTCTAAAAGAGGGCATCAGAAGAAAAATAATCTCACAATCAGTAATGTAATAGGAAATGGTAACTCTCTTTTACATTTGATCTCCTAAGATATCATACTTAAATATTTGAAGCCAATTTCTTTGAAAATTTAATGTAGATTTCTAAATTGTACTAGTAACAATACATTAAATCCCTTTCAATTAATACTTTAGTTTGCATAAAATGGATATATACAGATCAGACACATTAGACAGATGTTGATGCAAGTGATGGAGCTCTAAACAGCACCGGGTACACCCTCATCCTTCCCAGCAGCTTGTGCAGGTAGGGTGTCTGGTCCTCTTGCAAGGACTTTGCCCCTGGACTTCACTGATAAAGAACATCTTTCACATCTGCCTTTGTCTGATTGGTTTAATCCCCCAATGAAGCTAATTTTCAAACCTTGGGATAGTGCTATGAAAGAGGTAAGAATAAAACAAATTTTACTTAATTATATTATCACAAATGATTTCTTAAATAATTCATTATAAGCTCATACACTTTTGTTACGACCTTTGCAACACATATAACATCTAGTAGTTCTGTATACTGAGTCCATAAAGGTCATTTACATGAAAAGTATGCTTTAAGATTACATTATAATTACTCAATATATTTTCTATCTGTGTTTGCATGATTCCATGCTTGCTCAGCATGAAATGAAATGGAAACATGGTGGCATATATAATATGCCCCAAAATTATGTCCGTAGTTAGCCATTTCATCCCATGGAGTGAACCAAAGGTTGGCTGTGCTGCTGATTGAAAAGAAAACGCATAGCATAGTGTTGAAAAAAATTATTAAAATAAATACCTCAGAGAGAAGAGATCTTACCATATACACAGTGCGTCAAAACAGATATTGTAAAACATTGGCAATGAAATTAGTGTATGAGAAGTGTACACTAATGAAAAAAATATTACAGGATGCCATCCAGACTCTAAAATTATAGAAAAGGTTTTACATGGCATTTTAGAAATAGGTGATCATGCTGTTAAAGAGTAATATAATACACTAGCATTAAGGAACAGAGTACGTTACTTGTATAATCAACTTTAATTGTGGCATTTCCTGATTTTTGGGTGTCTAACAGTGCAACTTTAATTTTCTCTGAACGTAGGAAGTTTTGGGAAGGTATTTGGAATCATGCAAACACAGAGAGAAAATATATTGAGTAATTATAATGTAATCTTAATAAACCTCAAAAGTTAACTTCACAATTTTGTGGTGTTAAAAAGGACCTCCAAAAGAACTAGATGCATTTATAGTCATGTTAATTTTGTTACTTTATTGCAATAGACAAATGGTTACTCTTCCCCCACTCTGACTTTATTCTCATGAAGTTCTGCCATCCCCAGTCAATGTCTCCAGCTACCCTGATTTTCAGTATTAAACCACTGTTAGTCCTGGTAATGTATGGATGTGATAGCAATGCCAGAAATTACACACCATGTATGAGAAGTGACTGTAAACTACAAGACTTTAATAACATTGAGGGATTTTTGGTAATAACATCAACCACGAGAGTGAACTTCAAAGAATTTTGATGCCACCAGAAACTCCAACGTGGCAATATAGTCTTGGGCGTTTTCTGTTTTTTTTTTTTTTCTTTTGGATAATATAAACAGCTAATTTTTTAAAAGTATCTAATGAAAAACTTTCCTTTCCCTATCAGTGCCATAGCCATCAACCCACTCTTCCTTCCCTGCTCTTCTTTCTTTTCCTACTTTTTACACTTTCTCCTTTATAGTGGCACCTGAATTTTTTGCCTTTGATCATGACAGGACTGGCTTTAATTTAAACATTGCTTTGAATCACAGCAGATTCATACATGTTTCAGAATTTGTGTATGTGAGGCCACTCTATGAAGTGAAATATTTTGTATAAGAATGTGTCTGTACCATGTATTGTGTTTTTCACAACATTACCTGTCACTCACTTATGAGTAAATCTATGTTTATTACCTTTTATGAATAGGCAGAAGTGTTAAAGTGTATTGAATTATATAAACACATAACTGACTATTAGTATTTTGGTATAAAGGACAAAGGTCTAAATGTTAATATTGTAGAATTCAGTTGATTTTGAATTTCCTTTATCATAAAATGAATGAAAAATGTTTAAATAAAAAAACTGTTTTGTTGATATCCATGCAATGTAGTTTCAAAGAGATTCAGATGCAAAGAATTTCAAAGCAAGTTGTGCTTTATAGTTTTGGAAGATGTCAAAGTATCAGCCTATTCACTGCTTTGTGGCATTGTTCTGTAATGCTTGATCATTCTTTATGAAGCAGTTGTGTGGAGATGGCTGAAAATTAGGGTACGTCCAGACTACCCGCCGTATCGGCGGGTAGCGATCGATTTATCGGGGATCAATATATCGCGTCTCGACGAGACGCGATATATCGATCCCCGAACACACTCCCCGTCGAACTCCGGAACTCCACCGGAGCAAGCGGCGGTAGCGGTAGCGGAGTCGACGGGGGAGCCGCGGCCGTCGATCCCGCGCCGTGAGAACGGGAGGTAAGTCGGAATAAGATTCGGTGACTTCAGCTACCGTATTCCCGTAGCTGAAGTTGTCAGCTACGGTATTCCTGTAGCTGAAGTTGCGTATCTTACATCGACATCCCTCCCCCCCCCCCCTCCAGTGTAGACCAGGACTTAAATACCCAGCATGCCCACATTGTGATTAAAATTGTACTATCAACCTCTGTATTCAAACACTGTTGACTGTGTGCTGACCTGCTGTGACCTAAGATAAGTCATTTAAATTTTCTGTGCCTCTGTTTCCCCTCCCACCTTTTGTCTGTCTTAACTTGGTAGATTATACGTTTTCTAAAAGAGATGCTCTAGCTGAGCCAAAATGTATGGGCTTGATATAGGAATACTGAGTGAAATTCTACAGCCTGTGTTATGCAGGAGGTCAGACTTATCATAAATGGTTCCACCTGGCCTTAGACTCTATGAATAACCTCTCTGGGGTAGGGACTGTCTCTCAGTATGCACACTGCCTCGTACAATGGGCGCTGATCTCAGTTGGGGCCTCAAGGCACTACTGTAATACAAATAATAAATAGTAGTCTGCCATGCTACTGACTAGCCTATAGTACAGTTTTATAACAAGGAAAACAAAATGCCCTGGCCACCGCTATCAGGCAAATGGTACCAGCAACAACCATTTTTTAAGCATTCATTAGATAATTCACTAGATAATACTTAGTCCTGCCTTGAGTGCAGGGGACTAGACTAGATGACCTCTCGAGGTCCCTTCCAGTTCTGTGATTCTATGAATCTATGATTACTATCACCATGTGAACTGCGAAGCAGACAGCGTCTAAAGGAAATTCAACTCCTTTAAACAGTCTGATCTTAACTGTTACATGGCTTGTGGATATCGTTCGTTGGTTTCTATTTAAATGTCAACTACACAGCAGAGCTTAACGACTTTAATAGATATGTGCATTTTTTTCCAATGGCTACTTAATAGTTCCAAATAACACATTGCAAATGCTTAGAGCCGGGGTACAAAATTTGAGTGACAAAAAACTATCTGTGGCTTGTTATAAAGTTATAGAACTATACATCTGAAATTTGGTATGAGAATTTTTCATGGCACTAATATGAGCTAATTAAAAGTTCTTTGGAATTTTTGGAAAGAGTTGTCATACCTACATCAGAACAGCACAAAGAACAGGTGACTTTCTTAAGACAGAACTAATGATGACATGCATTCTGTCCTCCTTTCATACGTTCTGGTACGGTAGTCCTGTATTTTGTGTCTGGACAGCATATGAACCCACCAGGGACAGTCAAGTATAAGAGCAGTGCAACTACGCGTGAATCACATTCCTCTCAAATGGGTTGTCATACTATGTTTATTATAAGTGGGGGCGGGGGGGATTATTAAACAATGAGGCAAAGAAGTTCTGAGAGAGAGACTGAGTAACTATAAATGGCACAACTCACTGCTCAGAACATAGAAAGCTCAGAACAGTGAATTATGCAAATAATAATTGAGAATAGAATCAGATTTCATACTGCCAAATCTTTAGGTTCTTACTTCCACCAAAACACATATGCTAGTGCGCCTCCAGGCCACCAGGCGTTTCCACAAAGAATGCTGAATACTGGCCAACATTGTGGCATAGACCTACAGTATGAATCACTGTTCCCCAAAAAAGATGAACTAAAGATTGGGTCCTTGGAGCCGAGTGCTTTTGATTCCCAAAGCCACCTCTAAACTCGGGTTCAGTTTCTGCTTCAGTTCACAATGACTTAGATTTCTCATCAGCAAGTCAAATAGTTCAATCTTGAAAATTGTCTAAAAAAGGACTGGCGACATGATAACCATATGAAGAGCTTTTAATTTCTATGTCAGTGATTCATTCCCCTTATCTTTGGGGATTTTGAGACAATCAGAACTTGCAGTTGGCAGCCATAGGATCTCCCATGAGTTGTTCTTTCTCAAAACATCCTGCTTCCAGCCATGGAAAAACAGCAGCAGTTAGTACTCCTGCCTGTGTTTCTTTCTTATTTGCAGTGTTGTAGCTGTATTGGTTCCAGAATATAGAGGAAACTAGGTGGGTGAGGCTATATCTTTTATTGGACTAACTTCTGTTGGTGAAAGAGATGTGCTTTCGAACTCCACAGAGCTCTTCCTCTAAGAATTCTAGAGCTCGAAAGCTCATCTCTCACCAACAGAAGTTGATCCAATCAAAAATATCACCTCACCCATCTTGTTTCTTTCTAACAGTGAATTTGCCTCACAGCATGAGATTCTTCTTCAAGTGATTGCACATGTCCATTCCACTGTAGGTGTGTGCACACCTCGTGCTCAGTTCTTGGAGATTTTTCCCTCAGCAGTACTTTGGGGGGCAATGTGAGTGCCCTCTTGTGCCTCACATTTCTGCATGCAGGCATAAAGGGCCACACTGCCCTCGATGCTCCTCAGTTCCTTCCTACTGCTGGTGACAATTGTTGGAGCTCCAATCTTTGTATCTGCAAGACTTCTCTCTTTTAATGTATATAGAACCTGTAGAGTTAGCTTTTAGTCTAGTGTAAACTAAACTAAAGATATAGATATAAGAATAAGTATAGGATAGTAATTTTCTAGAGTGGGGTTCCCAGTTCCTTGTTAGAGACTGGCCTCGGTACAGGACTAATTGTTCATTCTCCTGGCTCCAGGGCCTGTTGCTCATGTAACAAGTCTATGCCAGTGAGTGACCCATGCCACAGCTGCCTTAAGTGTCTGGGAGTGGTACATGTAAGTGATAAATGTCACATTTGTAGAGGGTTCAAGCCCCAATCAAAAAAGAACAAGGCTGCCAGATTCAAGTGGTTGTTTATGGAGTCTGTGTTTCCCACTTGGAACGGGTACCAAGCACATTTGAGTTATCTAAGAGTGCTCCCCCTGTTCTGCCTGTGTCCAGAGGCAGATACTCGTTACAGGTATCTAAGAAGAGACAACGTAAGGCTCCCAAAGACTTGGAACTGTGGCCTTCAAAATCTACAGTAAAGCACCAAACTCAGGCAAGGACTTGGGGGGGTGCTAAGAGAAGAGGCACCCCCAGACAGTCTAAAACCCAGGAGGGATTGCTGATTCAGAGCCCAGGAAGAGTCCATTAAGACCAACCCCTGAAGGGCTAGAGCAGCTTTCAATACCACAGACTCAGGAGGCCTTTTTGGTGCCATCTACACCCAAGGTTTTCGAGACACCCAGAAAGTTGCTTAACCTGTTGGTGCTAGCTTCCTCTGCTGTTCAAGAATCTCGCCTGGTACTAGCATTGGAAGTGCTCTCTGGCCCCAGAGCAGTGTTTGGTACCAGTGGCTTCTATAGTTGCAGCTCCTCTCGATAGGGTTCAGTCTAGAGGGAAGCCAGAGATGATCTTGTCGATACCCCCATCTCCAGACTTGGAGTCAGTCTCCCTGGTACCATTGGAGTCAGCTCCACTATGGTCTGAGGAAGCAGATTTTTCATCAGACTCCAAAGTCAGATCAAGTGTCTTGACCCAAGCAGCATCTACATTGCAAATTTTAGCCCTGCAAGCCTGAGTCAGCTGCCCCAGGCTGAGACTTGGTGCGGTGAGTTTTTTATCACAGTGTGGATGTCTCCTTTGTGCCTGAGTTTTCCCTCTGTACAATGGGAACAACTGCCCTGCCCCGCATGGCTGCCGGGAGGGTAAGTCTCTTAAAAATAGTGAATTGCTCAGCTACTGCAGTGATGGGGGCCAGATAAGCCAGAGAGTCCACGGCCGGACGGGACTGCCAGCTTATTTAGCCTGGTCTCCGGCATGTCATAAGTCATCAGCAAATGAGATTAGACCAGGTGTTACAGCCAAAGCTACAGAAGGAAGTTACAAGATTGCACAGTGCACTGTAAAAAACGGAAAGCCATTTACAAACAGAACCCCAGGCCAGCAGCAGAGTGCCACTGAAAATCAGCTCGCGTGCCACCTTTGGCACGCATGCCATAGGTTGCTGACCCCTGTTCTAGAGCATCTCCGCTCCCTTCTTGTCCTTCTACATAAGCTAGGCTTTGGGAGCATCTCAGCAAGGTCACCATTGTCCCTCGACCGGGACCGTGCAGGGGAAACTGCATGCACAGTACTGCCTTTCATCCTGTCAGCAGCTCCTCGTGTATTCACAAAAATGCATGGTTGTAGTAGAGGCATTCTAGTGAAGATCACGAATCCATGTGTTTTCCTACCTATATGATGGGCTAATGAGAAGCTGATCCACATATCAGATACTGTCCAGTGTAGCTACTGTTCAGTCCACTTTCGACAGGTGGGGGTTCCTAATCAATACAGAGAAATCTTTCCTGATGCCTGTTCAAAGAATAGAATTCATTCGGGCAGACCTGGATTCTACAAAGGCCAGGGCTTTCCTGGTGGAGCAGAGGTTCCAAATAATGCAGGTCATTGCTCTACATCTAAAGGGGCACCCTGTCACTACAGTTTGGAATTGCCTCAAACTTCTAGGACAGGTGGGGGGCGTGCACTTGCATGATGCAGCATATTAGGCTACGCCTCAGAGAAGTGCAGGGTTGGCTAGCCTTGATGTACTCACTGGCCCATCATCATATGGACATGGTGGTTCAATTACCTGCTCAGCTGTTATCTTTGTTTGTTTGTGACAGTCACTTTAGACACAAATGAATCCGATCTAAGTTGGGGAGCTCACTTAAATGTCCCTCAGGGCCTTTGGTATCCTCAGGATCTAAGTCTCCATAAAAAATACCAGGGAGTTTCAGCTCCATTTAGCTTGGGTGGCATTCCTTCTGCACATCAACACAGCAGCCGCATTCTATGTAAACAAAGGGGGGTGGGTGGGGGAGAAGTTCCTCAAAGTTATGCCAGGAGGTGAACCTCCTTTGGAATTTCTGCATCACCAGTCCCATCAACCTGCTTACCTTCTGGAAGTTCAAAACACTCTGGCAGACCACCTGAACAAGTTGTTCACAGGTCACCACAAATGATTTATTCGCCAACATGTGTCCAGGTCCATTTTCCAGCGGTGGGGAACACCCCAAGTGGACCTGTTTGCAACACCAAACAAGGTCATCTTTTTTGTTCCTAAGAGGGTCACAGCCCAGGTTCACTGACAGATGCTTTCCTCCTGCCGTGATCAAAAGGCCAGCTGTATGCTTTTCCTCCAGTTACACTCCTGCCCAAAGTTTTGTCCAAAGTCAAGGAAGATTCCACCCACCGAGAAGTGGCGCGGGTGAGCTATGTGCTGGCCGCGGCTTCTTGCCGCCCCCATTGGCCCGGGACGGCGAACCGCGGCCAGTGGGGGCTGCGATCAGCCGAACCTGCCGCGTCAGCAGATAAATATAACTGGCCTGGCCCTCTAGGGTGCTTACCCTGGTGAGCCATGTGCCGAACGTTGCCAACCCCTACTCTAGACATTAGAAGAGCTTTGGCTTTTTACCTGGATTGAACTAGGTCTTTCAGATCTTTTTCCTCAGGTCTTTGATGCAGTTTCAGACAGAGTAAAGGGCCATCCAGAGGATCTCTTCCTGGATTTCTAGCTGTGTTTGTGCTACCAATTGGGTGATATTGCACTTCCAGTAAAATGGTGGCTCGCTCATCCAGGTTGCAGGCAAACTTCTGTAGCCTTTCTGGCTCATGTAACCATATCAGATGTTTGTAGGGTAGCAAATTGGTTGTCAGTCCATATGTTTGCCTCTCACTATGTCATCTCTCATCAATCTAAACACGATGCCAGATTTGGACAGGTGGTCCTTCAATCCTTGTTCAAGTAGACTCCACACCGACCTCCAGTTCAAACTGCCTGGGAATCACCTATAGTGGAATGGACATATGCAATTACCGAAGAAGAAAAAACGCGTATCTCTCTTTCCTGTAACTATTCTTCGAGATGTGCTGCACATGTCCATTCCTCGACCCGCTTTCCTTCCCCTCTATTGGAGACTTTCTAGAAGGAACTGAGGGGTTGGGGGCAGGAGGGGGAAGCATGGTCCTTTATACTACTCGCGCAGTGGTGCAAGGCACCAGAGGGTGCTCACACTACCCCGACAGTTATTGCTGAGGGGGGAAATTTCTAGCAACTGTGCACAGTATGCACACACATCTACAGCAGAATGTATGTGTGCATTCAATAAATTACGAAAAGGTAGGTAATTTTTTTTTCCTAAGGTCCTTCTCTACTGCTTCTCTTTCTTCTCTATCTTCCTTCCTAAAGTTTTAACATTACATCAGCCTTCATCACTAGTGTGCTTTACTACCTGTGAGCAAAACTATTTAAGCATGCCACCCACTTTTTCTTAAAACTTTTTCACCTTAATCCCTTCTTTACTCACACGACTTGACCCACAGCATACGATCTGACTGGCTCACTTGGCAAGAGAGAACGAAAACGAGAGTTAAAACTCCTAATTGTGCCAATATTATACATCATTTCTAAAGCAACTCAAATCTTAAAACATTTAAAATATGTTAAATCTAGGCTGAGTTAAAAAAAATTCCTCTATATGTTCCTGCTGTCCTAGCTGAATTCAAAGGTCTTTGAGCTTTGAGTTTTCTAGGCTGTGGAAGAGGTTAAAATGTTTGATGTTCACATCCTCTTTCTGTATCAGTTTACTCTTGAATATCTTTGAACACCTGAAAAACTAGCTTGCTGCATGCAGATAGAGAAAATGTCCTGACGAGTTCATATATACTCTGTGTGTTCAGGTGCATGCAGATTTTTGTTGCTTTCTTTTAAACTTGCACATACAAATGTAGAAAAGTCTCAACATTTTCATGTTTATTTGATCACTTTAAAACTTTGCACAACTTGTATACACATATACATTCCACACAAATTCTGCCTTTTAGCAGTTTTTTGTGGAAGACTTATGCTAGCTGAATACTTTTGGAAAACCCAACTCTCAGAACCCAATTGATTTGATATGCAATATTGTGTGTGTTTTATGGTTGTTTTTGGAAGATTCAGTGGTATAGTTCTACTACAGCTAAACCTGTATACCCAAGTGCAGTACATTTGGTAGGATGATACTGTATCTGACAACTCCTGAACTACTACTCCATTGAGTGTGACTGCAAGTTTAGTTTCTGTTACTTCTCAGAACCACAAATCTTTCCCTTCTGTTTTTCACATAGTTTGTACAAGTCATTGCAAAAGCTTTACATTCTTTGCTAAACTTTCTTCTAAAAAGTGAACTTTCTGGGGTTTTTTGTTTGCCACAAACTAAACTATTTAAGACATAAAATGGAAAATTGTATTTAACAGATAATAGATTGTCTTCCCAAATGTTTCATCAGTACAAAACTGCTGTGGTTGGCCCCAAATGGGAAGATTTTTTTTTTTTTTAAAGTTTCTATCAGCCAAAGTATGGTTGAAACTTCCCTATATGTCTGTTTAAATCGTCCCAACCAGCTTTTCTCTGCATGTCTTTAGAACATTATCAGGAATGTGTGTTTTTTATTAAGTAATTGTACCAATAATTGCTCGTGGCAGCTAGGATTCTGGCAAGACAGATTTTGCAGTTTAAAGGCACTGGGAGTGGAATATATAGTATTTGTACAATAGGGTTTATTTGGTTATTCTTTAACGCCTTTTATTCAGAAGCTGTGGAAAAGTATTGTGTTATCATAGAATCATAGGACTGGAAGGGATCTTGAGATGTCGTCCAGTCCCCTGCCTCATGGCTGGACTAATTATTATCTAGACCATTTCTGACAGGTGTTTGTCTAACCTGCTCTTAAAAATCTTCAATGATGGAGATTCCACAACCTCCTTAGGCAATTTATTTCAGTGCTTAACCACCCTGACAGTTAGGAAGTTTTTCCTAATGTTCAACCTAAACCTCCCTTATTGCAATTTAAGCCCATTGCTTCTCATTCTATTCTCAGAGGTTAAGAAAAACAATATTTCTCCCTCTTCCTTGTAACAGCCTTTTACGTACTTGAAAACTGTTATCATGTCCCCTCTCAGTCTTCTCTTTTCCAGATAAACAAACCCGATTTTTTCAATCTTCCCTCATAGGTCATGTTTTCTAGACCTTTAATCATTTTTGTTGCTCTTCTCTGGACTTTCTCTAATTTGTCCACATCCTTCCTGAAATGTGATGCCCAGAACTGGACACAATACTCCAATTGAGGCCTAATCAGCGCAGAGTAGAGTGGAAGAATTACTTCTCATGTCTTGCTTACAACACTCCTGCAAATACATCCCAGAATAATGTTCACTTTTTTTGCAACAGTGTTGACTCATCATTTAGTTTGTGGTCCACTATGACCGCCAGTACTCCTTCCTAGGCAGTCGTTTCCTATTTTGTATGTGTGCAACTGATTGTGCCTTCCTAAGTGGAATACTTTGCATTTGTCCTTATTGAATTTCATCCTATTTACTTCAGACCATTTCTCCAGTTTGTCCAGATCATTTTGAATTTTAATCCTATCCTCCAAAGCACTTGCAACCCCTCCTAGCTTGGTATAGTCCACAAATTTTATACGTTTTCTCTCTATGCCATTATCTAAATCATTGATGAAGATATTGAACAGAACAGGACCCAGAACTGATCCCTGCAGGACCCCACTCATTACATCCTTCCAGCATGACTGTGAAACCATTGATAATTACTCTCTGGGAACGGTTTTCCAACCAGTTTTTCACCTTATAGTAGCTCCTTCTAAGTTGCATTTCCCTAGTTTGTTTATGAGAAGATCATGTGAGACAGTATCAAAAGCTTTACCAAAGTCAAGATATACCACGTCTACCGCTTCTTCCCCCCCCACACTTACCCCCCGTCCACAAGGCTTGTTACCCTGTCAAAGAAAGCTATCAGGTTGGTTTGACATGATTTGTTCTTGACGAATCCATGCTGACTGTTACTTATCATCTTATTATCTTCTAGATGTTTGCAAATTGATTGCTTCACTATTTGCTCCATTATATTTCCAGGTACAGAAGTTAAACTGACTGGTTTGTAATTCCCTGGGTTGTCCTTATTTCCCTTTTTATAGATGGGCACTATATTTTCCCTTTTCCAGTCTTCTGGAATCTCTCGCGTCTTCCATGACTTTTCAAAGATAATCACTAATGGCTCAGATATCTCCTCAATCAGCTCCTTGAGTATTCTAGGCTGCATTTCATCAGGCCCTGGTAACTTAAAGACATCTGATTTGTCTAAGTAATTTTTAACTTGTTCCTTCCCTATTTTAGCCTCTTCTGATCCTACCTCATTTTCCATTGGTATTCACTATGTTAGACGTCCAATTGCCACCAACCTTCTTGGTGAAAACCGAAACAAAGAAGTCATTAAGCACCTCTGCCATTTCCACATTTTCTGTTATTATTTTTACGCCTTCATTGAGTAACAGGCCTACTCTGTCCTTGGTCTTCCTCTTGCTTCTAATGTATTTGTAGAATGTTTTCTTGTTACCCTTTATGTCTCTAGCTAGTTTTATCTTGTTTTGTGCCTTGCCCTTTCTTATTTTGTCGCTACATACTTGTGTTATTTGTTTATATTCATCCTTTGTAATTTGACGTAGTTTTCACTTTTTGTAGGACTCTTTTTTTTTTTTTTTTTTTTTTTTAAAGATCATTGAAGATCTCCTAGGTAGGCCAGGTTGGTCTCTTGCCATACTTCCTATCTTTCCTACACAGTGGGATAGTTTTCTCTTTTGCTCTTAATAATGTCTCTTTGAAAAACTGCCAACCGTCTTCAATTGTTTTTCCCCTTAGATTTGCTTCCCATAGGAAGTTATGTCTCAATACTCTAAATAAGAACTGTTTTAAATTTAAGAATGTTGTTACATTTCACTTGATTGGCCTAATAGTTACAACCTATGGCTATACAGTGCATTTGCTTTAGTACTATAGTGCTATATAATAGGATTGGCAGCATGGTATCCCAAAACTATAATTGTGTGGGCCGCAGGCATGGAGAAACCTGAACAAAAATACATTATACATAGAAATTTTACTTTCTGAACAGAATTTTCTAACAAATTTACAGTTGGATGATGTTGCTCATATTTTTAATTAATTAAATAATTTTTTCACTTGACCAGAGCTCGGAGAGCCAGGAAGCGATTGCTTCCATGAAGGTGCTCATTAAAAGCTGCAGGGATATAAAAACTATTACTCTAATTTTTTTATTTTTTTATTTTTGTTCAAAATATACTGTAGCTGTTCATTATGCCTGCAGGTCCTGATTTGTTTGGTTTTGTGTATCCACATGGAAAAATAAATATCCTTCTTGAAATAGAAGAAAAGGAGCGCCCCCTTTACATTAGTAACTGCTTATGCTCTGTGTATGGTTGGAAATTGACTCATTGATGACAGTGGTTGTCACAACAAGTCTCCTTGAACAGGTATTGAAAATGGTCTTTACTAGTGTAAGAGGTGCAAAACTGTTTGTCATCGTTCCATAAGAGCTTTGAAAATTTTCAGTACTGGTTTAGGGGGACCAGTTGCTAACAATATTTGTCAAGCACCATGTCATTTCCCTAGTTTGTACTGAGATCACATAACTCAACTGTGCCTACCTATCCTGTATATTTTCTTCTTAACTTTGTCTTTGCTTAATGCAGCCTGTTCTTCTGAATAATGCAATGTATAATTTAATTCAGAAATACTTTATGAAAAAGAAATACATTTTTGACCCAAGTCTTTGTGGTGTGATGGGACCTAAATCCCAGTGCTTTGATGCGGCTTGTATTCGTTCATGTTTTTCCATATCACTGGTAGCTATTATTATCAGTGACAACGTCTATTGCAAAAATATGTCTGCCTCTTTATTTGCTAGTGGGTTTCCTAAGGCAGAACTGATGTGGTATGCTAAATCATCAGACTATATATGATGGTATGTGATTGCGTTGTCCTCTTCTGGATTTAAGCCCTCAGAGGATTTAAGCCCTAAGAAAGGAAAGTAGGGGATGAGAAGAGAAAGGAAGATGAAGAGGGAAAGAGGCAAAGGGAATATGGCACAATCTCACATCAGCCTGTGAACTTTTGACAGGGTACAGATAGTGATGTTTAATATCCCCACTTTGGTTTACTAATTACAAGGAACATATTATTTCAGCCAGTTTCACAAACACTGCTCTACAGCCAAAATGCTTCTGAAATAAATGTAGTCAAACTTTACTAATTCTGGGTCACTGAGAACGAAAATGATGCTTAAAATTGTTGATTGGCTCTAGTTTTCAAGATATGCTATTGGGTCAATATATACGACCCATGACTTGGGAATGGCGGAGGATAAGTGAGTTATAAAGGGAAGGGATCTCAATTTAAACCAGAAATGACTAACATACATCTTTGACTGGATCTATGAATAAATCTATGACTGGGTTTGGACAGTACTTGCTTTTTAGGCAAAACAATGAATGATGCAATCTGAAGCTGGTATTGCGTCATACATGATATGAATTGCATCATGTTATTCCTAGAAGTCATGGATGATGCAATCATAACGAAGCTTACATCACTCTGCTGAACAAATTGCCCTATATCAGCTCTAGAAATCATACAGTGTCGTGCTCTCTTATTTGTCAGTGTTTGATTTTGCAAAGGGACACATTTCTGTTTAGCCAAAGTGAGCAGAGATGCCTCGTACTTGTGTGAACAGTGCAGATAACTTCTACTATGTTTGTGGTGAAGTGACTTTTGCAACACAAAAGCACAATATAACCACTATGGTTAAGAAAGCCTATCACCTTTATTTTGGCTGCAAAATTGGAGATCAGGACAAGAGGTGGGCCCCACACATATGCTGCAACACTTGTGCAACAAATCTTTGCCAGTGGTTGAACAGGAAAAGGAAATCTATGCCTTTTGCAGTGCCAATGATTTGGAGAGAGCCAACAGATCACACCAGCAATTGTTACTTCTGCATGGTGCCTCCAGTTGGGAAAGGTGTGTCAAAGAAGAAAAAGTGGACTGTGCATTATCCAAACATTCCATCAGTTATACGCCCAGTACCCCACGGAGAAGGACTGCCCGTTCCTGATGCACCAGAATCATTCTCACTTGAGTCAGATGAGGAAGAGGAAGAGGATGAAGCTTCTGGTCCTGAACCATCAATGTCACAGGACCCACATTTTCTCCCATCCTCCTCCTCTGAACCACACCTCATAACACAAGGTGAATTGAATGACCTTGTCAGGGATTTGGAATTACCCGAGAGTAAGGCAGAGCTGTTGGGCTCCAGACTACAGCAGTGGAATCTCCTGGCAGGTGATGTTAGGGTTTCCATGTTCCGTGACCATCAAAAGGATCTTGTCCCATTCTTCTTCATGGAAGGTGATCTTGTAGCCTGCAACAACATCGATGGTGTGATGGCAGCCCTCAACATCGTTCATGATCCAGATGAGTGGAGACTGTTCATTGATTCATCGAAGAAGAGTCTTAAAGCTGTTTTACTGCATAATGGCAATGTTTTGCCATCAATTCCAGTTGGTCATGCAGTCCATATGAAGGAAACCTATGACAACATGAAACAACTTTTGAGGTGCATAAACTATGACCAACATCAGTGGCAGCTTTGTGGCGATTTGAAGGTTGTTGCTCTCTTGCTTGGTCTGCAGACTGGATACACAAAGTAGTGCTGTTTTCTCTGCGAATGGGATAGTCGTGCAAGAGATTCCCACTACATCAAGAAAGACTGGCCACTCCGACAGTCATTGGAGCCTGGGAGGAAAAGTGTTCAGCATCTACCACTTGTTGAATCAAGGAAGATTTTGTTACCACCCTTACACATCAAGCTGGGTCTGATGAAGAACTTTGTCACGGCCATTGACTAAACAAAAACAGCTTTCAAGTACCTCCATGGAAAATTTCCAAGGTTAAGTGAAGCTAAGATAAAGGAAGGTGTCTTTGTTGGTCCTCAGATTCGTGAACTTCTTTGAGATGATGCATTTGACCATGCACTGCGTGGCAAGGAAAAGACGGCATGGAAAGCCTTCCAGTTAGTGGCAATAAATGTTCTCGGAAACAACAAGGCAGACAACTACAGGTTGTTGGTGGAAAACCTCCTCAAGGCATACAAAAGCCTTGGTTGCAACATGTCACTAAAGATACATTTTTTGCACTCTCATCTAGATTTTTTTCCACCGAACTGCTGACCAGTGAGCGACGAGCACGGCGAGCGATTTCACCAGGACATTGCAACAATGGAGAAATGCTATCAGGGCAAATGGAGCCCATTAATGCTTGCAGACTATTGCTGGACAATGACAAGAGATGCTCCATTTAATGAATACAAGAGACAAGCCAAGAAGCGCCAAGTAGACACTGAATAGGACTAAACTATGTACATAATAGTTTTTTGCCTTTTGTTTCATAATAAATTTTATTTATATAATCCTTTTGCTGATTTTTAAAGTGTTACATAAACAGGACAGGTGAAATATTATCATGTAAAGCAACCATAAACACATGAAAAGACCTAGGTTTACAATTTATGATTAAAACTCTACTATCTACACAATATACATAGACATAAAATGTAAAAACTTAAATATCTTAGAAACAGTAGCCAATCAGTTGTTTTAATTGTCATATTTGAATTCAGCACATCAAAATACATAATAAATAGCGCATTTTATCTCTGAAGCAGATGACTTCTCAAAAATTGTAGACCAGTAAAATCATAAAAACTTTTTGTATTGCAGGGTTTTCCCCTCTCCACCTTGTAATAAAGAGCAAAAATGGAGAGGTCTTGATAAAATTCTGGAAATTTGGAAACTTTAATGCACTACAGTTTTTGTTTTGTTTTTTTTCCTATTTGTTTAGTTTAAATGAAAAACTTTTCAGGGAAGAGAATGTGTGGAGGTATGACTAAAAGCCTGATGGCACTTCTACCTTATAGAGCTTATGAGAAGACCTTTGTTTCTAGCACATCATTAGATCGAAGTATACTTCTGTCCTAAATAGTGACTATGTAAAAATGGAATCTTCTTCCTGAATAGATCTGCTCCCTGTCTGTATTCTGAATCCTGTCTACTGACTTTAGTGACATAAATAGATTGTTATATCTTTTTATTCCTGTTAAACTTTCAGAACCAACAAACAAAGAGTGATTGTTCTTTCCAGTGCCCAGTTAACATAATTGTCTCCTAAGTTTTGATTATAGAGGTTATCGATTACTTTATACTGGTGCAAATGCATTAAGAGCGATGGTATTGCACACGTGTGATTCAAAGCATAATTTGAAGACTGTGGAGTTCTACAGATGTGACCAAAGGTCATAATTAAGGGTACAGTTTAGTGAGGGGTATTTTTAGTAAAAGTCATGGACAGGTCACGGACCATAAAAATACATCTGACTGAGGGCTAGTCTACACTGGCAATGCTAAAGCTTTAACGTGCCTTGTATGGTCGCTCTAAAAAAAACACCTCCACGAGGGGCGTAGCTCCCAGCGCTGGGGCACTGTCTACACTGACGCTTTACAGAGTTGCAACTTGCTGCACTCGGGTGTTTTTTTCACACTCCTGAGTGAGAAAGTTGCAGCGCTGTTAATTGCCAGTGTAGACAAGCCCTAAATCTTAACTGGGGAGCCGCTGCTCTGGGGTGAGCCCCAGGAGGCCATTGCTTTTTCTCTTAATCTTCCAGCCATCCTTATCTGCCTCCTCTAAGCCTTTCAGCTCAGTCCAGCTGTGAATAATGGAGAAAATGTATAGATTTGTAAATATACACAAAATATATATTTAATAATAAGCTGTGAGTGATAAGGATTACAGGGGTGAGTGCCAGAGGGACTCTGGGTGTGTTTGAACTAGCTTTGATGGGAAGGAAAGAGTGCAGCCTGATTTTTAAATCTCAAGCTGGATTTGCAAGTAAAATAAACACACAACTATATTTTATAAACTGAGTACACTTGAAATGACAGTTGAGAGACAATGCACTTTGATTCCCTCAATGTCATTTTTAGAGTCACTTTTCAAAGTAGAACTGTGCTATAATGACTGAGGTAGCTGAAGAAAGATGGAGTAAATGATGCAAATTGATTACAAGTGTATCTTTGATGTAACTTTTATAATAGCAATATTAATATCCCTTGTAACTCACAATCTGTAGAGCCTCAATATTCTCCACGATTCTAATCTCAGTTACATTTGGAGTATGTACAAAGAAGTTGGTGTGGGCTCAGTGTACTCTGGATTTATGCTAGTGTAACGAGATCAGAATCTGGCCGGTCATGTACATCTACCCCTTCTCTCTCTCTCCTGCTTTTGTGCTTTCAACGATTCCTCTTGCCTGTATGTTGCAAATTAACTACCCTTAAACAAAAAATAGACCCTATGTTGCCATTGCTTGCAAAGCAAGGTACACAAAGAGCCAGATTTGTTCTGATACTCTAGATTTACTGAACAAATATTTTATATGCTACTGTAAAAGTTTTGTTAGAAAATAAACTGCTTGCTTGAACTCTTTTCCCCAAAGAAACTTCTCCTATATAAGCATAACATCTGCTATAAATTGTTATGAGTAATATCTTCTAAAACCACTTCCATAGAAACAAGAATTCTTATTTCCATTTATGATAATATTTCACAATCAAAGAAGCTGCAAAAGAAATAGGAATGAGATCTTCTGGTTGCAAGCTATGTAATCCTGTTGTCTACGTTCGCTTCTTAAAACATCACTTTCCTGTTATACATGTAATATATTGTATGTGTATCAACAGGACCTTTAGATTAGGGGGGTTTTCTATTTTTTTAATATTGGATCTGTGGTCAACTGAAAGGTTATCAGAGTCAGGCTGTCACACAGAAGAAGAAGAATACTGAAACAGGAACCTACTGGCTTCTTTAACCTTTTGCTGTAAGGAAATGTGCCTTTCTCCATTTGATTTTGAAAAAGGAAATAGATTGTGGTGGTGTGGCTGTGGAACTTTCTCTTTCTGCCTCTATCATTGCAAATGTGTTAGTTAAAGAAATGAAAAGAAAAAGTCTTCTATTAAACAGTAGAATTGAACAGTAGAATATCTTAGCTCTGTCAAGATAACACAGTGAAAGTGATTGACTGCCCTTTTTGTTTTGTTTTAGGTGTCAGAAACTATTTGAAAGAAGCATTAGTGAATATCATTGCTGTGCACGCAGAGGTGAGGTAACTTTAGATTATTCACATTATTACAAGCGTCAAACAAAATACGTTGGCTGACTTCGTTGGAAATGAGCATTCTGAAAATCAGGCCACTTTTATTTACGTGTTTAAATACAAATTTTATTAAAGATGTGGGCGTGGTTAAAAATTGTATGAACTTCCATCACTAACACCATATATCAAATTTTAGGGCTTGTTTATCCTGAAAGAGAATCCAGAATAAAGTAGCATGTGCATTTAAAGTGGATTAACTATTCCTGATTAATTCTAGATGTAGACACTCTTATTCCGGAATAAGAGTGCCTTATCTGAATTAGTATGGATTAAATTTGGTTTACCTATGTGAACAGTTAGTACGCAGCAAGCTGGGAAGTAAGTCTACTTTGTGCTATCCTGCTGCTATCCTAACTGTCTGTGTGGATCCTGCTGTCATGCCCAAAAATTTCCCTAGTGCACTTTAATCTACTCCTGTTTCAAAACAAGGTAGGTCAAAGCAAACTAAGGGTATGTCTACACTACGAAATTAGGTCAATTTAATAGAAGTCGTTTTTTTAGAAATCGATTTGATACAGTCGATTGTGTGTGTCCCCACTAAGCGCATTAAATCGGTGGTGTGCATCCACAGTACCGAGGCTAGCGTCGACTTTTGGAGCGTTACACTGTGGTAGCTATCCCACAGTTCCCGCAGTCTCCGCCGCCCATTGGAATTCTGGGTTGAGCTTCCAATGCCTGATGGGGCAAAAACATTGTCGCAGGTGGTCCTGGGTACATGTTGTCAGGCCCCTCCCTCCCTCCCTCTGTGAAAGCAATGGCAAAAAATCGTTTCTCGCCTTTTTTCCTGGGTTGACCCATGCAGACAACATACCACGGCAAGCATTGAGCCCACTCAGCTCACTGTCACCATATGTCTCCTGGGTGCTGCTGGCAGACGCGGTACTGCAGTGCTACACAGCATCATCCCCTTGCCTTGCCTTGCGGACAGCAGACGGTAGAATATGACTGCTAGCCGTCATCGTCGTCCCTCGGTTAGGTTGATCGGGGGCGCCTTGGCAGACATGGGTGCTCCTGGCCGGCCTCAGTCAGGTCGGTCGAGGGTGCCTGGACAAAAATGGGAATGACTCCAGGTCATTTTCTTCTTTAAGTTTTGTCTAATGGAGATTCAGTCCTGCCTGGAAAATCATGCCAGCTGGACGATTCTGCCTCAGGCTGCTCTCCCAGTCGGCAGCACCGCACGGTCGCATCTACCCCAGCCTACCCCTTGCTCCCATGGCTCATGAAGCCTGGACAGTAGAAAGGAGCAGTCCAACTATAGGCTGAGCAAGTGCGTAATAGTGGTAGAATGTGCCTTTGGATGTTTAAAAGCGTGCTGGCGCAGTTTACGGACTCAGTTAGACCTCAGCGAAACCAGTATTCCCATCGTTATTACTGCATGCTGTGTGCTCCACAATATCTGTGAGAATAAGGGGGAGACATTTATGGTGGGGTGGGAGGTTGAGGCAAATCGCCTGGCCACTGATTACGCGCAGCCATACACCAGGGCAGTTAGAAGAGCACAACAGGGTGCGCTGTACATCAGAGAAGCTTTGAAAACCAGTTTCATGACTGGCCAGGCTACAGTGTGAAAGTTCTATTTGTTTCTCCTTGATGAAAACGTGCCCCCTTGGTTCACTCTACTTCCCTGTAAGCCATCTGCCCTCCCCTCCCCCTTTTGATCTTCGCTTGCAGAGGCAATAAAGTCATCGTTGTTTCAAATTCATGCATTCTTTATTAATTCATCACACAAATGAGGGGATAACCGCCAAGGTAGCCCGGGAGGAGTGGGAGAGGAGGGAAGTACAGGGTGGGGTAGTTGTAGGGGCACCTCCTAGAAGCTCTTCTAACTGCCCTGCTGTATGGTATGTAGCTCATCATAAAAGCGGCATGTCTGGGGCTCGGACCCGGAGCGGCCGTTTGCCTCTCTGGTTCTTTGGTAGGCTTCTCGCAACACTGCGGCAGGTCCTTGTTATAACCTCTGTCCTTCATGCCTTTGGAGGTTTTTTCAAATATTCTGGCATTTCATCTTTTGGAACGGAGTTTGGATAGCACGGATTCATCTCCCCATACAGCGATCAGATCCAGTACCTCCCGTTTGGTCCATGCTGGAGCTCTTTTGCGATTCTGGGACTCCATGGTCACCTGTGCTGATCAGCTCGCTACGCTGGCCAAACAGGAAATTCAAAAGTTTGCGGGGCTTTTCCTGTCTACCTGGCCAGTGCATCTGAGTTGAAAGTGCTGTCCAGAGCAGTCACAATGGAGCACTCTGGGATAGCTCCTGGTGGCCAATACCATTGAATTGCATCCACACTACCCCAAATTCAACCCAGCAGGGTCGATTTCAGCGCTAATCCCCTCGTCGGAGAGGAGTACAGAAATCGATTTTAAGAGCCCTTTAAGTCGACAAAAATGGCTTCGTCGTGTGGACGGGTGCGGGGTTAAATCGATCTAACACTACTAAATTCGACCTAAACTCGTAGTGTAGATCAGGGCTAAGAGTAAATAAGAGTGCCTTATTCCAAATTAGTATGGTTTAAACTAATTTAAAATAAGGTACTCTTGTTCTGGAATAAGTATCCACATGTGGAGTTAATCAGGGGTAGCTGTTTTGGAATAACTTCCTGTGGAGACAAATCCTTGGTGTGTGCTTTTTATTTTCTTTCAACAATCTGAAAAAGAGGAAAGTCAAAGTATAAAACTCAATTCTTCTCTTTCCGTGCATGTTTTAAAAAAATACAGTGCTCTTTGTATGAACTGAGTTAGTTTGTGCTTCAAGAGATGGGAGTGTAGGGGAAGTGTTGAACATGTGCTGCTTGAGCGGGAAAACATACATCATGTTGCATGGAAATTCATCAAGCAAAAATAGAAAATCTGGAGTGGATGCATGGTATATATTTGCCTGCATGACCCCATTTTGCGACTTTCTGTTTCGTGTAACCCAGACAACAACAAAGCAACGTAACAACCAAGGAATCCAAGGAATTTTAGTTAGTGCTCTCTGATGTGAGCACATGGACTTGTGTGTTGCAACACAGCTTCTCTAAATCCGGCCGTGTAGTAGAAATTGCATATCTAATCTAATTGTGACATTAGGGGCAGATCGATTCTGAGACTTGATGGACACAAATGTGCTGCATCCAGCTTCATACAAATATGTGCTCATGAGTGGCACCATCAGTTTCAATGCATGTGTTGAGAGTGCAGGATATTCATTCTTGACAGTGAACCCAGAACTCTAGGAGAGAAAATTGGGCATATGTTACTCCCAAGAATCAATCACAGGAAATTTCGATGAGCTGTTCAATTTCAGCTGCTGGCAAATCCATGGCATGAGGCTTGCAAACAGGTTTCACTCCCAGTCATACTTTATAAGTACAAGGTCAGGGGAAAAGGATGCAAACCATTACTCCATCTGGCTGAGATGCTCAGTCATCCCATGTCTGGGAGTGTCTGGGAGGCCAAATAATTTCATTATCAGCCAATAACTTACAGCACAGAGACAGCAATTTACAATGATTCTTTATCGAGTACTAACAGGATACTTATGGTGGCATAAAAGAAGATATGGGCCCTGCCTTAAGGAGCTTACAAGCCACTGCAGATTCCCATCTCAGAAAAAGCTAGCACAGACTCCTACTGGCTCAAGCAGAGAGGATGCTCTTATGGTAAAACTGCTGCCCATAGATAAGTATCTTCTGGATTCAAATCTCCCTCCCCTGGATGCTGGCAGAGCCAGAGGGTGCAAATGGTTAAATGGCATCCATATAACCACCTCCGTACAGCCAACGTGTCTGGACCTGCTCCACAAATACTGTCCCAGGAAGTTGCTGTTTTACAAAATGATGATCTCTGCATTGAGTGACCTCACACACACCATAGGTGTAAGGTCGCACTTTGTGGAGGTCACCATTTTGTAGATCAAAATAGCAGTCTCCTGGTGTGGCACCTGTGGAGCAAGTCCGGACGTGTTTGGGGGCAGACAGCGTCAGATTGCGAACCGAATCTGACCTGTTGGACCCACAACCCCCTCTGCTGAGGGCACTACCCCAGTTTGGGAACCGCGGATATGTAGCATCTGGACTCCCAAAATGGGCCATGGCTTGCAACAGAGAGGAGGAGTGTATGTTAAAAAAGTAAGCGTGAAATACTGATGAAAATTGAAATAATTATTTGCAGAGCTGCATACTTCCAGATGCATACCTAAGTGTAAATAGACTATTGCAGGAATTTTCTACAATACTTAAGCTATAGCACCTGTTCTAAATAATCCCATCCCTCACCATCACAAAATGTATTTTCTCATTAATATTACCAAAACCATTCTTTCACATAGCACAAATAACACTGTTCAGTCTTTAGACCCTCTTTACTTGCTTAAAATTGGCTTTTGAGTATTTTAGACTCCTTTTAATATTTTCTTTAATTAGAGAGACTAATGCTAATTGAAATATTTTCATGGGTTTTGGAATTCCAATTAAAACAGATTTTTGTTTTGATGCAGGTATTTACCTTCAGTGTATGTAGCACAAATACTGCAGCATTGTGCCAGTACTTGAGAATGAAGGAGTTAACATAACTATAAACCACAGTGAAAATGATTAGTCTGTTTTCATTTTCCAGGATGAGTAAATTACGTGAAAGGAACAAACAAAATAAGTTAGATTTTTCTTTTAAATTCAGTTAAAATAATCTAAATTGTTTTTAATAAACACAAGTAAGGACATTTTTAAAATGATTTTTAACTTGGCTGTGTCCTTTTAAGTAGGTATAATTATCAAAGTCCTGATTCAGCCAGGGAGTTAAGCATATGCCTACCTTAAAAAAGTTTGTTGTCTCATTAACGTCAATTGGACTACTCGTGCTTAAAATTAGGGCACATGCATAAATACCCTATTGAATTGGATGCTAGTTGATTTTCCCGTGTTAAGCTTTGCCTCATGAATTTCTATGTGTGAAATGACATTTTCACAAGTACTTGCAGAAGTATGTGAATTTGATCACTGGTGTGAAATTTTACAATTTCCACAAGAGTAACACTGTTTTCTGCTGAAATTTTGCCAATCTGGCTCAGTCTTAGATTTTGCTAGCAACACTGCTGATTTTTGTAGTTTAAACAACAATAGTTAACCATCAACTGTGCAATAGGCAGGTTCTGAGGTGAAAAAAATTGTTCCTTTTAACTAAAATGTCAAATTTGAACTGAAACCAAAATAAGTATAGTTTTTGCAAAAATGTGGTGATTTACTATGGCTGAGAATTTTTTTCCTCAGTTCTAACAAGTAATGTTGAGAATGGCCATTGTGGGTACAAATACTTTCCTCTTAGTAGAAGGCTTTGACTGTTTTCTTGGTATGCTTGTGTTGTATTGCTCAGCAACACCTGCATGAAATGGCTTTTTCCCATATTGCTTTTACCATTTTTCTCTGTATGTGACCAAAATTGTTGGCTTTTGTGGGTCAAAGCAGTTAAAAGCAAGATGATTATTTGAACTCGTAGGTGAGTGACTGATAGCCAGCATATGTGTGGTCAGCGTGCCTTGGCTGTAGTGCAAATCTGTTATGTTACAGTTTGTTTAGTCTGTGAAATCCATGACACATCACTCTCACATATATCGTGAAAAATCGGGTATGGTTCCTAAATTCATATTTGAGTTTTACTCATCCGCATACTGGTGTTTCTCTAAATATTTTCCACTGATTATGCATTTCTATAAAGCAGTTTTTCATTGTCAAATCAGACACGCTCCTAACTTTCACATAAAGCAAAGGTCCTATAGTAAAAGTGTGACCCAATCATTTGTTGTTGATTGCTTGTTTGTTTTTTTAAGAAATCTGAATAAATGAATAATGAAATTTCTAGCCAAAATCATCATCTTTCCACATGACTCTGATCACATCACTTCCTCCTCAAATCACCATCCCTTTTTCTTTCCCCTCTTTTCCACATGTAATCCACACTGTCCTCATTTTCATCGTCAAGGCTTAACACAACTCAATCTCATTTCCTCTTACCCACCTCTTGCTCCGTGTTCTGCCCAATTTTCTCTCCTAATTATCTGAGACATTATCCCTCTTCCAGTGCACTAACAGTCTCTTACTGTCTTTAAATCTCTCCTAAAAACTGACTTTTTTGCCAAGCTTCAGAACTCTGACACTGTTTGATCTCATTTTGGCACCTATCTTTTTGTTTTGTTATTCTATTATTTTGTAAGGTGGATCTTGTATTATTATTAAATTGAATTATGGCAGCAACTATGGACCCTAATTGGGAATCCAGGCACCGTTGTTCTCAGTGTTATACAAGCAAGTAATAAAAAAGACAGTCCAAGAGAGTTTTCATTCTAGGTTTATGGGGAAGAAGTGGGAAGAAGATAAGGTGCTTCTGGGAAAAGCAACGAAACATGCAATCAAGGTTAACTCTTTGCATGTCCATATTAAGGTGCAATATAAATATTAATACAGATACCCAATTCATAGCTCTGATTTAAAACCTGCAGGTATTCACCATCTCTAAGGAATTAGTGCCTCGAGTACTGTCAAGGATTGTGGAATCTGTTGCTGAAGAACTAAGTCGACTGATGCAGTGTGTGTCATCGTTCAGTAAAAATGGAGCTTTACAGGTAGATAAAGACTCTGAGTTTCTATTTCTGAGTTGAGAAAATTGGAAATACTGTAGCTAGAAAGTGAGAGAGAGATTCCCCATTGTTATTGGACTGTAGCATAATAGCCTGTTTGTACTCAAATGCAACAAACAGCTGTTGTAGAAGTTATATTTTTACCCATTATTTTACAGCAGCTGATTAAATATTTTGATTGTGTTCTTATTTTTGTCCGCAAAGATTTTGGTTTTGATAATGTTTTTAATTGTATTTTATAGCTTGTTTTTAAATCTGTTGGTATTAGTGTGGAAAGATCAGTGTAGTGATGTGTCATAGTTGTATATTATTCCACTGTTTGGAGAGAGAATAAAAACATTTCCTGTATCGTACGACTCCAGAGGAAGGCATAGCTGCAAAATATCTGCAAATGACATCACTATGGAAACACGTGCAAAAATTACCATTAAAAGAAGGTCTTAAAGATCCATTTATCAAAAGTCTTGCCATTCCCATTTCAGATTAGATGAACCAGTACTAACAACAATGAGCAAATGAACTGTGACCAGAGTATTTTAAATAAACAGAGGTGGGTGGGAATGTGTGCTGGCCCATTCAGAGAATCATAGAATATCAGGGTTGGAAGGGACCTCAGGAGGTCATTTAGTCCAACCACCTGCTCAAAGCAGGACCAATCCCCGGACAGATTTTTGCCCCAAATCCCTAAATGGCCCCTACAAGGATTGAATTCACAACCCTGGGTTTAGCAGGCCAATGCTCAAACCACTGAGCTATCCCCCCCTTGTTTCTAACAATTTATTTTGAGTGCTTTTCTTGTGAAATTAAGATTCCCAATGAGGTTCAAGGAAGGTTCTTAGGATTTTGTAAATAACTATAACCCTGGTGCGTCATTAGCAAAATATTTATAGAATACATGGTTTAATCACATTCTTCATAGAATCCGATCCAATAGTTCTTACTCAGACAAAACTCTTAAGTCAATGCTTTTGAATCTTTTGACTGAGGAATACCTATCAGCTATATATGGTCTGTGAATTGTTTGTAGTCCAGGCAATTGTAGATCTTAAAATATCTTCATATTCGGGTTTTACTTCTATTCTTCCATGTCTTGTATTTAAAAAGCATGTTTAGCTTTTAAAACCCATTCTTAATAATGTAGATAAAAGGAATAGAAATCTGCAGCCAACACCCATCTTACTGTTCTTTCAGATTTATTTTAGAATTCTAAAGCAACTGAAAATCTAAACGAAAATGGGTTTATTTTTAAAAATATATTACACTCTTAGTAATGAAGATACAATGTAGAGTATTATCAACTTAACGTTTAAAGAAGAGGTCCATAGATTAGTTATGCTTTTTAGTTAGCAATTAAACTTAATTGGAGCAGAAGACTCCATAGCCTAGTGAAATTACAAGGGTGGAATTAACTAGTGTATATTTAAAATGTAATTACACGTAAATGTATTAAATACAAATGTGACAAGGAGTGAAGGAAAATATTTGAGACCGAAATATGATATGATGTAATCCACAGTGGTCTGATACAAAGGAGCTTTGTGTTCCATATTGGCATACATGAGCATTCTGGTAGTTTACCTACCATTAATTGTGCATATTTTCCAAAAGGGATTTTGGAGGGATGAGGCGTTTACTCACAATAGTTGTATAATGTTATTAAATGCAAAGTCTCAGGACTACAGTCAAATATTTGGTTTTTGTTTTTAAATCAAGCTTATGATTTTTTTAAACAAATGACCTATACTGTGTGGCAGGGTCTTTCAGATTGTGGCAGTGCCTGATTTGAACTCATACCATGGAAGTGGTGGCACTTTACCAATCCATGGGTAAAACAGATATTTTAACACTGCCCTGCTCACTTCTGATTGCTCCCATTAGTTTGAACTAGTTCTAGAGAAGTCTAAAGAAAAAAGAAAACTCCCTTTGACTCAACAGGCACTTTCTCTGACACACAGCCTCTCTAGGACTTGCAGGAACTACCAGCTGCCATTTCATATTCTCTCCAGCAGTCTTGGCATCTGGTTTGGGGAAATGTAAATATTAAATCCCACCATATTATAAACCTTATGTACAGTTTCGATTTTAAATATACTTGTAATACTTTCCAAGTATTATTAGTAGAATAGCATTTGAAGGAGAATTCATGTGGGAAGGACTTCTTGTCACAGCCGGGTAAAGTTGGTAAATAAAGGCTCTACACAATTAATTTTTGAGTTGAGTAAGTAGCCCACCTTTTGTTGAACTCACTCCCTGAACCCATAACTGAAAGAATTCTCTCTCCCAGCAGAAAAATTTGTCAGTTGTGGTCCCTTTCTGTCATTCTGGCCATAATCAACCCTCACTATTGATAGACTGATTGTACCAAAACCAGTAGGATATGGACCAGACCAAACTGCTCAATAATACCCATTCCCTGTGGAAAAAACTGAGCTTTGACAAGAGATGCCTCAATCTGTATTTAACAGCCATTCCCCTGATCCAGCCACCCCCTACATATCCAGGCTTCACTCACTCCCCAGCCTTGTGCTTGACGTTAGGCATAAACTATGGCTTCTGATAATGTGCCACTATCACAGTGGGATTTTGCCTCTTAAAACTGAAACAAAACTACACAACTTAGGCCTGGTCCACACTAACCCCCCACTTCGAACTAAGATACGCAACTTCAGCTACGTGAATAACGTAGCTGAAGTCGAAGTACCTTAGTTCGAACTTACCGCGGGTCCAGACGCGGCAGGCAGGCTCCCCCGTTGATGCCGCATACTCCTCTCGCTGAGCAGGAGTACCGGCGTCAACGGCGAGCACTTCCGGGATCAATCCGGGATTGATTTATCGCATCTAGACAAGACGCGATAAATCGATCTCAGAAGATCGATTGCTTACCGCCGGACCCGGAGGTAAGTCTATACCTAAGGGTAGGTAAGTATAGACTTACCTCCGGGTTCGGCGGTAAGCAATCAATCTTCTGGGATCGATCCTGGAAGTGCTTGCTGTCGACGCCGGTACTCCTGCTCGGCGAGAGGAGTACACGGCATCGATGGGGGAGCCTGCCTGCCGCGTCTGTACCCGCGGTATGTTCGAACTAATTACTACGTTATTCACGTAGCTGAAGTTGCGTATCTTAGTTCTAAGTGGGGGGTTAGTGTGGACCAGGCCTTAGTGTTACATTGAAACCCAAAAACTCAAAATTTTATTGGTGGCAGAACCAGGGTCTAAAGGTGCCTAAGGCACCCAGCTCTCAAAAATCCTAACCCATTCATCCTGAAAGAACCTACAAGATGTTCAAGGAAGTTGAGAAGGCCCATCTTTGCTTGCCATTTTCCTACAAGAGAAACCTTTCTCCTTAACATAAATTGGTGGTCAGCTAAATCCTAATGCTTGCCAGGAAATCCTGCACCCTTAACGCACAAATCTATGCTGGCTGCCTAACTAGCAGGGGAAAATAAAAACTCTGTATGTATGATAGATGTATAAGATATTCCCAAACAAAAGCCTTCATTACAGTTGAAAATAAATATGTATGTTAGAGTTTAAAAAGCTTAATTAGAAAGTTGACATGGTTATATTAACTTTGGTTAAGTTTGGATCAGTCTCTGCATTTCATGATTGGATCCACCAGAATCTCTGTAATGGGCTGAACAAAAGCTGATTGTGAATTATGGTGAAGTTTGTGGCTCTAATCCATTTCTAGAAAGAAATGTGTAAATGGGATTTTTTTTAAGTATTGATCAAATTCATGGTGTTACCATCTTCACATAAAATCCATGACGGAAATTATTTCAATGAGAGCAAAGAAAATCTCTTACACCCTGATTGATTCACTTTTACCTCAGAAATGTACCCAAACTTCATTTTCCATCGTAGCCTGCTTAGCTGGAAATTGACATACAGGTACATTGCTGAGGCAAAATCCCCAAGCCTGTATACTCAGTGAAGTGACAGATAAGAGAAGTGGAGCAGAACCATCTACTTCCTCATCTGAAGAAGAAAATTAATTCAGCAGCAAAACCCAGATTAAAATGTGTATTAACCGATTTTTGTTCTCTTGTGTTTTCTTCCTCTCTGGCCAAGCTGTGATGTAAGTGCTAGTCTTGCCCTTTAGAAAGCAATAGCTAAACGTAGAAAAGCATGGAAATGCTATCTCAGAGCAGAAAAAGAGCACCAGAGTTCATGCTTTGGTACTGTTACTGGGAGACCGCTCTTTGTTTGGAGACAGCTACATAGTGATTGGATAAACAATTTGACTTCAATTTCACAAATCTGTAATAGTTCCTGTAGCACTTCCTAACTGACATGGCAGAGTGGTAACCAGAAATACAGGAAACAAGTTATTGAAGTTAAGGCTGCTTAAAGTTGCAATGTGCAGTAATATTTTGCTTCTGAAAACAGGCGAGAGGCTTTGTGACATATATGTTTAATTAACCCAAGAATGTTTTAAATTTGTAACAATGGTTACATTCTGTCTCTAGGCAAAGCTTGAAATTTGTGCATTGAGAGATGCTGTGGCCGTATACCTAACACCAGAAAGCAAGTAAGATGCTAAGTAGATTGTGCTCTTGATTTAAAATGAAATGCCTGATAAATATGAAAAAAATACTACATATAGTTTAAATATTTGTTGAAAGAAATTTTATTTCAAATTAATTTCAAACAATGAATACTCAGTTATTAAACTCATCTCTGATAATGGGAAATATTGTTACTCTTATTATCAGATTTTGAGCAGTATCTTTTCATCTAATTTGGGGCGTATTGCTTCCCCACTCTCCAAGTGTCTGGCAGAGATAGGGATCTGGATGAAAACAATATGGCATAAACACAGATTGGATAAGATGAAAATGCTGCTTGTTGCAATCAAAACAAAGTCATTCACAGTCTCTGGGTCTCATTAGGCTCCTCCTGGTTCCTGGACTCCCCACTAGAAGTAATGGCCAGAAATACCTTCGTTCATCTTCTGTTGGCCAAAATGTACCCTTCCCACTTGAATGCAGATTTTGACACTGTTACCTACAGCTCTGTCAACTTAGCACTTGACTACTGTAACACCCTCTATGTAGGGCTCTTGGAATGCCAGTCAGCTGTTCAGCTAGTATAGAATGGAATGGCCTGTCTCTTAAGTACATCAAGCCAGTGAGAGCATATACATCTGTACTTTGTACTCTTCATTTTATTCCTGTTCACTTCTGGGTGGAATTCAGATGGTTAACTATTGTCTATAGCACCATAAATGACTAAGACCAGTTATTTCGAAGACTGCCTCTTCCTCTATGGCCCCTCACAGCGACTGTGTTCAGCATGAATATTTTTGCTGTCAGTCTCCAGAGTTTATCTGGTATCAGGTATTTTCAGTGGCTGTGGAATTTCCTCAGGCTAGAAGTCTACCTGAGCCTATGGCTGGCTATGTTCAAATTATACATAAGCCTGAGGTGTTGAGTTGATAATGTGTTAATTTAGCTCAGTCAAAACATTTCATAAATTGAAGTATGTATTCATGGAGCTACAGAGGGAGGTTGTGAGAGAGAGCTATTATACTTGGGAAAAATTAAATATGTTTGCATTACAGCTCAAGTTTTAAGCAAGCTTTGGAAGCCCTGCCGCAACTCTTAAGTGGAGCAGACAAAAAGTAAGTGTACTTGTACTTCCTTTTATAATACCACTCGCAAGAGCACTGTTTTTTTAGTGCAGTAGCAAGATAGTGGTGCTGAAGAATAAGTTATGGCATTTGACTTTTGCAAGTCACAGAATGGCAGTCCTGATTCAGGACAAAGCCCTGATTCAGTGTGGCACATTAGACCTAAATTTTACAGCAGAAACTTTGGCTTTATGTGACACTGTTCTGTTCCCTAGTCCAGTCTAATCAATACAGTATCATTTTTGAATTACAGTCAATTATAGCTTTTCACGCTAATTTTCAAGTTTCAGTGTGCTGCATTGTCTTATTCTATTGAATACCAATAACTGCATTGGAGAAATAGCCAGGGAGGAAAACTGAAGGTTTGACAATTGGTGTTTTGGGGAACTTGGAAGACAGTTTTGTTTGGTTTTGTAATCCAAAGGCTTTAAATAAGAGGGGAATGTAGCATTCCTTTAAATTCAGAAGAAGAGGAAATTTAATTCCTCTTTCCCAATCCCAGCAGCCCTTGACAAAGGCATTCTGCCATGCTACATCTAAACCGGTATCTATACAGTGGCGGATAAGCACATTAGTTTCATGTTTAGACTAAAATCAGAAATAGTGCCAACATTTAAATTGTCATAATTAACTTTCAGAGTTAACACCCATTGTGGTGAATGGACAGATTCATGTCTCCAGACCTATTGTTTCAGGCTGTCAGCAAATTCAAGTAAATGTTACAGTGTTCATTTCCACTGTTTTTTCACAACTGAAGGGCTAGAAACTTAATTTTTTTCCTAAATGAAAGCTTAGATTCTGGAATATAATTAAAAACTAATAATTTTTTTTTAAATAGCCACTTATACCATCATCTAATTGTATTATACAAGGGCCCTTGATACTGGCCCAGAAGGATTCAGATCTGAAGGTGATGGCCACTGTGACCCTAGTCTAGCAAAGAATTTATGTATGCACTTAGACTAAAGCATGTTAGTAATGCCATGTGATAAATGGGCCTACTCACACATTTAAGGTGAAGTATGTTATTAGTGCTTCGCTGGTTTGGGGCCAGAGTGCTCAGCACTTTACAATGTTGAGCCCATAATGAATGTATTTACACACACAATCACATGCACACATGTCTCAGAAAAACAAACTTGGCATTGGTTTGTGTTCTGTCTATGAAACTGAAACCAAAGATGTGTGAAACATTTGCACGGAATCCATTCAGACATCACCCTAGTTCAATATTCTGTAGACGCAAGCAAAGTATGCTTGCACAACTACAACATTTGTGAACCCTGCCTCCCTGCAATGGGCCTCCATCCATTTATCCAACAATTACTCCTTGCTCCTGCCATCCACAAGCCTCAAGACCTCTCCCCACCTTTTAGAGCTCTACAGGAGGGGCTGAAGATAAAAAAGGAGCCTCTTTTGGGGTAAGGAAGGTTCCCCTTTGCAATTGGAGTTCATCGAAATTAAACTTTCAGACAAACCCGTAGGACTTGGTATGTTTCTAACCACTGTGTGCTGAACTACAGAGGGCGGTTCACAAACAAAGCACTGTACAGTTTTTACAGCTCTACCTCCACCCAGAGGGCAGCTCTGAGGCCCAGAGAGTTAAGGATGTGTTCTATATCTTAAATTATTTTCTCAGGTATGTTACCACTACATCTGTAAACTCCCCCACACCATTCATGACAAAATTAAAAATAATTATGTTAAATGTATTTTTTATGGAATGATTTAGAGCTGCTGGTGTTACCAATAACATGCTCCATGTAATATTGAAATATTCACCTGCGTGTGAATGATGGATGTCCTCAGTAGCCTTTCCCAGAGGGACTGTTGGGGAAGTGGGTATTAATTTGTGCTTTCACTCGCTGATCGTAGGAAAGACACACACCTGTTAATTTTACAGCACACAACGTATTATTTGTTCTTTGAAGGAAATGATTGACATCTGCTTAAAGGAAGCCTTCAACGGATTTTATAAAATTGTATGGGCTGCCCTTTCTTGCTTCTGTTGATGTAGACCTAAAATTTTGGGGTTTCCTCCTCCCCCAAAAACACTTAATTTTACCTTAGAAATATGAATTCTGATTTTCCCTGGTTTTGCTGGAGGAATTTCTTGTCAATCTGAGATGTTCAGTGTGACCTAATTAAAGCGATGGGAGTATTGAATCTTTAACAAAGACATCCTGTCACAAATACTCCATATGCGTTGTAGCTGAAGAGGAAAGACGGTCTGTGGTTAAGGCACTCGACTATTGTTCAGGAGATCTGGTTTCGATTCCCAGCTCTACCACAGACTTCCTGTGTGACTTGGGACAAGGCACTTAACCTCTCTGTGTCACAGTTCCGTATCTGTAAAATGGGGGTGATGGTACTTCCTTTCTCCCATCCTTTGTCTAGTGTTAGACTGTAAATTCTTTGATGCAGGAACTGTCTCTTATTCCATGTATGTATGGTGCCTAGTGCAGTGAAACCCCTAGTCTCATCTGAGGCCTCTAGCCATGCCTGTGACACAAATAATTACCTTGAGTCCAATAGGTGCTAGCATAAACAATAAAGCATTTTAAATAGCCTGATGGAAAATCTCGTTACCTTGCATTTGCTCAGCTTTCAATCGCTTGACTTTTTTTTGATGTTGCCATTTCACTAGTTCTCCAGGCACCATAGTCTCTTCCTAAGTAGCAAACCAGGCCTTTACAAAAAAAAAAAAAAAAATCAGACAACATTATTTTGTGCTGCTACTCTGAAACCTGACATTATTTTGTGTGTGTTTGTGTTTTCAGGGTGGTAGGCACTGTACAGACACAGAGAAAGAAACGTTTTCTGTCCAAAAGAGTTTATAGTCTAAATAGACCTAGACCATAAGGAGGGGAAAAAAGGTGGGAGGCTGGGAGAAACAAGACTACTTTTTCTTTTGCAGGTTCCCTCTTTAATGAAAATTTATTTTTGAAGATAGCATTTATATGAAGGCAAAAGCATACAACTTGATAATACCTCTGAGGCTATGTTCTTCCATGAGCACATAATTTTTACTGTCCCCTTATGCAGCAGGTTAAATATATCATGTGCATGCTGTACATCTAAACATCAGCTATATATGGATTTGTAAACAAGTGCCAGCATTTGATCTGATTTAAGTTGACCATGTATTTGAGAACACAGAAATAACTGCTAACGCTTTAAGTAGGGTTTTCCTTTATCATCCTATTCAGCCACATGAAAACAGGCTCCTTGTGATGCATTCTAAAAGAACAAGCTTGTGGGACTATAAGAAAAAGTGGCAAGTTAACACAATCTGGTCCTAACATTCCCAATGCTCTGCTACTGATTCCCTGAAAGCTGCTGCTTCCAGTATGTGTCTGTTGGTGTCACTGCAGTGGAATTTGTCATTTTCCTGCTATATAGTGAGAAATTACACCTCTACCTCGATATAACGCTGTCCTCAGAGCCAAAAAATCTTACCGCATTATAAGTGAAACCGCGTTATATCGAACTTGCTTTGATCCACCGGACTGCGCCCCCCCCGGAGCGCTGCTTTACTGCGTTATATCCGAATTCATGTTATATCGGGGTAGAGGTGTATAAGAATTTTCATACTAGAACGAATCAGAAGTCTCTGTGTTCAAGTATTTGGTCTCTAACAGTGGTTTATACAGGATCTGTTACCAAAGGATGTAAAGCTACTTCAGAGCACCCAGTTGTCTGACATGATACTGTGGGAGGGTAAGAAAGTACGAGAGGAACTTGAACGCAAAAGAATAAGATTTTCCTTGCATTACCCATAATAAGTAGATTTTTTTTTTAAAAGATAAAATATAGGTGTGCATCTACAGTACCTGCTTTTGTAGTAGTGCATGTTTGTTCCTGGTATGCTATACTGGAGAAACTGAACTATTTAATGTATACAAAAATATTACTGCCTTAATGTGTCCAAGGTCAGAGAGCTTGGGATATATGCGACATTAATTACTTTCTAAATAAATGGATAAACCAAACTTGCAACACCCCAAATCTGTAAACTCCAAACTGCCAAAGTTATACAATGTTTTCTTTTTTACAGGTTATTAGAAGAGCTACTAAACAAATTTAAAAGTAGTATGCACCTGCAGCTCACCTGCTTTCAAGCTTCTTCAGCAATGATGAAAACATAGACGACAGCAAAATGCAAGCATCCCACAAAAGAACACAGATAAACACACTCCCATTACTCCCGTCCTTTTTCATTTCCTTTGAACACTTAGCAGAATACTTTCTCATTGGAGTGGTGTTTCAGTTTACTGGCAAGCAATGGTGTGATTCATGTGGTGTAGCCTTCAAAATAAGAAAGATTATTAGAAATGCCACTGTAAAAAAAAATATCTATTGTTTTTCATCGTATCAAGGCGGTTAGACAAACTTTGCTCTAATATCCTCTTCACAGCTGTATGTTTATAGAGAAATCTTCATTTGTGTGCTGCAAAGTATATTTCATTTGTTAGATATCTATTTTGAAAATGGGGCATGTTAGACCTATCTCCGTGTACCAGTTTGAAACTCCCTGGATGCACAGGAATGCTGATGAGAACGGATTTGTATATTGGCATGTTGTATAAACTATCCAAATGCGTACTACAAATGTTACTAACTGCAGATGGCTCTAATACACATTCAAATATAGTATGCTGGAGAAGGAGCTGCATATTTAAAAAATTTAGCACTTTGGGTAATTTCTCTGCCATTGTCTTCAAGTGCTCACAAATCTGACTCCTTGGTATTTTTTAAATTCAGTTGATCTCCTGGGCAGGGCAATATTGTGTTGTCTATTCCAGTTCAGTCAGAAAGTCAAGGTTAAACGTATAGCTGAAATATAGAAGTATGGTTACCTTTTCAGTGGCCACTTAACAGTTAGTTACTACTCTGCGTTGTAAATGCAAGCATCGCAGTATTTTAAATAATCTAAATCTTCACTAAATCAAATATTCTTTATTGGTTAAGGTCCAGAAGAGCAAACAACTTCTCAGATAGTCAAAAATAAGCTACCAATAGTGTAGTGTAGGCCACTGGACTTTGCTGCTTCCTTCCCACTTCCTCTCCTGCCTTGTCTCCTCCTTTTAGACTTACTCCCTCTGTCTGCCATCCCTCCCTGGTTGTATCATTCTCATCAGGAAATACTGAATCCCTGTTGTGGGTGGGTGGAGATTAAGCAGACCAAAGACAAATTCTGCTATTACTGCCATTGGAGTGTAATCCTAGAAGCTGTGTATGTATTGTGGCTTTTCTACTGACCCTAAGGACTCACATGCTGTGACTTAATGTAAAGTACAGGAAATAAAGATGCCATAAACTAAAACAAATATTAATTGGTATAGGCTGTTAGTTTTGGGGGGGGTTGTTTTTTTTATTGATCTACTAAACTAATAAAGGCCAATAATTATCTGCTGTTTATGTATTTAAAGTTATTTTGGTCTGGTTTACAGAAGCCATAATTTGAATTCACAAAATATTTTTCATGAATCACCAGAAATTCTTTATCTTGCCAATATAGTTAAATGCTTTAAAAATAAAATATAGAGCTTCAGTAATAAACTATGTGTTGCCTATATATGTAACTAAATAAGCATTAAGAGCATTTTAATGAAAATCTGAAACTTTTTAAGTGTATATGCTTATTGAGGGAGTATTAAACAGTTACCTGGACCACTGTTGTTTTCCTAAATCTGTTATCTAACCTAAGCTGAGTATATAAATTTATAGTCACAGTTTCTGATATGATTGTACAGTTTGTTAGACCTGTAAAGGCACTAACTTCAGAATAATAAAGTGATGTTTAAGCAAGATGACCATTAACTTTTTGTGATTTCATTATTTTTGAAAAATTTATGACCTTCTTTACATAATATGTGAGGTTTTATATTTGCATCAGCTAGGTTGCAACATTTCTGAAGCTTTTGTGCTAAAGTAAGAAACATCCCTCAGAGTGTCATTATGTTGGTCATCTTATGTAACAAGAGATTGGTTGTTCTCTTCAAAACCTAAACCAAGCCATTTGCTTTTAGTTCAGTCTTTCTACAAGAATGCTGAATGTTACTGACAGAGGGGCTAAGAATAATGGGAAAGGGATTGCATGCTACTTGAATTAAACATGGTGAGGAAAGGGGTCATGAACCAATGTAGTACAAAAGTATTAGATTTCAAGAAAGCAGATTTGGGAAAAATGAAGAAACCTAATGAAGAAGGTTCAATGGAAGAAATTATTAAAATCTACTTGTGTGGAAGAGGGGTTAGGAATGCTACGATACCATAATTAAGGTACAATAGACAACAGTTCCTCTGAAAAAGAAGATTATGAGAAACAAGAAGTGGTCAATGCGGCTTCAGAAGGACCTGTTCAAAGATACAGTGAGTAAAAAAACTTTACTGGAAATGGAAAAGCATTGTGGGGACCACACCAGAATATATAGTCAGATAAGACTTGAAGAGAGCACAAATGCAGATGCACACACACACACACACACTTCATGATAGCAAAAAAGTGTTTTAAGGGTTAAGAGTATTTATAAGGATGTACGGCTTAATGGCAATACTAGAGGAAAATTCAGCCAATTAGTAAATGGACCTAGATACTACCCTGAGAGGCCTCTATAAGGCCAAAAAATCAGCAAGGTACTTAAGAACATGCCTGACTTTAAGTGTCATTGGTGCTGCTCACATTCTTAAAGTTATGTACGTGCATATGTACATCCCTTCTGAATCAGCATCTAGATGCCTAAGAAAGATTAATGACGAATGTTGGGGGTCTTTTCATCTACCATTTAAAAGAAAAATAAACTTGGGAAGTGACAAGAAGCATGTACAAATAGATCTTCACTAAAAATAACAGGTGCAGGACACCTTGGAAAATTCAAATACACATTTCAGTGTGTCCAGATGTTCTGCATCTTGAGGTGTTAAGGAATTAGCTCACAAAGAGCTTGTCCACGCGAGAGGGGTGTAAATTCCATCGCACGTTAGGGTGTTTTGCATTACCTGTTCCTTGTGGACCCTGCTGGTGCACAATGAAAATTCCGTAGTGTGTATTAATGCAGTCCTGTTTCAAACAGTACTGTGTTAATGCACACTCGGGAGTTTTTATTGTGTGCCAGCAGGGTCCACACATCATACCAGTTAGTGTGCCCCAAACTAGTGCCCGCTAGAATTTACACCACTCTAGTGCAAACTAGTACACTGAGTAGATGAGCCCTAATTTACTGAACTACTGAGAATTACTTTTTGAAAAGTCACTGATGATTGGGGAGGTACCTAAAGATTGGGAGAAAGCAAATGGGATACTGAAGTTAAAAAGAAAAAAAACTTAATCGGGGAGCAGTGACTCAGTAAAATTGAATGTCAGTCTTCAGTAAAATAAGGGGACAATCCATAAACATACAGAGGATAGTGTGACCAAAAGAAACCAGCAATGTGTGGGAATGAAGAACAAATCCTGTTTTTAAAACATCGTCATTAATAGGCTGTGGAAGGTCTAGATAACATCAATGACATTTGCAGATAATATCTGAGAGAGAGTTGTTGAACACTCTTGGGGCAGAGAAATAATACAGAAGAACCTAGAAGATTGGAAACGTGGATCAAAATCCTGCAAGCGTTTGCACACACTCTGAACTGTGACTAGGCAGGGGACTACTCGTACTGAAAGTGAAACGTATGTATAAGACTTTGCAGAATCAGGGCCGTGATTTGTGGATCATGGATGTCGAGCAAATTCTGCCCACCCGTATGCATCAAAAGCTCTAAATATACCAGACCCAGTACAAATTCACTATCTGACAGCAAGGAGGAGGTGAGACACTTGTGCTGGGGGGGCCTGGGACTGGACATTTTGTAGCTCTGTGAGGCTCTATGTGCTGTAGCACAAGGGGTGGGGGGATGACTGAAGGATTGAATTTACCCACTTAACCAAACCATTGCCAAGCCTACTGCGTCCCTGAGGAGAAGTGTACTAAAGGTGAGATTTTTATTCACATACCCTATTGCCATGCAACTATTGAACCATTCATTTCTGGATACGTCCATTACCAGAGAGAGAGAGACAGACTGGAGGGAAATCAAAGTGACAGAAAATGACTGAAGTCCAACATAGATTAATCTATAAGGAAAAACCTAGAAAAAAATATAGCTAAGGTGAGCCACAAGTATGGGGAACAGAATGCATGCCTGCAGATACTTGGAAAGTCTAAACACCAAAGAGGGAGGGGCATTGTTCAGAGTGATGCAAAACGAAGTGAAATGGGGATTAATTAAAAAGAAAAACTGGATTAACACAGAAAATTTCCTGACTCAGAGATCTATGACTTGCCAGGAACTTGCTGGAAGTCCCCTGCCTGCACACATTTAACACTTGACTGGTTAAAGCATTAGAAAATATATTCTAGAAACTATTTCTGAACTGACCCCTGGGGTTTTGAATTAAGTGGTTCAAGCGTTTTCCTTAAGTGTGTGTGATTTTTTGTGACATCATGCAAAAATGGCATGTTCTAGAGATTATTCTGGCTTTGTGAGAATGGCAACATCAAGACAAGAATTTGGCTGTTACCATGATTACATGTGATCTTCAGTTCCTTGTAGAAAAGACAACATACAAACATATCAAAACTCCTGTTATATTGGGCCTCATCTAAAGCCCGCTGTAATCAATAGAAAAACTCATTGACTTCAGTGGGGTTTGGATTAGTCCCATTGTTAAATTGTAAATGAAAACCCAGGTGCACGCAGAAAATTTACTTCCAAAGAGACAGAGTTAACGTCTGTCCCAATCTGGGATCTCGCTAGGGAATGAGTGGGCCCTGTATCTTTTGTATTTGCTATAAGCGTGGAACCATTTTGCAATGTGAAATCTACAGTGACCTTCATCAAAATAAATTAAAGTTGAAATACAAACAAAATGGTATCTAATCCTACAGATGGGCTCAAACCCTAAAATTCAGATCTGGATCTTGAACTCTGCACAGTTTTGGGTATTTTGATCTGAGGGTTTGATTTGGACCCATCTTGATCTGTGACAATAAGAGGACATTTGTATGTGTCAGCAAATCTGCTTCATGTTATGAATTGTGGCCCACGTGGGCATTTGGAATTGTAATATTTGGCTAGAGCTGGTAAAATATATGTGACTATTGTCAAAACAATTGGCAGCGCTTGTATTACTTGCCATGCCAGTAGAGCTTATTACATTGTGCTGTAGAGCATAAATATGATTTGGAGTGTCTGGGTTTCAGGACTCGATGAGAACTATGTCTGCAGCTAACCTTGTTACACTGATGGCAGACCTCAAATGGGACTAGAGTGATGGCAAGTCTGTTAGCATTTCTGATGTAAGCCATGTTGTTGAGAGGTTTACATACTGTCATGCAGCAGTAAAATAATCACTCTGGCATGGTAATTAACGTAAAAGTTCTTAGTCCAGGATCAAATTTTATACCCAAGGGAAAAGGCTAAGCAATTTTAAAATAATGCCAAACAGTTTAAAAGTTTATTAGATAGGGACTCTTATTGGCTCCTTTTTATCTCCGATGTCTTTTTTAATGGGACCGACACATTTGTTTATATCTGTCCAGGGGACAGAATGGCTTCGAGGGAATTAATAAGGGGGTTTAGACTTCGTTACCTCTATGTCACTGCTTAATATCAAGGCGAGGCAGGTAGTGACCAAAAGCTGTTACTATCCATCTGCTATACCACCTTGAGTAACGATCATAAACTTTTCATATACTAGGCAGGCTTGGGGCCTGGTCATCATGTGGATAGTAAACAAAACAACAGGTGCTTCAGGAAATTGTGGTGATTGTTTAGCAAGTGGCAATCTATACTGGAACAATGTCTCAACATGTTAGGGGCCCACTAAGTGTCTATTGAATGACACAAATCGAGTTTTAAAAGGTTCACACTGCAGTTTCAAATGGATATTATTTTTATTGCTAATGGTTTATAATAGGTAGACACTGTATAGACAAATGCAAAGAGCTTATTTTATATACTGCTATTAATTTCCTTCCCTAAACTGTTGTGCAGTAATGCTAAGCACTAACAGCAGCTGCATTTTATTCCAGAGGTGGTTGCTTTTCTTCCAGTGGTAGGCGAAGTGATTTTCTTATTAAATGCAAAATCCTAGCATTAATGCACTGTTAAGCTTCAAATAACATGCATGCAAGTGTCAGGTGATTCCTAAAGTGAAGGCTGCTTCTATATTCCTTTCACTCAATTGGAACAAAAATAGAAAATGCTACATAATGTACAATGTAGACAAGATACTTTTGCAAGAGCAACATTGTGTTAGAATGTTCCGAGTTTGATATTTCTACTTGAGCACTTCAGTAAACAATAGTCTTTTGCATTTTGTTTCTTTGGATTATTGAAGAACAGAAAAAAAAATCCAGAGCGGTTTTTCTGAGGGGACCATTACAAATATTTGTCTTCACCTTTGTAAATTTCTTCATCTAGAGCTACCGTGTGTTAAAGACTCCGTGATGCAGCAGCCTTCGTGTCCTCTATGGCTCGTAAGCACCATTAATTCCAAGTGCAGAGATTAATTGGCATGAATTCTTTAATACAGAGCTATTGGCCTGTGATTTTTTACAAGTTCTTTCAGTTTCCCCAAAGGAGTAGGCAGGCTGTTATATAAAGTCCTGAACAAACCCACTTAAAGGGTTATTATCTACACTGCAATTAGACACCAGTGGCTGGCCCATACCAGCTGACTTGGGCTTGCCGGTCTCTGGCTGCGGAACTGTTTAACTGCAGTGTAGACATTCTGGCTTGGGCTTCAGCCCAAGCTCTGGGATCCTCCCACCTTGCAAAATCCTAAAGCCCAAGTCCCAGCCCAAGCCCACTGCAATTAAATCACCCCACAGCCGGAGCCCCATGAGCCTGACATCAGCTGGCACGGGTCAGCCGCAGGTTTTTAATTGCAGTGTAGACATACCCAAAGTGCTTAAGCCCTTTAAAAGAAGATAGTTGTGAGCAACTTAAATGAAGTAGCTAGCTGCCTCCTTCCATTAGTAACAAAAGATCTTGCTATTTTGGGACTAATGAAATTAACAGGTAAGACATTTTTTTCTAAATGCAGCTGTTTTTCAGTTGTCAAAGTGAACCTTTTCTGATCAGAATATATGGGCAAAATGTGTTTTCTTTTCCTCATGTTCTCATTACATAAAATAGTGTAATCAATTCGGCTGAAACTTTCTTCTTGTAGAGAAAATTCTCAAACAAATTCCTTTTGAGTTGGAAGGTTTTGAAAAAGGAGGATCAGAATAGAAATCGAAATTCAGCTTTATCTTTAGCAGATCTTGGTGCATACTATATACTTATGATTGGCTTTTAGACCATTTGGCATCTTTCTGGATGAAACATCTGTAAATCATTGTCAATAACAGATTGAGGGAACAACAAGGTGAGAGATATGATTTGAATTTGGTCTTAAATGGAACCTCCTTGCTTGTTGTTTCTAAATATTTGGATGATCTAGGAACAACTGGGAGTTCCTGGTCTGTCTCAATTTCAGTGCCATGGGGGGTTTGTGCTTTAACATTTCTGTTAATTCAACAAAAGTATGTTGAAATTCTCACTGTGGTAGAAGATCCTGCTTCAGCAAAAAGAGCACTTTCCTCATTTTTTTATTTTTATTTTATTGTATTTGGTTATAAGCAGATTTTCAGCATATATTATCAAATCAGATAGCATATAATGTAAAATTAGCAAGATGAGAAAATCCTCATCACTGCTCATTACTCACATTTTCTGATGAATTTTGTTCATTGAAGTGGCTTGCATTTTTTATATTGACAAGGAGGTGATTTCCCCTTTCAGCTAATCTTTTAGATATTCAGTAGATAATTATAAAATTGAAATGCTAATGTTCTACTTAGCATTTTTGGGTTGTGAACTAAATAAGTAGGTAGGTTCACAGAGAGATTTGGGAATGAGTCAATAAAGCCAGGGCAGCTCTGAAACGTTATAAGGTAAATGTTTGAATGCAACTTTTCTAATCACAAAAGCATGCATGCATGGGGAGACAATCTCCAAATTTTTCTGTTCAGGCATTTGAATGTCAGACTTTCAAAGTGGCAGAAGGTGATCCCTCCATTCAAATTGCACAATGACATGTTAGCTATGATCATCTGAGTTTTGGCTGGAGTCACAATGCCACCAGCCAAAAGATAGAAGTAAACCTCAATAAAGTCCTGCATGTTGTAAGAAGAAAATCTATCATGCATTCTGAAAGCTCACATGCATCCTTAATAATGTTCTTAAGGAGAGCACCTTAAATTCTTCGGCACAAAGAGAGAGGTACATCACATAGGGAGTGCCAGGTGGGATCAGACCTGTGGTCTATTTACTATCCTGTCTCTGACACTGGCAAATACCTGCTGCTTTAATAGGTTATGTGCTAGCAACTGTGGTCAGCTGCTTAAACCCTGAATCACTAGGACTTATATCCCTTCTTTAAAAAAAAAAAGTGGGGAAAGGGAGGTTATGCTATCTAATTTAACTGGATATTCTCCTTACCTATATAAACACTGAATACTTTTTTGATTCTTACTAAGCTGTTGTCCTCGATGATACCTTTTGACAATTAAATCCCACGGGTTAAGGATGTGCTGCATATATTTTTTAAAGTATCATCATAAAAGAACGGCAGTGTCGTACCTAAACTGTGTACTGTGATGTGACAGCTGGGGTCAGTGTGCGGGCACTGGCTGGTGTTGGTGGCCTGTGCCATACAGGAGGTCTGACTAGATGACTTGGGGGTCCCTTTTGGCCTTAAACTCTATGAAAATACCTCAGAATTATTTTCAAAAGCACAGCCCTAGCTCTTGATTGTAGGTATTTAGGCCCCGATTAGCGTAGTATCTGGGCACCTGACAATCTGTAATGTATTTTCCATCACAGAAGCTCTGTGAGGCAACGTACTACTATCCTCATAGTCCAGGCCTGGAGTTAAGACACGGAGAGGGGAAGGGACTAGCCCAATGTCATTTTAAAAGTCGGTGGCAGAGCACTGACTTGAACCTAGGTAGCCCAAGTCCTAGGTTAGTTGAAGGGTGGCTGTACTAAAGTGTCAGCTTGTTGACACATGCTCACATAATAACCCATGCCTGTGTGTATAAAGACATTATGCTCTTCATAGTGCATCCATTGAGACTAATGGGACATCTGTCTGCTTACAAAATAAAGGGAGAATGTGCCTCTTTGAAAAGACTCTCTTTTCTGTGTGGCCATTGAAATCTGCAAGTGTTTTGTATTAAGAATAAGTCTTGGATGTTACTAATAAAATGTTAAACTCAACTTCCTATCTCTAGCAGCTGGTTCAATGACATGTCTTCTGGCAACATTAGACTTTCTGAGATTATGATTTGGAGAAGTTTCTGATTGTCTGATGTCTTGCAGCTTTATCTGATTCCATTGCTGGCGCTGTATTAAACTTGGCAATGTAGGGTTTTCTGGACTCTCATTGAAATCAACATATCAGAGTAGTGGTGGTGGTGTCCTTTCTCAAGTGAAAAGTCTGGGAGGCCCGGTTATGTAGAAAAACTTTGACATCTGTCCATCAGTTTTGTTATTAGTAATAGATAAGTGTATAATGAATATATGGAGAGCTAATGAGGGTTCAGAAAAATGTGGTGGTCTCGTATGAATGGTTGGGTGTCTTTCCTCTGTATTGCTGCAAAAAGGCACGTGTACCAAGAGAACTTCCTGCCAGAAACTGCCTCCTCAGGAAGCCTAAAGAATCTGCAATTTCTCTTCACACATAGTTTCTCACTAAATCTGCCCATAACTTTCTGTGGGAACCCGAATCCCTCAGTTCTTCTTTGAAGACTGTCCTTGTGGGTGCTCCTGTTTAGGTGATTGCCTGTAATTGGAGATTTGTAGTAGCAATGCCTGGTTGGGTCGCACATGTGTTGTCCCCGCCTCATGCTGCTTCAGGTGGCTACATAGTGCCATGTAACCCCCACCCGCACCCCGTTCCTTCTCTACTGCCTTTGGCTTGAGTTGAAGCACTTAGCAGCGCCTCTGTACTTTAACCTAGCTAGTCTAGTTATTTAGTGAATAGTTCATTGTTGGCTAGTTTATAATTACCTCTCCTTCACCGTTTATTTTATTTCTCTTTTAAAAACCCCTTTTTTCTCTTATATTGGGATATTAAGTTTCAGTTGTTAGTGAACCTTTAGATTAGCATATTGTCCTCCCTCATGGGAGAAAACCCTTCTCTGAGGGGCATGCCCAGCTCCCTGGGTTTTAAACGCTGCTTTACATGAAGACTCTCTATCCCAGTTTCTGACGGGCATTCACAGTGTGTCCGCTGCCTTGGCAAGACATCCATCCCACAGAAGTGCTCACACTGCCATAACCTGAAAGGCTGAGCCAGGAAGGCAAGAGACCTGCAATTGAAGCTCCTTATGATGGAGGAGTCTCTGCACCTCACATCTGATCCCGGATCATGGACAACCCCCCGGATGCCAGTCTCCCACGGCAGCCTCTGACAAAGGCTCCCTTTTACAGGTTCAGGCAAAAGAGCATTCCACCAAGAAGGCAACTAAAAAGCAGGCTCAGACTTCCCCTCCTCAGGAATCCACCAAGAAACAGCATTCTCTAACTGAGCAGACCCTATCGGTACCAACTGCACCGGGACCTTCCACCTCTGAGGGACCATCCAGTATTGTGGGAACTTCACAAGCAAAGACCCTAAGCAGGCTAGCTCGGACAAGCGCAGCAATGGGAAAGTGAAACCCTCTGCCTCAGTACTATTGGAGCCGATGAGGCACTCGGCACCTAGCAGCTTGACATCACTGCAGGCTATGGTGCCACCTTCTGTCTCCACAGTGCACAGAGCCCTATCCCTGGCACCAACAACTGCACCCCAGATGTCGGTACCACCACCAACACCTTCGTCGATACCGTTGCTCTTGGTACTGCTGCAATTCCTTTGCCACAAGAATTTCCTAGTCTCTTCGACGTCGGACTCTCCTCTCCTCAGTATCGACCTCACTCCAGCAGACTCCATACAAACCATCTTACCACACCATCTAGATTTGCTCCTCCCTTTTCAAGTGATGAGGATGACGAGGGTGAAGGAGAAATCTACTCCTCCCATCATTCTTCACCTCCCCATATATCTGCCAGAACAGGTCCATTGTAACAAAGGGACTATCACCTGGGACTTGAAACTTATAACTGGTACAGACATCCCTGGATGCCACCACCCATGGGGGGGAGGGATAACTCAGTGGTTTGAGCATTGGCCTGCTAAACCCAGGGTTGTGAGTTACTTGAGGGGGCCACTTAGGGATCTGAGGCAAAACCAGTACTTGGTCCTGCTAGTGAAGGCAGGGGGCTGGACTCAATGACCTTTCGGGATCCCTTCCAGTTCTATGAAATAGGTATATCTCCATATATTATTTTTTCTTTCCCACCACAGTGGCTATACTGGGACCCATTGGCAGCGTACCACTGCAGATGCACTAAGCAGAACATTTTCCCAAGACACGAGTACTATGGAATATATTCAAACAGTGGGAGTCCCAACTATAGACCTCTTTGTGACAACTCAAAATGACAAGTGCCCACATTTCTGCTCCAGAGTGGGATTGGGTCCTCGTTCCCTGGGCAATGCTTTTCTCATCAAATGGAACACCTTCCCTCTGGCCTCTCTTCTAGCACGGGTCATACACAAGATCAGGACAGAAAACTCTAGAGTCATTTTAATAGCCCCCACATGGTCCAGGCAAACGTGGTTTCCTTACCTTTTAAAGATGGCCGTGTGCCCATCATGCACTCTTCCTCTCCTACCTCCTCTCCTCTCCCAGTATGCAGGCCAGGTTCACCACCCAAATCTGGCAAGACTTCATCTCCAGGGGTAGCTACTCCATGGCTCCGAGAAGCCAAAATGACCTGTTCAGAGGAAGTAAGGGCCATTCTGTTAAATAGTCGTAGACCAACTACTCAACATACATACCTGCACAAATGGAGACACTTCAATACATGGTGCCAAAATAGACAAATTGTGGTGGTTTCCTCTCCTCTACCATTGGTACTGGACTATATATTGGAATTTAAGAAATCGGGCCTCTCCATGAGTTCAGTCAAAGTACATCTCGCAGCTATCACAGCGTTCCACCACAAGATGGATGAGTTCTCAATTTTCGTTCATCCAATCACCAAGCATTTTCTCAAGGGCCTTCGTAACATCTACCCCAAAATATGAACCCCTACTTCATCATGGGATGTCAATCTGGTGTAACAAGGCCTTACCGGACCCCCATTTGAACCACTAGCAACATGTTCACTACTCCATCTTTCAATGAAGGTGGCCTTCCTCATGACCATCATGTCCCCTCAATGGGTAGGGAACTGAGAGCCCTCACAGTAGCCCCCCTCCCCCATATATAACATTCTTCAAAAATAAGGTTACCTTAAAACTGCATCTCAAGTTCTTACCTAAGGTTGTCTCCTCATTCCATCTGAATCAGCCCATTCATCTCCCATCGTTCTTCCCAAATCCCCATAGGAATAAATGAGAACCAACACTCCATACTCTAGACATCCGAAAGGTGCTAGCCTTTTACGTCGAGAGAACAGAGACTTTCAGAAAGTCACCACAATTGTTCCTTTCCATCACAGAATGATCAAAAGGAGAGGCCATGTCTAGACAGAGGCTATCTAAATGGATCTCCAGGTGCATTAACTTTTGTTATCAACAACAAGAGCTGCAGCATTACAGCTGTGCCATTGTAAGTTCCATAGTGTAGACATAGCCTAAAACCCCCACTGGGGACCCACACACATTCCACCAGAGCTCTGTCTGCTTTGATAGCCTTCCTTAACAATGTCCCCACTATGGTCATCAGCAAAGCAGCAATCTGGGCATCAGCCCACACCTTCACACAACATTATGCCATAGCAGTGGTTCTCAAACTTTTTTTTTTTCCTACGGACCACTTGAAAATTGCTGCGGGTCTCGGCGGACCACTTAATGATCTTTCCAAATGTTGTTTGTACCGTTAACTAACTATTCTTCTTCGAGAGATGTATAAAGTGCTTGGGGGAAACCCACATTCCTCAAAAATGTGCCCACTGTAGCAAACTCAGTTCCAGGGCACGGAAGGACAGGGAGCTTAAACTGAAACTGCTCCTCCTGCAAAAGTCTATCGGGTCAGTTTCAGACCCAGGCACCGACTCCGGCTCTGCTGCCCGCCACAGCCCCCCTGCTTCAAAAAAACTGAAGAAATCTACAAAAAAAGGGGCAGCCCTCTCCAACAAAGAAGTTGGTGAGGCACATGAGTTCTTCAGGCAGGTCAAAAGTTTCCCTGCCCGTGCTTCCTCGCCTCAGCACTTTTGAGGAGCCGGGCTCCTCAGGCACCGCACGTAAGCCGCCTCAGACTGCAGCGGCAGCATGAGGCTCCGGTGCCGAGGCTTCAGGCTTTCAGTTGCCTGCCTCGTTTATGGCACCGACAGACGCGGTGCCGATATTTACCACCCTGCCTGACCTTCTGTGGGCTGATGTTGCCCCCCCGGCATCGACCACAGCACCGGCAACCGCGGCACAGGCTGACAGGGAGATCAAAGGCAAAACCCCTGCTCAGAGGAATGTTCCCTCACGGCAACCTCCTCCTCCACAGTTTTCACCTCAGCAGGAGCCTCACCTTGTCAATTCACTCAGACAGCAGATCTATTGGTATCACCTAGTCTGCAGTCTCCCCAGATAAATGCCTGTTTTTCTCCAATGCCTGAGTCCGGATTTGAACAACCTTCCTCCAGTGAGGAGGAAACAGATCCACAGGCAGTTTTTTCTCCATATCAAGACTCCCAGACCCCAATCAATAGAGGTTACAAAAAAACTACCTCAGCCTATTCTCAGGATCTTGCCCCATGGGGAGTGAATCCCTGGATGGCACCACCTATGCCCTACCCCCCACCATGGCAATGTTGGGTACTATGGACATCGTACCCTCGAGAACATGTGCGCTACAGCACCTCGACCAGGCGCAACACCAGTCTAGCACCGCCACCTGACAGACCTGCCAGTGACACAAGATACCAGGCAGCAACATCACACTTCCAGGAGCAACTGAGTCCTGCTCCTATTCCAGCAGAGCCGGACGTAACGCCTGAGGAAGCCTTACTTCCCCTTCCTCCAACACCGTCGGATGACTATGCAAAATTCCAAGACCTCTTTAAAAGAGCTGCCAGTGACTTGAGAATTAACTTGGAGGAAGTCACTGAACAACAGCATGAGCTAACAGACATCTTACAGCCCTCTTCTTCCTCTAGAGTGGCATTACCAATCAACATAGCCCTTTTAGAACCCGCTAAATCCATCTGGCAGAATCCAGCCACTAGCCTACCTACCTGTAAACAAGCAGACAGGAAGTACTTCATCCCTTCAAAGGGCTCTGAATTCCTTTTTACCCATCCGGCGCCAAACTCATTGGTAGTAGATGCAGCGAACCAGAGGGCCAAACAACAGTACTCCCTCTCCACTCCAGCCAACAAGGACCGTAAACGCCTGGACCTCTTTGGCCGTAAAGTATATGCATCCTCGACGCTACAATTTCGCATAGCTAATTATATTGCAGTCCTTGCAAAATATGACCACAAAAACTATAATAAATTCATGGATTTTATTGATGACATCCCAGAGCAGAAGAAACAACAATTCACAGCTCTGGTTTCCGAAGGACAAACCATATCACGTACCGCTCTTCAAGCAGCCCTCGATGTAGCTAACACTGCAGCAAGGTCGACCGCCACAGCAGTGGTCATGCGACGGGGTTCATGGCTCTCCTCCTCTTTCTTTCCTCGAGAGGTTCAGAGCACCATTGAAGATCTTCCCTTTGACGGGGAAAAACTTTTTGCCTTCACCACCAATGACGTACTTCATTCAATGAAGGACGCAAGGGCAACCCTCTGGTCCCTAGGTCTCCAGCCACCTGCGACCACAAGACGACAATATAGATACCAACCTTATCAACGTCCACGCTACCCCGCATTTACACAAGACTCCTATAGACCACAGGAGCAACAACAGCAACAACAACGCCAAAGACCAAGATTCCAGTGTCGTCGTCCTAATTCTACAGGGGCGCCGCAATCCCCTCCAACTAATAGGCAGATTTGAAGCATTGGTCGAGGGTTTAGAGAACAGCATTCCCACTTCAGCCGGCACACCTATCTTTGGACACCACCTACGACCATTCTCTCATCAATGGCAGAAAATTACATCTGACAAGTGGGTCATAGAGGTAGTTACAATTGGATACGCCACGAACGACTACTCTTCCAAGAAGTGCAGCATCCCCTTCAACTGGGAGCAGTAGAAACTGTGCCAGAATGACACAGAGGGAAGGGTTTTTACTCCCATTATTTCTTAACAGAGAAGAAAAATGGGGGATGGCGACCAATCCTCAGGCGGCTCAACAAATTTGTCAAAAAGCAAAAGTTCAAGATGGTCACTCTCACCACTATAATCCTGGCGCTGGAGCAGGGCGACTGGTTTTCAGCCCTCGACCTACAGGACGCCTAGTTTCATGTGACTATACACCCATCCCACCAGACGGTTCCTACGTTTTACTCTTGGCTCAACACATTTCCAATACAGGGTTCTCCCCTTCGGACTGTCCACGGCCCCCCGTGTTTTTTCCAAGATCCTAGCCATAGTTACAGCATACCTCAGAAAAAAAGGGGTCGTAATATTTCCTTACCTAGACGATTGCCTCCTCAAAGCTTCAACGTTCGACGAAGCTCTCCGATCCATACGACTTACCATCGATTGTTTCCTATCTTTAGGCCTGCAAATAAACAAAAGCAAATCCACATTATACCTCACCCAACATCTGGAGTTCATAGGGGCATACCTCGACTCCCGGACGGGGTTGGCATCTCTCCCACCAGACCGCTTCAACTCTATAAGCCGACTGGCTACAAGGATTCGCAACTGTCCCCAGGTGACTGTCCGAGACTGCCTACAAATACTAGGTCACATGGCCTCGTGCACCTCTGTCGTCCAAAATGCACGCCTATACATGAGGTGCTTCCAAGCGTGGTTGGCCACGGTGTACAGACCGAAGGTGCACCCTCTAAACAAGACTCTCCCCATACCTGTCCGAGTCAAAGATTCCCTACAGTGGTGAACAATTCACTCCAACCTCTGTTCTGGAGTCCCCTTTCTTCAGCAGGCTCCATCCCTCATACTGACAACCGATGCATCTCTGACAGGCTGGGGTGCACATGTCTCACCATACAGTCCAGGGACTTTGGTCTTCAACCGAGACCTCTCTCCATATAAATGTCCTAGAACTTCGAGCCATTCGCAATGCGTGCCGTCACTTCCTGCCACTAATCAAGAATCAACATGTACGCATAATGACAGACAATATTGCATGCATGTTCTATGTGACCAGGCAGGGAGGAGCTCGATCCCATTCGTTGTGCACAGAGGCTATGAAACTCTGGAACTGGTGCATTGCGAACAACATCCGGGTATCAGTGGCCTATCTTCCCGGAGTGATGAATACCACAGTGGACGAACTAAGCAGACGTTTCCCCTGGGATCACAAATGGGAAATAAACGAGCACACCATTCACAATGTATTCCGCATTTGGGGCTACCCAGCAATAGATCTCTTTGCAACCGCAAAAAACAAGAAATGTCCCAGTTTTTGCTCCAGAGCAGGACTAGGCAAACATTCCTTGGGAGACGCATTCATGATCCCATGGCACCAAAACTTACTCTATGCGTTTCCCCCGATACCGGTTCTCAACAGGGTCCTGATAAAAATATGAACAGATCGGGCCAAGGTGATCCTAATTGCCCCGTCATGGCCCAGACAGCCGTGGTTTCCGTTTCTCACCAAAATGTCAATTCGACCACCAATCCCCTTGCCTCTCATCCCGAACCTCCTATCACAACAACACAGCTGCTTTCTCCACCCCAACCTGTCCATGCTTCACCTCAAAGCATGGTTACTACATGGTTCTCCCAAAGCAAACTAGATTGCTCTGAACAAGTTCAAAGAGTGCTCCTACATAGCAGAACACAATCTACTCGCCCCACCTATCTATGTAAGTGGAAACGATTCACACACTGGTGTTCAGCTAAACAACTTGGTCCCACGTCAGCATCTCTTCTGCTCATACTTGACTACCTATTGGACCTTAAGCAATCCGGCCTTTCTTTCAGCTCCATCAGGGTCCATTTAGCTGCTATTACAACTTTTCATGACAAAATTGATGATACTTCTGTATTTGCTCATCCTATCACCAAGCGCTTCCTCAAGGAACTTCAAACCTTATACCCAGACATTAAACCACCTATCACCCCGTGGGACCTAGTACTATCTTGCCTAACTCAACAACCATTTGAACCCCCAGCCACATGCTCCCTTTTACACCTCTCGATGAAAACAGCATTTTTAGTGGCAATTACCTCTGCCAGATGGACAGGAGAAATAGCAGCTCTTATGGCAGACCCACCATATACGCTATTTTTCAAAGACAAGGTTACCCTCAGGTTACACCCCAAATTTCTTCCAAAGGTACACTCGTCATTCCACATTAATGAGCCAATACACCTACCGACCTTTTTTCCAAAACCACACGCGAACTCGTTCGAAGCCTCAATGCATACACTAGATGTACGCAGGGCCTTGTCCTTCTATTTGGATAGAGCCAAACCTTTTAGAAATTCTTCCAGACTTTTTGTCTCCATCGCGGAGCACTCCAAAGGTACCCCTATTTCTATCCAGAGACTTTCAAGCTGGATTTCTCAATACATCCAGCTGTGCTCTCAGATGAAGAAGGTTACACCTCCAGACGGCATCAGAACGCACTCCACGAGATCTCTGGCTGCCTCTGTTGCATTCTTATGCAAAGTTCCTCTGGCTGATATCTGTAAAGCAGCCACTTGGTCCTCTGAACACACATTTGTTAAACACTACGCCCTTATTCAAGGCCCTCTATCTGATATACGCTTGGGCAGGGTGGTACTATCTACGGCATTCCTATCAGATTCGAAGTCCCTACCTCCTTGAGGCACACGGCTTTTAAGTCACCTGGAGTGGAGCAGCCACAGGGACATCTCTCGAAGAAGAAGAGGAGGTTAAAAGAAGAACAGGAGTACTTGTGGCACCTTAGAGACTAACAAATTTATTAGAGCATAAGCTTTCGTGGACTACAGCCCACTTCTTCGGATGCATATAGAATGGAACATATAATGAGGAGATATATATACACACATACAGAGGAGGTTACTCACCCTGTGCAGTAACTGGCGTTCTTCGAGATGAATGTCCCTGTGGGTGCTCCACTACCCACCCTCCTCCCCTCTACTTCGGAGTTGGGGTAACCTCCGTTGTAGAGAAGGAACTGAGGAGATTGGCCACGCATGCGTACTATTATCCTAGACTCACAGCGGGGGCAGCCTCTGCACATGCGTGGCCAGTACGAGTACTGCTGCGAAAAATCTCCGAGTGAAGGCTCAGGGACGCACCAACACCTGGAGTGGAGCACCCACAGGGACACTCATCTCGAAGAACGACAGTTACTGCACAGGGTGAGTAACCTCCTCTTGTAAAGTGCTTTGGATAAAAACACTATATAAAAAAAACCTTAATAATAATTAACTTTTTTTGTTCTACAAATAAAAGCACACAATTCATATTTTCATATCAGTAGTTTTACCTTTCTAATACAATGGATGTGCCCTTTCTCCCCCACCGTGGCAGCCCCCAAGCTGGGGCTGGGAAGGAGGGGGGGGTCTCTCCCTCACCACAGCAGCCGCAGATCTGAGGCTGGGAGGGAGGGCCATCTCTCCCCGGCAGCGGCAGCCCTGGAGCTGGGGAAAGTCAACTCTTTCTCTAGCTGCCACAGCCCTGCATATCCCAAATTCTCCCCACCTCCTCTTCTCACCCCACTGCCCCCTCCCACCTACCCCCTATTCCCCCCAAGGCCACCACCTCCCCTTACATGTATGTCTTCTCCAGGGTCCAGGCACCTAATTAGTGGAGCCAGGCCTGCGTGGCTCCAATAATTAGGTGGGTGGCCCTTCATTCTCTTGTGCGCACCTTAGAGGGAACTATCCATGGACGACCTAAATGGAGCTCACGGATCACAGTTTGAGAACATCTGCCATAGAGCATTCATCATCAGATGCTCTGTTCAGACTAATGGTTTTATCATCCGCCACGACTGCAACTCTGAAGCCCCTCTCTTCCACTGAGGGGTGCTGTTCCACTGTCACCTAAAAGTGGAGCACCCATAGGGACACTCATTGAAGAAGAAGACGAAGAGAAGGTTCCTCACTTTGTGCAGTAACTGAGGTGCTTTGAAATGGTTGTCCCTCTAGGTGCTCCACTACCCCCCTCCCCTTCTTTGGAGTTTTCACACTAGTTACTTTGAGGTACAGAAGGAACCCCAGGAGGGGAGGGGGTGTCGCACGGTGCTATATAACCGCCCGAAGCAGCATGAGACGGTGACAGCAACCCAACCAGGCACTGCTACTACAAATCTCCAGTTACAAGCACAGGGGCACTCCATCACCTCAAGTGGAGCACCCACAGGGACAACCATCTTGAAGCACCTCAGTTACTGCCCAAGGTGAGTAACCTTCTCTTCTCTGCACCTGTAGAAAACACCTAGAGCAGTGAGCATTGTGTGTCATATGTAGGCTTGGAAAATTAGATTTTTATCAGTAAATGTCGGTAAACGTTGATTTCACCGTACTTACACAGTCTGACAAAAAAAATTCCATTGATAATAACTGACATTTACATATAGGCAAAGTAAAAAAAAAAAAAAAATGCGGCTTGAGAACATATTAGAATTTGAATTAATGATATATACTTTGTATATTTTGGTATGTGATGCTGACAATTTGTGTTTTAATGGTTATTAACTTCTCGAATCCCAACGGCTATTGCCATTAAATAATTATTGTCTGGCCCACCTGCCCCATAAAATTTAAATAGATAAAGATCAGGGGGGAAATGCTTAAAAATAAACATTGATATTATCTGCCAAGATTCTATATAAAAAATTGAATACTGCCAAACCCAGTCATACGCCACCTTCATCTAGTGGATTTATATTTCAGTGCTGTAAATGAGAACTTTCTACAGCTCCTCATACGCTTGAAGAGTAGCAACAACTGGCCCCAGTCCATATATTAAAATCACAACTGGTCAGGATTGTCTATCCCTGCCCTATCTTGTACAATAAATCACTTCTGAAAAGTTGAAATAATTTCTGCAAAATGCAGTTATAGAATCTCCAGTTTTCTCTCTCTTCACCGCGTTTCATTGCCACAGACACGTTAATAACAGCATCACTCATGTACATGCATAGTGTAGCCGGGAAGGATAAAGTCAGACCACCAGCACCCTCCATAGTAGGCTCCATGTCTGTGTACCAATCAGGGGTCTGAGGAATATTTCTACAAATCTGACCTTTTGTGTTTGTGAGGCTGCGCCCTGCTACTTATATGGGACCTAAACCTACGTTTTCTCTCTCCACTCCCAGTAACAGAACAATATTTAAACAATTTGGCACTTCTGCTCGTGGCCCACGACAGAACTCAGTCTATTTTGCTCTGGGGGGGGGGAAGCAGGAAGTTGGGGACTGAGTGGTCCCTTTGAATACAGAGGATGTGGGACAGGCTGTTGTCCAGTCACAGCATGATGTAGATGAGAGTGTAGCTGAAAATAAATTTCTTTCTTCTAAGAGAAAGGGGGAGACGATTATGGTAGCATGATGCCTGTTACACTTGAAGAGAGAGCGAGCGAGCATGAAAGGAGTAGAATGAGGGTTGCAGCAGGGAAGAACAGGGTCTAGGAGCCCCAGTCACAGACCAGGACCCCGCTGCGCTAGGTGCTGTACAAACACAGAACAAAAAGACAATCACTGCCCCTAGAGAGCTTACAAATCTTAGGCTACATCTACACTACACACCACTGGTGGCAATGCATAGGGTACGTGTAGCTACACGCCACAGTGAAAAACAGGCTATGTCCACACTGCAGCGTGTAGCTACAGGTATCAGTGAAAGGCTATGGCTGGGGGGAGGCAGCAGAGACAGGATCCCCACTGCCTCCCCCGCTGGAGCCTTTCCCCACTGCCAGAGTCTCTCTGTGCCGCTCCAGCAGTGGAAGCCTCCTGTGGTGGGGAAGGACCCCAGGATCAGGGAGCTGCCAGAGCCTTTCCCTGCTGCCTCTTCACTGCTTCAGTGGGGAAAGGCTCCAGCAGTGGGGAGCTGGGTGGAGCCTTTCCCTGCTGCCAGAGCCTCTCCCCGCTGCCCAAGTCTTGCCTTGCAGCTGGGAAATGCTCCAGCAGCTGAGAGGTAGCAAAGACACTACATGGCTAAAATTAGCAGTGTAGACAGGAAGGCACCGCTTGGGCAAGTAGAGAACCATGTAGCGCAGTGGTTCTCAACCAGGGGTACATGTACCCTTGTGGTATGCAGAGGTCTGCCAGGGGTACATCCACTGGTCGAGATATTTGCTTAGTTTTACAACAGGTTACCTAAAAAGCACTAGCGAAGGCAGTCCAAGCTAAAATTTCATACAGTGACTTGTTTATATTGCTCTATATACTATACTATACACTGAAATGTAAATATAATATTTATATTCCAATTGATTTCTTTTATAATTATATGGTAAAAATGAGAATGTAGGCAATTTTTCAGCAGTTGTGAGCGGGGACACTGTTGTACGTTTGATTTTGTAAGCAAGTAGATTTTAAGTGAAGTGAAACTTGGGGTGCGCAAAGCAAATCACACTCCTGAAAGGGGTGCAGTAGTCTGGAAAGATGTGAGCCACTAGTGTAGAATATGCACATGGGTACATATTCACACCATTCAGGCATGTCTGTACTCTGCTTGTGTGTACTTAAGCACGTACAGGGGGGTGGGGGGACTACCTGAGTATATACTCTACACACCACTGAAAGAAGCGTGCAGCATAGACATAGAACCAATGACAAAGAAGGGGAAGATAACATGGAGGGATATTTTGAATACTAAGAACTTGTATAGCATAGTCAGAACTGGTCAGGATTTTTTGTTTTTTGTTTTTTGTTTTACAAAAATGAAAGTTGTTCATGTTCATTGAAATATTTCTTGGAAATTTTTCAGGTTTTTGAGAAAAGCAGAAAAAACTTTTGTTTCTGTCAAACACTGATATTTTAAAAAAGAAGTTTTGATGGAAAAAATTCAGTCAGCCCTAATGATAATGCGTTCCGTGCAAAAAAACCTATCGCCTTTACTTGGAAAGCCTATGTCACCTTCTGTCTAGAGACCATTTGACTTTAGTTGCTAAGTGGAGGGAGCACTGACATAACAGGTTGTGAGAGAGACCAACGGTGCTAAGCTTAGTAATTTGGAGTTGGTTCTTGGATAGACAATCTAAGCAGTCTAGCTTAATTTTAAGAATGCTCATAGTCCCCCTTATTTCAGTGGAACTACTCATATGTTTAAAATTAAACACATGCATAAGTGGAGGCAGGGTTGTAGTTCCAAACATGTGGGCTATACTGGAGACAATATTGCTTCTGTATTTGGTCATATGCTACATTAAATGTGTATTTGTGTACCTTTTTCTCCCGTTTAGCTCTAGAGCTTCTATTTTAACTTTAAAGTTATCATTTTCTCCTCTAACCTTTGCTTATTGTTCCTCCTCTAAAACTGCATGATTTGGACTTGTATGGAAAGAATGGCAAATACCATAGATGAGCATTATACTATGAGTTATAAATGACCATTTATGACCAGGACTTGGTCAACTTTCAGAGAAATCAGCACCATGCAAGTTAAACAATACCCTAACATGAAATCTATTTCCATGTGAAAAAACTAGTTTACAAATTCAGAGAAATAGAATTATGCCAAATGAGGCCTTTCAACTCAGGATCTCAAAATGCTTACCTGGGTGAACTCCTGGCCTCATAGAAGTCAGTGACAAAATTCGCATGTGTTTATCAATTAAAAGAGACATCTCTCTATGTCAGCATTATTGGCCTCATTTTATAGAAGTATCACTTGAGACATGGAGAAGTTAAGTGACTCATCCAAGGTTGCACAGTGAATCAGTGGCAGAGTTAGGGTTAGAACTAAGAAATGCAAATTCCCAGTTCCGTGTTCTAACCACTAGACATACACCCTCCCAAGTCTCCCCTAAGCAGCAAATCATGTCAAATATCAGGTATAAACCCAGTCATTTTTGTTATCCTATGAAAATGAGCATTTAGATTTTTAAATCACCTTCTTTGACTGCAGTTTTCCCAATGCCACCAGGATTAGAGTGTCACTATAGTAAATCAAGAAACACGTGTTCTTTGTTTTTATTATCTTAAACCTTAATATCTTGCTTTCAATAAAGATATTCATTTGAAAAACACGTTTCAGATCCTCTAACAGCCTTTCTAGTCTTGTGGCCAGTTCATGCTGACTAGGTTATATATTTTATTATAAGGATGAGTATGTGTCCACTGCAAAAAATAAAATAAAATCAAAGGTGTATTTTTCATTCTGGTTAGCTAGCCTGTGCTAGCTAACTTTGGTTAAAGTAGCAGTTAATAGTTAGCTTGAATTAGCAACTCGAGTTAAAGCAGTAGACTAGTCAAGGGTAGATATGAGTCAATGGAGTTTAGCCACTTCTCATTTGGAGAATATGGAGTTTAGATTAGTTTACCCACTTCTATTTTTACCACTACACCATTGAGTTAAAGCCTATAGAGGCCCCTCAGGTTGAACCTGAGTTAACAGTTGAGTTGCCGTATCTTCACTGCTGTTTTAATCCAAGTTAGCTAACATGGGTTAGCTAGCCTGAGTTAAGAACACACCTGTTTTGGCAGTGTAGACACACCCCAGGAGAGCACCATATGACTCCTATAACTGTTCTGAAGTCATAAAATGAAGATGTAGTTTAAAAAAAAAAAAAAAGGTTGTTTTATAATTATATGTACTACTAAATGACACTATGGATATGACATGCATACAATTGGTCGGCCTCTACTGACCACATAGTAGTAAATACTCATTTGGAAATCAGCTTGCTGTGTGCTGCTTGCTGTTGGGTGTTGCCTGAATTCATACACTATACACACAACATTTCCCATCAACAAAGTCTAAGATGAAGCATGTATGCCAAGATTGTACTAGCTGGGTTAAGTAGTTTGTTCCCTTTTTATCTGGGCTTATACGAGTATGAGTGAATCTCGCTAAATGACTCTTAGGTTCCTTCCCTTTGAAAATTGGGTTATTTTTATTTTTTTTTAAATTTCTGTGGCTAGTACTTTAACATCCTTCCTGCTCTTTATCAAGCTGCTTAGCGTGGGGAGGGGAGAGTGAGACAGTTCAACTACAATCCCAAACTAACTGAACTTCCTGGCTGTTAAATGTTAGACTGGTTGGAATACTAACCTTCATGTCTCGGTTCCTAACTTCTTTCAGTGTTGAGGTTTGCTTTGGTTTTCTTTTCAGAAGCTTACACCTTTCTCGAACCGTGAGTCTGATTTGGGTTTTTTGGACATGCCAGTGTTTTTTTTTATAAAACCCTTTAATGCGCTAATCACTGATACACGATTTCAACCTTGACTCCAGCTTCACAAAGGTTTTGTTCATTTTGTCACAGGAAAGTGCTTTGTGTTTTGAAAGAGTAACATGGTGTAATAGAATAAGGTAGACAGGGGAAAGTCATTTTATGTTTGGGAGCCAAATTGTGCCATTTGGCCCCCAGCCTCGGTTGGGTAAAGTTCGGCTTGCCCCACCACAGTCAAGGCTCAGGGAAGCATTGCCCCTCAAGGAAGCACAATAGCATGCAAGCTATACTGTCCTTTAAGGAAGTGCAGCCTGCTCCTGCCCTGCAACCAGCCCACTCCAAGGGTCATGGGGCAGCGCAGCACCATGGTCCCACCTGCTCCCCACAGCATTTGAGGTGATATGCATCCCCAGAACTGCATTGCAGTAGTTTCTGTGGTGTGCTGAAGCAAGTGTATGGGGCAGGAGGAGAGAGAGTGTTGGATGAATAATTTTATAGATGGTAGTCGGTGATTGGCTTGTGCCTTGAAGCACAAGATTTTACATTAGTTGCCCATTTTTATCCTATCTAACTGTGGATATTCGCATTATCCATATAAATGTCTAGACCATTTTTATTCTACTAAACTGTTGGCCTCAATAATACCTTGTGGCATTGAGTTCCACAGGTTAATATAAACAACTGTTTCCTTTTAGCATTGGTTTCCTTTATGTATGTATGCCATATAGCCTGTTTTGAGTACTACCATAAGATACATGAAGAATAACCATAATTATTATTAATAATTTATCATTAATAAACAAGTTGTTTACTTTGAGGCAGAATCCCGATGGTCCATAAATGATCTAGCCAGCACTAGATAACCTAATCTGTCTTTTCCAATTTAGACCAAGTCTGCAGGTGGTGTAAATCAGCTAGACTAATTTAAAGCAATTGAGGATCTGGCCCAAAGTCTCCAATGAGTGCCTGGAACTCTCCTATGTGACTGTGACCTCTAGGTACCCATTTGACTTGTGGATCTTATAAAATGTGAAGTATTTTTGAAGGCTCTTGTGCTGTCTGTTCCATTGGAAAAAAATATCTGTAGCTTTTCCTTACTATTCTCTAGACATCTCACCTCTGCCACAGGCAACAGAGGAAGAGAACGACAACAGAGCCCTGGCCACAGAGAGATGTCATCAAAGGAGAGAGAGCGAGAAGACCCAGAGAAAGGAGCACGCACGCAGCTTCTGGGAGTATGCTGCTGGGGAGAGAAATCCTGCAAATAGGAAAGAAAATTAATGGCAAAGAGCATCAGCAATAAGCAATCCTGGGAGATTGTCTCAGCCGAGGGGCTGTAAGGCTTGTGATGTGATAATCATTTACACCCAGATGCTCAAAGGTATTTAGGTGCTGGACTCTGGTCCATATGCCCTGATCTAACCACATGTAGCTTGTGTGGACTAGTGTGCCCATTCAGAGTTCCGCTGAAACTGGCGCCCCATGTGACTGCAGTGGGTCTCCCTCCTTATTGTAGGATGCGGGCTTGACGCTTTTTAAATTTTTATTTTCGTTAAGAAGCAGCCAATGAGAAGTACAAAAAGGTAAATGATCTATAACTTGTCTGTTTCCAAATACCACACACTTCACAGAATGGCTAACAGAATTGTGGAATTAAGCAGTTTTACAACTTGACAAAGCTAGTCAAAGAATGCCAGACCTCCATATCACCTCTTTTTCCTTCTCTCTCTCACCCCTCCTCTCCCTATTCATGCATGTCTTTTCTTGTTTTATTACTGTTACCTCCCACCTTAAGCCTATCTAGTATTTTCTGGGTTTGTATTGTCTGATCTTGCAGCTTTGACACTTTTAGTTCCACAAAATGTACCATACAGTGTTTGCTATTAATTCAGAGAGGGGAAAGAAATGCTGGGGAAGAAGAGAGTGATTAAAATGGTTTCAGTTGTTTCCTTATAACCATATAGAACTTCTTGACAAGTTTTAGAAAGTACTTGAAACTCAGATCTTTTTGCTATGAAACCCAAAGACCAATGACTCACTTGCAAAGCTGATTTGGATAGTGTCTTGTTCCTCCATAACAATTTCAGTGATAAGAGTAAGACGTTCTCATGCGCACTTCATGGAAGCCAGCTCAGAATAAAAGACAGCTCTTCATTTCAGGAAACCTCATTGTTCATTTGTAAAATGGAGCAGTAGACACTTCCATTCACTTACAGTCAAAAAAAAGTTTGTTTGGTTTTTTTTTAAGAAAGAGGGTTCGTTCTTCACTGTCATGGCAAATAAACTGCAGACAATAGCTTTAATGCTTTGAAAATGTAAAGACTGTATTATAGTGAGAGCCGATTGCACTACCTATTATTAAGGTTGCTTGACACTTCCCAGTAGAAAATCCTGTTTTCAGTTGATTATAACTTGCTAAACGTGAATTGTTAGGCCTGAAATTTTCCATCCTGATTGTCTGTCTCAGGCTGAATTTTTTTTTTCTCAAGATTTCAGCCAAAATCATTCAGCTGCTTCCAAGAATGTAGCTAAGAAAAAGTACTTGGTTTCATGTTAAAAAGTTCTGGTGACCTTTTCTTTGCAGCAGTGACTTGAAATTTGATGGGGGAGAAGGGGTGAGCTTTGTGTCAGGGATGTGTGTTTTATCATTGCAGTGAAAATTTGTCTAAATTTGCCCAAGTTAGAAGCCTTTGAAAAATCAGGTTCCACATGCTCAGTGGAGATTAGCTAGCACTTAACAACTAAAATTTCCAAAGTTTCTGTCATCACTGACCATGTTCTATCTCCTCACAGCTCTTACATGTGGCCAGACTGTGCATAACCCCCCCCACATACACACACCCACCCCAGAGCAATTGAACTTGCTGCACCCAGCTGAAGCCTACAGGCGTAAAGCTGGATTTTCCCTGTAATAGCTGCTGTCAGCTGTTCCAGACTGGGGTGGGACCAGGCACTGGAACTAAGAGTGGGAAGCCTGTCCCTGCAATGCTACATGTACGTGCGCACACACACTCTCTCTCTCACTCACTCACTCTGCTGCCACCCAAGCAGCATGGAGGCAGAAGCCATCTGATTTGAATGCATAAGGGACAAGAGCCTAAACAGGGGGAGAGACAGGATTAGATCAGGTCAAAGCGTCTGGGTCTAGAGGGATTGGAAGGGAGGAGAGATGCTGATTGAGTATGGGGGGCAGGTTTAAGATTGGTTGGTCAAGCAGACTGGGACTGTAAACCATGTGATGGGGAGAGTGGGAGCTGGTGAGGGAAACTGGGGATGTGGGCGGGGGAACATTAAGATTGGACAAGGAGCTGAGGAGAAGTGGTTAGACAATGAGACTGGAGACAGAAGGGGGGACAGGGCTCCAGGGAGGGGGTAGGAAGGACCTGAGGAGCTGAGGGAGAGAGATTACAACTGGGAGCTAGAAGTGGGAGAGGGGAGAATCAGATTGGATGAGGGGCTGGGGAGGGGGAACTAGGACTAGCTGGGCAAGGAGACTCGAACTCAATGTGAGAAGGGGGAGATTGGGACTCGGACACTGAGCACAGAGGACTGGCTGGGCATGGAGCCTGAGACTGGGATGAGGATCCTGATGATTGGAGAGGCAGGGATCCCGGCATGGACAAGAGACAAGACTGTGACAGGTTGGAGAAGAATGGGGGAGAAGTGATCATGATTGGGGGAGAATGGGCAGAAGAGTCTGTGCCCACTAGAGCACCCCACCCCACCCCGAGCCTAGAATGGAACTCAATATTCCTGACTCTCATCATTTCTCTGCTGTCAGCAAATAGTATTGAAACTCAGTGGCATCTCATCCCCAGCAAAGGCTGGATAATATAGGGGATGACAATCTGCTACTGCTAACAGTCACTCTGTTAGCTCAAGTGACTGAGGTCTATGCAGTGGATCTAAAGGTTCCATCCCTGCTGTTGATCCATGGGTGTGTCAATATGATGCTACCTGAGGGAATTTCAGGTTTTTTAGATTGCTTTTTTTTAAAAACTAGGAAATTATGGACATGCACGCACAATGAGGCAACCTTAATTCTGGCATTTCCTAACTTCCGAGCACTTGAATTTGCAACTTTCATATTGCTCTTTTAATATCGTTTTCATGTGCAATACCATGTATAAAGTAAGAAAAAAAAGCAAATAAGAGATCTGAAACTTGTGTGATTAGAGACTTCCTATGAGAGTTCAAGTTATTGCACAAACTTTTCAGCAACAAAGTGGGTTTGTAAATAATGTGTGGGTTTGTAAATAAGGGTTAGTTTTTTTATTAGAAGGATTGAACACCCACGTGTTCAGTCAATTGCTGCTCCAGGTGCCCAGTGCCTCTGAAAGTCAGACCCTAATGCCCTCTGTAACATCTGAAACCTCTTGCTCACTGGTATCATATCCCTGCTACTCTTTCCCAATTAAACACTGCAGAGTTTCGTGCACTTGTGCCTGAATTTCTCCTCACCCCCGCCCCTCTGCTGCATCTGTTGATTTAATCTGTCTCTCTAGTATTTCTTAGACCAGGGCTTCCCATTCTTTTGGGGCAACTGTGCCCATTCCTCAGGCTAAGGTCCTGACGCTGCACTACTTTTAAGCAAGCAGGCCTCCTCCCTGTGCAGATTCCTGGCAGCAGTTAATGGGGGGTCCCTGTGTCTGCCTGGCACTTACTGTAAGAAGCTTGGCATAGATCCTTAAAGTAGACAGATGCCTAACTCCCATGTTAGGCACCTAAATACCTTGGAAGATCTGGGCCCTTATGCTTAAGGTACTGGATTGGGACTCAGGAAATGTGGGCTTTATTTACAGCTCTGCACCAAGTTTCCTGTATGGCCTTTGGCTAGTCATGGGGCTAAATCCCCAAAGGAACTTACCTGACAAGGGGTACTTAAGATGAGCATTGCACTAGCTAACTGCTAGGCAGCCTGCCCTTGGGTGGAAATCACAGCTCCGAGTTAGATGCCCAGGCCCCTTCTACAATGGGAAGAGAGAAATGCCCACGAAAGGAAGCATCAGAAGCCAGTGAGCTAAGCTAAGCTAACCAATAGGAAATGCTGAGGAGAGGACTGTGGCCTAAGTACCACCTCTCAAAGGAAGATAAACACCAAGGTCTGGCTCCACTTTTAGGCACCTTGAAAATCTTTGGAATCCACAAAGCCTGAGAAGGCACCTGGGTTCCCAGCACAATGCGTGGGGAGAGGTGGGCATGGGATCCACAAAAGCTAGCATGCTAGGTGGGGAGCTGCCTAAACTAGCCAATGAGAGAGGTGTGGCTTAAGCCCTACCCCTAAGTCCAGACTAGAGGGAGATACCTTTCTCTGCCAGCACTCTACAGCTGAGAATCATCTCCTGGAGTCAGCCAGCTTACGTGCCTAAACTGTTCTTGCAAGAGAACAGAGGACGTGATACTTCCTCCCTGCTCACTTTGATCTTGTGGTTACGGCACTCAGCTGGGATGGGGGAGAGCTAGGTTCAAGTCCCCATATCTGCCTAATAGGGAGAAAGGCTTTGAATAGGGACTACAGAACTATGGGGTATTCTGGTGGGGGGTGGGCACCTCATCCTCTCCTGTTGAGGCTGTTCCACTCTGTATTAATAATGAAAGAGGGATTGGAGCAGAACAACCAGACCTTGGGGATCCCACCTCCATGCTCTCACCACTGGACTAGAATCATTTTTCGTCCTCTCGGTCTCACCAATGGTTATTTGTTCAAAGTGGAACAGCTTCAGTAGGAGAGAATGAGGGAGCCCTACCTCAGACTAGCCCATAGCTCAGTGATTTGCCCATCTCTTAGGGGAGTGCACTATCCTTATTCAAATCGTTTCTCCCCATCAAGCAGAGAAGGGAATCGTTGGTTGCTGTTATGTCTGCTTTGTACTGTTGTGAGAGGCAGACAGGTGGCTTCACCAGACCAGGAAGCCCCCGTGAGCATTTGCAAGCTCAGGTTGTGCAGCATTGGTATGGCCACCTCTAACTCGAGCCTCGATGGGGCATGTCAGGGAAAGGGGTGTGGCTGGAATGCTGCAACAGGGTAGAGTGGTGGCAGATAAGAACACCTTAGTGCAGGCCAGGGGCTGCTCTAAATTGCCCCCCCCTCCCAGTCAAGGGGCATAAGCCTGTCTGCAAACCATCATTGCTCCTGCCCTCCCTTACACCTGCAACTGTGTAAAGCCTGGCAGTGAGGACTGGGCCCAATGATGTCACATAAAATGGTTCTGGTGTACTCCAACAATGAAGCCCTGTCACAAAAGCCTGCATCAAACAGCCCAAAACCTCAGGATAGGCTGGACCTCAGTTTGTGTAGCTTGAGCATGTCGCTGAGAGAATGGAGCTGGGGGTTACATGTAAAAAAATCAAGCTAATTTCAATGGGTGCAGGTTAGTCTTTGAACCTCCCCAAGCATGACCACCCCACTGCCATTAACTTCATTTTACCAAATGACCACACGTTCATCCCCCCGCTCTGGGCTTCAATTCATACAGTAACTACATCAGTAAAATCAGTACACCTCTGGGACTAACAAGGCTGGAGCAAATGGAGGTGTCTCCTTCTGGTCCATATCTGACTCAGTGTTCTGTTTTTAGAACAATGGGGTCATGCATTAAAACACTGAGCTGTATCTAGCCCCTCCCTGTGCTGCTTTCCATAATCCTTTCAGACCCGGCGAAGGCAGAGCAGAGGTTGGGGGCGGGAAGGGGGGGATCTGCAGCATGTGTTTTTTTCCCCTACCCCAGACATTATACAGGTGGCAGAATTGTCCATGTGCTCCAGTTAAAACTGAACTCTTCCTGAATAATGTAACACAAACATTGGTCTCAACAGCTGCACTCGGAGGTGCACAGTTCAAGTCAAACATATAGCAGAGCCCCTTGCGCTGAGTAATAGTGGTATTCACAAATGGTTTTACACCTGTTCATATAATAGAAATGCGCTAACACGGGGCCCGAACAGTAGAACTGGAAGAGGTGATACGAGTCAACCCCACATTGCATCAGCAAACCCAAGTACTGGGGACACCTCCCAGGAAATTGGTTAACGCTCTTGAGCTCCATGCTTGCTGGTTGAGGGGGACAGGTTTGTGTGATTTAGTGGCACTTGATTCTTTAATTTGTGCCTCAGTCTCAACCTGGTCCTGTCTGTCTGCTCAACTGCCCGCAGCTCACTGTCCTGCCTTAGCAGAATATGGTTGAATTGCTTTGGCCCGGCCCACTCCTAGCACTCAGCTTACTCCTCCCACCCTAGCTATCCATGCTGAGCTAAGTGTCCTACCCCTGCCACCAGTGTTGGCTTGGCTGTGGAGTCCATCCCCCTCCCAGTGCAACTAGTGCCTCTGCCTGTTACATGGCACCTGTACAGAGAACGGAGACAGCCCATCACCACACAGTTGTTTGGTGGGTGAACCATAGCGCCCAGAGAAAGAAGGCTGGACGAGTCGGGCTCCCTTGAGATCTAAGACAGACCCATGACAGCAATGGAAAAAGCTGTCCCTCCCACAACATCCAGTAAGGACTGGATGCACCCAGATTCCCATGATGCTGCTGTTGAAGATGAAAACAGGCTGAGACCACAGGCTAGAAGAGTCGGACTCATCCCACCTAGTTGTAATTTAATAAACCAGTTGAACAAACCACAGACAAGTCACTGACGGGCAACTGTGGGTGGTGTTCAGTTTCAAAACCTTCCTTCCCCCCCCCCCCCCCCCAAAAAAAAACTGGCACGTACAACACAAATATTAGGCTTGAAAGTTTGGTTTCACTTGTTAATGCCCACCTAGTATAGCACTGATTGCCCTTACGGTGCCTGCTGTTACTGCAGACCATGTCAGCAACGCTCGAGTCAGAGCAAAAGGGAGGAAAAAGCAGTAACAGGCAATTAACAGTAGATTTTTTTTTCTTTATCCTCCCCCGTTATGAGCTAGGAAATAGGCGCTAGAATGCAGTGGTCTCATGCTGGCTCAGCGAGCGGTGTCATAGTTCCATGCAGCCTCCGTTAAATGTCACACTAAATGTCGGCTCAGTCACCGCAGCCTCATCCCGCTCAGCAGCTAGGCTAGCAGCCCTAGCCAGGAGCTCTTCCTTGGCTGAGGGTGGGGTACGCCTAATGTTGGTGCAGCTCTGCTCTAAGGCGTTTCAGCATTGGTGGCTAGCCTGTCTACGCCACCCGCGGAGCAAAAGAGGTGCCACTCTGACAGGCTCTGAGTCACAGCCTTTAGCTGGACTGCTTTCCCTCTCCCTCCAACCCCCCCATTTAATAGACTACGTTGGGGTTTTCTTAGCATCATCCCAATAGCTTATGCAGCTGCAGCAAATACGCCAATGTGAGCCCAGAGCCGCAAAGTCTTTAGGCACCTAACGCCCAGTAAAATGAACGGAAGTTAGACATGTAAATCCTGGCAAGGCGCTGGGCCACGGGCCTTATGACCAGAGCAGGCTGCCAGCATGCTGCATGGAAGGGCCTGGATCTCCCCTGTCTCGCACCCTGTGCAGTCATTTACGCCCACACACATTCCACCAGCTCAGACTCCTAGCCTTGTACACCCACTTTGCTCAGGTGTAAATGTGAAGTGGCGACTCAAGCCAGAAGTGGTTGGTGAATACCTGGAAAGATTTGCTTGGCAGTGGCCCACTCTGGTGAGAAGGCTGCTTTATCAGCACCAGTTCCTGACAGCTGAGAGCATGAGGTGACATCCCTGAGCATATCTTTGTACTGAGTAGTACCATGGGACCTGATTTCTTTTTCCCTTTCACTTACAGTGCTGTAAAGCAGGAGCAATTCCTTTGCCGTCAATGGAGTTACATTAACATAAGCGCAGATCAGAACCATGCTGATGATCTTTTGCAGCACAGACCATATGTAACGCCATTTTAACTACCTAGCTAGGGCAAGTACTATTAATCCCATTTCATAGATGGGAACTGAGGCACAGTGAGCCTATTGGTGACAGGACACGAGGGTGACAGCTACATTTGAGCTGAGAGGTATGATGCCCAGCGGCTGTAGATGTACCCATGCTAGTGCTGCTTAGGCTACCAGCTAAAATAGTAATGTAGCCAACGTACCACGTGTGCCAGCTCTGGCTAGCTAGCTCAGTGCAAGCCACCCCAGCCCCTCCCTAGGTACATACTACCCAAGCTATACTGCCATTTTTAGACACCAGCTGGAACAAAGCTAGCACGGATACGGCCACACAAGCAGGGAATCACACCCCCAGCGAAAGTGTAGCCAGGCCCTATGGGTGATTTTCAGTGAGACTAAGGCTCTGTCTGCACCTGGAGCGGGGAATGGCGGGGGGGGGGTGATTCCTGGCTCAACCCGACAAACTCACGCTAGTTCTACTTGAGCTAGAGTGCTAAAAATAGAACTTAGCGCAAGTAATGGGAGGGGGTAGCCACCCCAAATACATACCATCGGTCCCTGACAGGCATTAAACCCCGGCTGGCTTTTGCTTCTGTGGCTACACTCTATTTGTGGTGCACTAGCTCAATAAGAGCTGGCTTACGTCTGTCGCCTCAAGCTGGAAACCACCCTCCCAGCTCAGCGAGGAGCCAGAACCTAATGGACAGGATTGCAGCCAGTGTAGACATACCCATGCTAGCTTTACTTTACTAGCAGTGCAAGCTTGGCAGCATGGGCTTCAGAGAGGATTAGCCATCTAACTAATTACCCAGGGTCCCAGGCGGGCTTGTACAGCCCATTCAGAAGTCTGTTCTGCAGCTTCGCTGCTCTCGTAGCTGGATTACCGCTAGCATGGGTCAAGGGTGGCAGAGACTTCCCAAAAGTGGGGGTGGGGCAGGGGCCCCTGCTCCTCTTCTTCTTCATAAGGCTCCTCCCCCACCCTGCCCCAGCCAAGCCAGAAGCTGGAGCCAACCCCTCCCCTGCCCAGGGGCCGAAAGCAGCTCCCTGCCCATATCCCTGACCCACAGACCCACCCCCGCACCAGAGTGGGTGGAGGGACCCAGGCTCCCTATAGCTCTTACGCCAACCCAGCTCTGACCAGGGAAGCGGGGCCCCAGAGCTGCGTGGGCAGTTATGGGAAGTAGCGTGGCCAACCCTCTAGGATTGGCCTGGCGTTTCCAGGAATTAAAGATTAATCTTTAATTAAAGATTGTGTCATACGATTACATCTCCAGGAATACATCCAAACACAATTGGCAACCCTAGTGGGTAGCTGTGGCATGGATCCTCCACCTACCCTGGATGGGGGCCTCTGGAGGGCGGGGATATGGGCCAGGGGCTGCTTGGCCCCTCTCCTCCCCTCCCGTTCTGGCCCCACTGTCGCAGTCACATTCTGTGATTGCAGTGGAGACAAACCCTTCAGCTTCTAAGGGCTAGAACCAGACAGAGATTTACTTTGTCCTTCTCAGACTCAGTGCCACATGGCCTAGCTGGTGCCTAAGCCCTGGCAGGATTCCCAAACTTGCCTATCTTATCTGTGGGGCCCAATCCAGTAGATGTGCACAGAGCATATCTAACCCTCACAAAACACAGCCTGTGTGTGTGTCCATGTCCCCAGGATAGCCCAGAGCCCAGTGGATAGGTACTCACCTGAGATGTAGGAGGCCTATTTTCCTCTGCCTGAATTGGAGCAGGGACTTGAATCCAGGTGGCTGCCCTAACCACTGGTTTTTCAGGCAAAAGGGCTGCCCTGGCTTAAGTGCCTAACTCCAGGAGACAGTTCAGGGTCTCACAGACCTTGGGAAGCAGGCCAGTCCTCGCTTACAGGCAACCCCCCAACCTGAAGCAAATACTCACTAGCAACTACACATCACACCACAAAAACACCAACCCAGGAACCAATCCCTGTAGCAAACCTCGTTGCCTACTCTGTCCCCATATCTACTCTGGTGACACCATCAGAGGACCCAACCACATCAGCCACGCCATCAAGAGCTCATTCACCTGCACATCCACTAATGTGCCAGCAATGCTCGTCTGCCATGTACATTGGCCAAACCGGACAGTCCCTCCACAAAAGAATAAATGGACACAAATCGGACATCAGGAATGGTAACACACATAAGCCAGTAAGTGAACACTTCAATCTCCCTGATCATTCTATGACAGATTTAAAAGTCACTATCATTGAACAAAAAAACTTCAGAAACAGACTTCAAAGAGAAACAGCAGAACTAAAATTCATTTGGAAATTTAACACCATTAATCTGGGCTTGAATAGGGAGTGGCTGGCTCATTACAGAAGCAGCTTTTCCTCTCCTGGAATTGACACCTCCTCATCTATTATTGGGAGTGGACTACATCCACCCTGATTGAATTGGCCCTGTCAACACTGGTTCTCCACTTGCGAAGTAACTCCCTGCTTTCCATGTGTCAGTATATAATGCCTGCATCTGTAACTCTATGCATCTGAAGAAGTAAGGTTTTACCCATGAAAGCTTATGCCCAAATGAATCTGTTAGTCTTTAAGGTGCCACCAGACTCCTTGTTAGTTCAGGGTTGGGAATCGCTAGCAGAGAGAGGCGCCGGCCTCTGGCCTGGAGCTAGGTGCTTAACTACCTGTGAGGGGTGAGACCTAATCCCCACCCGTGTCCTCAGCATTTCCTATTGGCTGCCATGAATCCCTTTCTTAGGCTCCTAACGCTCCCTATACAATGCATGGGGTGCCGGGGTTCCTTGCTCAGGACTGTGAATTCCACTGTGTGGCAGGGTGCCAAAAAGTTTGGCATTGCAACACCTAAGGCTGGTCATTCTAGCCCTTATGCACATTATCTAAGTGTTGTCTAAGGTCACCCAGAACAGGGATTTGAACACCAGATGCCTTGAGTTCCAGCATCCTGACCAGCTCCCTCCCTAGCTGAAAGGAAGGCTCTCTTTCCAGGGTCATTAGAGCACTGTTTAAAGTTACAGGGGAAATGTAAAAACATCCTCTATTTTCCCTTTCCTCTTAAAATTCAGCCATCACCTACCCAGCTAAGCCAATGACACTGCAAATATGTAACTAATGCAAACCATCTAACTCCTCTCTGCAAACATTTTTGCATATGAAAGAGACAAAACAGTAAGGGGGGAGAAGTGGGGATGAGGAAGCTAGTTAAGTCAAACATGATAAAACAGAAAATCACTAGCGTGGAGTTCCTGATGCCAACCACAGGAGAAAAGGCACTCGTGTTTACATAAGTAAATGTGGTCAAGCATGGTGCTGTTTTTCTGTGTAACAGAGAAATGCATAACATTTTTAGCTTGAGTTAAAAGTATAAAGTAATCCTTATTTATAGTATTACAAAGCATTCGCAGATGCCATATTCCAGAGACTGCATGTCCCAGATACACGGAGAACATCGTTATAAAGAAATCAGTGACTTGATATGAAACCAGTCGTAGTAGCATCTAACAAAACCAGTAACAGTTGTTCATTGTCTGTGGTTTTACAGAAGGGCTGAGTGCAACGATTTGTATTAAATAAAGATTGACCTGAAGCTTACCCTACAGCTTCAAACCAGCATGACCCTTGCTTGAAAAGGGTTGGTTCACTTTTTTTGCTATTCAATTTTGCTTGCAAATGCACAGGAGCTGAGATTTTGAAAGCTGCCAAAGGGATTTAGCTGTCCAATTAATTTTAATGGGAATAGGGCATCCAAATCACCTCAGTAACTGAAAACTCTCAGCCCACCTGTTTTCTGAAAAAGTCCTTTTGGACCAAAGAATGAGCTGGTTACTTTGGGAAGTTTCAGGGAGATGTAGCTTTCAGGAGAATAATAGGACAATGATGATGATGCTTTCTATATAATCTGCTGCTTTTGTGATGGATGGTTTGCAGCCGATCACTCTGCAAGTGTGTATCCTTTCTGAATGTGTTTGTTGTACATGGCCTGCCTTCTCCACTTACTATTATTATTCTTTGACTGTACTATGGTAGCCCAGGCAGGATCAGAGCCCCATGTTGATAGGTAGGGCACAAACACATATGCCTTAAAAAGTTTATAAAATTTGAAACGTGACTTAACAAGCAAGTGTAACAAACCCTAGAAGACAGGGTGGGGAGAGAGGCAGGACAGGAATAACCACAATAAGATTCTGTGCTATTCAAACTAATTATTGCACAACTTGATGGTTCCAAATACACCTCTACCCCGATATAACGGGACCTGACTATCAAGTTGATGAGCTAGGTGTGTTTGTAGGATGAAGTGATCAGGGAAGTGAAGAGAAGAATGTGATAATTTTTAGATGACCCCCTACTCTCCTGCCCAAGTAAACTATGAGATGAGCCCTTATTTTTACAGAAAATCCATCAACTCTCCTTCCAATACAGTGCCTAATCTCCCTCCATCTCCACTCCACACGCATAGTCGGTCACTAATGCTTAATACTGGACCCTCAAAGTAATTGCATCAATCTCCTAACAAAGTCCCTCAGGAAAAAAAATCCATCTATAGGCCTCTGCCTCCTACATAGACATACACAACCATCTCCACTCCACCCAGTTCTAGCTCTCCCCAGCTCCTAGGAGGGGAGATGCCAAACTCCCCACTCACCTATGATGATAATGCACCTGTGGGCACTTCTGATAATGTGGCAGAGAGTTCTCTTAAAGTTGCTAGTTATAGCAGTCATTGTCATTCTCAGTCTTTCGCCAGAGACTGACTGAAAGATTAACTCACTGAAAATACTGAAATTAGGTATCTACCGCCAACTTTCTTTTAAAGTGTGTTGTTTTAGTGTCCCTTGGGCAGAGTCATCCATTGACTTGGCAATGTGGTCAGAAGGAGAACTAGGGAATTAACACCCGCCGATCCCTGCAATCAGTTCACATAGCGAGTAAAGGAACTGGGTTACTTCAGTTTTATGCCAGGATAATGCTATGGAAATCAATGGAGTTACACTAGTGTGAAACTGGGGGGGGGGGGGGGGGGAAATCTGCCTCATTGCTTGTCATTCTGCTTTTAGCTATAACAACACAGCAGTTCACTAGGGAACTGCAACGCGTACTGTGGCTCACAGCGCTTCAATACGCCCGACAGATGTGTTAGCATCACCAGTACCCTGTGTATTTGAGCATTTTGTCTTTTTTTTTTTTCTGTTTCACCCACAAGCACTTACAACACAAACACATTTGGCCCGGCTGTCAACAAGAGCCAGGCATTCAGAATAGTTCCAGTGGAGGCTGCTTGGCTTTTCTTGTAAAAGGAGAGATTCAAGTAAGTTCTGACGCTTACATTCCCACCTTTACTTGACAAACAGAACAGGGAAATGCCATCAACACGCAAGCTGTTCCTCAAACCACCTTGTTTTTAGCTAGTCGTACTTCGCTGCCAGTCACAATGGAAACACACCACTTCCTCCCACATGCTCTGAAATGCCTAGACTGTTGCTCTTCTTTTCAATTCAACCAGATCATTGCTTGTCTGTTATCCTAACCAAATGCTTCTGTACTAGTGACTGCAAATACCCTGCTGCGGTGACTAAATCAGACAGTGAGATAATTATTTCCATGGCAAACTCCCTTTCCCCCCGATCCTGCAAACACTTTCACTTTACTCCCATTGACTTCAATGGGAGCACTCACACTAATAAAGTGAAACACAGACGTAACTTGTTTGCAGGATTGGGGGCCATATGTGACATTATGTTGCTTCACATACAATTCTGGCTTCCCAACCTGTCACGGGCACATCTTAAAATCCCAGTTATCATTGCTTAAGTAGTTATAAACACTAGCTTGAAGACACTAATGAATATTTCATTTGGACAAATTTATAAAATGACTTGATTCAAATCTATTTAGCATCATGGCTAAACCAACAGCTCTGTACCCAGCTAGTGCAAAGCAATGTGAATTGAGGAAGGATGATCTTGTGGTTAACACGCTGGATTGGGATGCCTGAAATTATGAAATCTGGGTTTCATTCCTGGCTCTGCCACAGACTTTCTGTGTGACCCTGGGAAAATCTCTCCATCTCTCTGCGTCTCAGTTTCTCTCCCATCTTGTGTATCTAGACTGTAAACTCTTATTATATGCTTAGAGTGCCTAGCAAAGTAGGGCCCTGCTCTCAGCCGGTGTTTCTAGGTGCTACTGGCATTCTACTAACAAGTCATTCACCTTTGAAAGTACTGCGTAGAACTCCACCAACACTCCACTGGGATTTTTTCTGTCTGCCAATTTAAGCAAATCACAGGGCAACCTGTGAAGCAGCTGGAAGGAGACAAAGCAAAAGAGGCAGCTGCTCAGCATTCAGGTCGAGTCACTACATATGAAAAGGGAAGGAGCAAGGATACTGGAAATGGCTGATTCAAAACAATACTGTAGATCCAGGGCTCAGTCATGCACTTCCTTTGCTTGCAAAAACCGGCTTTGACTTCAGCAAAATAAATTATTCTTTTGTGCTAGATAAAAGGGTGGTGACTTTTTAGACTGTGTAGCTTCCCAGCAAAATCAGTGCGGGACCAGCACCTGACATATGATTTGAAATAAAATCAGTGATGGCGCAAGGGGCCCAGAGGGGACTGTCTCTGCAAAGAGCAGGAATTCCACTGGAGGAGAATAGGCCACATCCCTAACTGGCTTACACTGCCAGAGTTCCACTGAAGTCAGCAGAACTACATCAGTTTAAACCAGCTGGAGATCAGGTCCAGGAGCTTTAGTTTTCACCAGTCACTTCCTGAGATTCCTGCTGGTGGAGGGAGCAGGAGGGATGTTCTCTCCTCAGCCCAAACCAGGATCTATATCTAGCCATTTGGGGGGGCGGAGGGGGTGGAAGGGGGAGAGGGCAGCGCTGGCCCCCTGAAGAATCTCTATGTCAGAAGAAGTTGCAGTTTCTTTCAGCTACGGCAACATACCCCATCCCCTCTGGGGCCCGAGGGGAATTTAACCCAGTGTTCCTTTTGATCTGAAACTTCTTTTAAAAATATTTCTGACACAGAAGTTGCTTCACAGGCATTTTCTTTCTCCTGAATTGTTGCAATCAATTGACAAACTTGTATTCTTGGGACATGAGCCTGATTTCACTCATTCTGATGTCAGCAATTTTACATCTAGATAGTTAAAGTCCCTTCTGATTTGAAGTAGAACCAAAAGGGTATTTGTTAAAAATTGCTCCCATAAGTTAAAAAGAAATTCAGATGTCACTTTACACATGTAGCTACAGATGGCTGTGTCTGCATAGTGTGTATGAACATGTGTGTGGTTGTGGGCAATTCTTACATGAAGCCCAGGGAAGCTTTGCTCAACTTTGGTGAGGAACTGAGGAATTATTCAACATCCCAGTTTCACTAGGGCTTCACCACATGAAGACCACTTGTTAACTTTCACTCTCCTTTAAAAAGTTCTCAGTCTAAACATTGCTCCTTATCTGATCTCTGGTATCTCAGTTCCCTCTCTCTCACCATCTTCTCATCTATCTCCACACCACCCTCATGCCTCTCCACCCGGCCCTTTCATGACCTCTATACCGTCATTGTCCATGATTTCTCTGCTGTTCTCTCTACCAGACTCTGCTATTGAGTTCATTCACTCCATTCTCTCTTCCAGTTTTGGCTGTCTTGCTGCTGTCTCAGGCACAAAGTCCACCCCCCTAAACCCAATCTTGGTGCAACCCCAACATCTGATTCCTCCACTCCTCCCCAATGCCTTCTGGGAAAAGTCCTGAGTACACAGAGACTTTCTCTGGCAGTAATTAATTCTCCCTCCTTTTTTTACTTCTGTTATATTCCTTGCCAAACCACATTACTTTCCCTCCCTTATTGATTCCCATGCATGTAACCCCCTTGCTCATTTATGACCATCAGCTCCCACCTAAAAACCTCTCCTCTGTCCTGAGGCCTCCTCCTTTTCTTCACAGAACCTGCCACTGCAACCTTATCACTTCCTGCCTCCCGTCTCTCCTCGTCCCAGCATTTCGCCCTCCCACACCTCCTCCTTAGTCTCTCACTCTCCTCTGGCTCTTTCCCCTCACAGTATAAGCATGGCCCAGTCTGCCATCTTCCAAAAGCTCTCCCTTGACCTCCACTTACCTGTTCAGATAGCATCCCATTGCCCTTCAGCACTACATTCATAGGCTGTGCCATTTATAACCATTGTCTCCCGGTCCTCTCCTGCATCTCCATCTTGGATCAACTTTCATTTAGCTTCCTCCCCCTTCACTCCACATAACTTGCTCACCAAGGGACTAAATGTTCCTGAGCCAATCTCAAAACCTCTACTCCATCCTCCTCCTCCTTGAGCGCTGCTGATTTTGACATTGTTGATGATTCCCTCCAGCTTGACATCTTGCTCTCTCTTGGCATTCGTGATACTGATTTGGGATTCTTGAGCTCCTTCCTGCATTTCCACCCATTTCTTCAACTTCCCTTTTTGTGGGTTCATCTCCACTCCCCCACTTTCCACAGATGAGCCCTCACTGTTCTATCCTACAGCTCCCTCCTATTCTCTCCCCTTACACCCTGCCCTAGGAGCACCTGACTCACTCACAGGGCTCTACCATTTCTAGGCAGATAATTCATACATCTACCTCTCCACTCTTGATCTTCCCCTTCTCTAGTTAAAAGTGACCCGATAAATATAAAATACAACAAATCAAATCACTTAGCTTAGTATAATGTGCTGAATAACCACCAAATGAGGTCCACCTAGCCTGTTGGGGAGATGTGTAAATTCATTTCTAAGCAACCCTTGACTGCCTTTCATCCTTTCCACTCTCTTTGTTTCTCCTGCATCCATGTGGTAAGCCTTGTCTGTATTTAGGCTGTAAGCTCTTTGGGAAAGGAGCTATTTCTTCTGCAAACATGCTGAGTGTAATTTTGGACATTGTAATAAAGAATAAAATAAAAATAATAAAACTAACTCTTTTTTTGTCTTGTGATAAGGATTCTTGCAAAGTTCAAAATCAGCAGAAGAGAACTCGGCATGAAGAGAGCTCCCTGGGCAGTCAACTGGAAGGAGCATTGGGACCACCAATCCTATGTGCACATATGTCCACCTTCATGAGTGAACCCAGTCCTCTGGGTTTGTTGCCAGCCTGTGAGCTGTGATCTTACCAATCTGATTTTAGAGGCTGCATAAACTATGTCTGCCAGAAGGTGAACTTCGCAATGAGAATGCAGCTCAGCACCGGAGATCCTTGCTGAATGTCACCATTGGCCAAGGGGAAAGGAGGCATTCAGCATTGATGAGATCCCTGAAGAGATATCATCAATGCCAGATGACTCATTCCAGTGGTCTGTGAGTCAGGGGTTGTCTTTGATTATGCGTTTGTACAGAACCTAGCATAATGGGACCCACCCTGGTTGAGGGGCTACCGCCATAGAAATGTGAAATAATCATGACAATAGCATTTGTGGTGTCACAATGGGAAGGATTAGGCACAGGGGTGGAGGGAAATAAATATTTTAACATTTACAAGGGTGGTTGCACTTTTCTTTGCTTATTGTTTCCACATTAGATGTATTCACCACTAAAAGAGTGCAAATTGGCCTACTCTCACGTTGGCTAGGATAATGTTCCTTTAACAAGAGTCAACCAGAGTTTTGGGGTCGCCTTTTCAAAGTTCTGAGGTCACCACTACCTAAGCTTCCCTTTTGTGGTTCATGTCACCTGAGCAACTTGATATATTCATTTCCTTGTAATTTACAGATCGAGATCAATGTATTCTAAATTTAAACACTGTGGATAAGGTATTTGGGTAAGCCCTTTCTTGTAGTGTACTGGCTGTAAGCAAGGCAAGAATTCACCCAAACCACTGAGGCTATCACTCTCCTGTGTAGTGGCTATTAAACGACACCCACTTCCATCTCAGACAAACTTTAAATAAATAACCAGCCTAATTATTGCATACAAACCTCCTCATGGCAAAAGGCCAGCTCAGGGTTTCTGCTACAGAGAATTCAAACAGAAAATAATTCAAGGAAGTCCAATGGCCTGCTGGAGGTCAGACTAGATCAGTGATGCTCAGACCTCAGTGGTTCAGGAGCCAAATTAGTGACCAACATTACCCCAAAAAGCCACAATAGTGGGAATTCATTGTTTTATATACATATATTTCTTACAGCAAAATGACTGACCAAGTATTATTATTTTTATCAACTACAATTGATTAATAACATAGTAAAAGCATCCTGATTGGTTAATAATTTTGGTTAATTATTATATCATGCAGGTTTTTAATATCAGGTGCTACAAAGAGCCTCAGGAGTCACATTAAAGAGCCACCTGTGGCTCACGAGATCACTGGACTAGATGATCACAGTGGTCCTGTCTGACCTTATAATGTAGGAGAGCACCTCTCTCATCTTTCCTCCACGGAACTGTGGGACTGATTTGCCGCTCTCTTATACTGGCGTAAATCGGGCATGATGCCATTGTTAAACTGGTATGAGGTGAGAAACAGGACCTTACACGTGATCCCTCCTTTCCAACAGTACAGGTGAACTTAAGCCCAAATGCACAAGTAGGGAGTGGAAACATGCACAGGCTGGCGTAGCATCTCCACTGCATGCTCCTCCTACTTGTGAGCTCACAGAAGTTCCTCTGCAGGGCTACCACAATGTTGGGGAGCTGCAGCTGGATGGTTAGGAGGGGAGCAGCCACCCCTTGGGACACAGAGCAGACCTCTGTGATAGAGCTGGTCAAAAACGTTCAGTCAGAACAGGCCTTCATTTGGAAAGTACTTGGTGGGTTTGGGGTTTTTTTAAATAACAAACAAAAAGAAAACCCGTAAAAAAATCTGTCTTTTCTTTTAGTTTTTCCACATCCCGCTCAATTCTGGCAACAAGCTACTGAGCTTTGTGTTTCTGGGGCAACCATTACTGTCCCCATACAACCACCACCACCGCAGTGGGGTAGCCAAGTAGCCATTGGGCGGGGAAGCCACCGGCAGAGAATGTCAACAATTCTGCAGGTTTGGTTGAAATTCTCTGGATTTCACAAAGTAGCCACGACCTTTCCTAGATCTAGAAGGCTCCCATCCCCGCATTAAGCAGGGGATGATGCAACAGCCACGCTACATTTAGAAACGCACCATATTTTTCAAGTCTCTCTCTCTCTCTACCCCTCCCGTGCATTTTTCCATGGGAGGGGACAATCATGAAGAGTGATGAAGCTCTTGGTCATGCATGAAAAGAGGAAATGAAAATGACTTATTGGAGGTGCAGCTAGTCCTGACCCAGAACTTTGGTTTCTGAGGCTATAAAGCCCTGAGCTGTATGAAACGCTGAAACTGAAGTAAAGTGAGGAAGACAGAGAAATTTGATCTTATCTCATTCTATCTACACTATCATTAGAAACTGGAAATGCTCATCCTCCACTTGTGGAGGAAAGAATTGATTCAGTCATCTCATTGAGAAAAAACAAATCAGTGTGTTAGAGAAGCCTGAAATACCCTGCGTATTTGGTTTCTGTGGCAATTCCAAGCATGGATGGTTTGCAAGGCCCTGCTGAGCATTTTTATGGGTTAGAAAATGAAAATCATAACCAGCAGGCCCCAAGAACTTATTACTAATAATTATTGGAATTCTGGTAGTGCCTAGAGGCCCCTATCAAAATCTGTGTCCTACTGCGCTAGGCCTGTACAATTATATAGTAAAAAACAACCTCTGCCTTGGAAAGTTTACAATCTAAATAGACAACACAGAAATAGGATGGGAGAAGAACCCACAGAAAGGTGACATGGCTTGCCCAATTTCACACAGCAGGTCAGTGGCTAAGTTAGGACTAGGTCACTCACCACTGCCTTAACTGCTGGACCATTCTGCCTCTTCTTGCAGATCCTGCATGGAGGAATAGTGCTTGGCCATCTGATGGGAGATGAAGGGCATAAATACCAGAAGGAACTAAGACCTAGAATAAATGTTGGCTTTTGCTTAGATGACTTGAAATGTCAGGGGGGCACTTTCAAAAACAGGAGCAGAGGACAGAGCCATACACAAAACTGCCCAGTCCCCATTAATATGGGAAGGAGTTGAGCAGGAGACTAAAGATAGCATATAACCCAAGTTCCAACCAGGGTGGCTAAACAAATGGCCTGCATTCAGAAGCACAGAGCACCCACAACTCTAATAGAAGTTAATGGGAGATGTTGAAGTTTGGCATCTCTGACAATCAGGCCATTCCTTTAGCGGTCTCATTTTAGGTGCCCAGATTTGAAAAGTTGGCCTCAATTAATAAAGTGCAAAGGAGCAATGTTTTGTGAGCAGTGATGTTTTGCGTCATTGCTTATGGTAAAGACAGCAGTGAAATACATGTGTGAACAATGTAACTATTGCATATGAAAGTCTCCATAGAAAGGGTTTAACAGAGGGAGTTTTACCCAAAGGACTCCCATAAGGATTTGCTGCAGCAATCACACCTGGACTGAGGGGACTGCAGAACAGACACACCTACAGTCAGAAAGGAAGTTGTTTCCCAGCTACAGGATGGGACACAGATGTAAAATCCAGGGTTTCCGCAAATGAAATTGTCTTGGTATTTTTGTCATCTCTGCTCAAGGGACAGGACTGTGCATATTTTGTGAATAAAGATAGAACAAGCAATGATACCTTGAGTCTGTGAAACTAATTTCAGCTGACCTACTGCACAGCTCCAAAATCTGCTGTCACTTGGCAAACAGACAACATCATAAAAGAGCTGGCAGGAGTTTTCTCTTGACATGACTAGGCACATAGTCTAGTCATGTTGTGCGATCAATGATAGAGAATAAAAATGTATTTGCAAATAGATGCTCTCTTTTTCATCACAGTTCTGTCCAGATATGTAATTTAAGCATATAAACCAATAGAGTAAGTGACAAGAACTCAGACCCTCAGCTGTGGCTGAAGTATGCACAGCACATGGGGATTTGTGCAAAGCTGGCTTTTTTACTCCTCCAATCCCCAGCCATCTGTGTGCTGGGCTGATCCCCTACCCTAGCTTAGAGCAACCTGAAGGCTGCTCTCAGTTACACCTGCTTCTAATTGGCTTAAGAGGCCTATATAGCAGCCAATAACAGCAGGATTCATAAGATCCAGGGACATAAGGAAAACTTGGCCAAGTCTCCTTTAACCTGGCCAAACCTCCTATGCTCTACAGCACTGGAAGATTCCTCCAGCACTGGGATAATCCTCCCAGGGTTGCCTCCAGGGGTGCTGGAACAAAGGGTGGGGGAGGGTGCAGCAGCACCCGTTGGCTTGAAGTGGTTTCCATCATATACAAGGTTTACAGTTGGTTCAATGGCTCTCAGCACCCCCACTATGCAAATTGTTCCAGCATCCCTGGAACCTACACCAGCTTTAGGATCACAAATTGCCAGAAGTTGAAGTGAAAAGCAGTGGCACCACACACAGGATCAGAGCCAAGATTTCTTACCTGTTTCTGGACTCACATATGATCTGTCTATTGATTATTAAAAACAGGTGCCAGCTCACCATGTAATCATTTAAATCCTACACCAGAGTGTTTTTCAGATATTCAGATGTATAGCCTATGGCGCACATCAAGGAATTGTTATTTTAAGATACTTTGTTACTTCCTTCTTGAATGTCGCTTCAGAGAACCTAAGTCTCCGGTTTTCTGTATTTGCACACTTGGGGCCAATTTCTATCTTGCTTACACATATACAACCCCAGGAAAGTCTGTGGAGCAGCACATGTGTAAATGATCTATTCATCCCTTTGTCATGTAAAGATATTTTAACTTTCAGTCTGAACCCCTTTAAAATCTAAATCCCTTTTGGCTTGTTACTATGCTGCCTGATAATTCTCCAACAGCCAGCATATAAAAAAGGGTATTTAAACTACCGTTTTCTTGGATCCAATCTATCTAAATGCCACTGACCACAACAGCGTCTAAAATTAAACAAACAACCTCTTTTAGAAGTTAGTCCTTAATAAATATGAAATGGAAATCTACTATAAACTTAATAAGAAGGAGATAAGATATTTAATTCTTCTGAAAATATCATAGTGATCAAAAATCCCACGCCAAGCCCAGCTAAAATTGACACAAATGGCATAAAATTGTTTCTGAGAAAGGACAAATCAAAAAAAAAATTTTTTTTAAAAAAAGGTTATTCTTATTAAAAAGGAACCACATATTTATGGTATCTCTAGGGTCTAGAAGGAGACAATGATCTACAGCACCATGACTGAATGCTTTACTTTTTCCTCAAAGCTCTCTGATCAGAATGGTGTTTCCCCACCTCCACTTTGCTGACAAATGCTGATGTAAACAGCATACGTACAAAGCATGGGGGTTTTCACGTGAATCCTGTGTTTTTTCCACAAAGCCTCTTACGCTGTACTTTGCTTAAAATATATATCTTCTCATTTCTGGTTAACCTACATCCCCACAGCTGTTAATGAGCTTTTAACAGTAGACTGAACCACTTCACAAAGTGAGACAAAGCCAATTTTTAAAGAAAGCAAATAGTTTGAGGGATTTGGACATGAAGCTCTTACAAAAGATCACAGACAGTTGTAGCAATGTTGATATATTAGAATGAGATTACAATATTGACAAATTACAATGGACTCCATTTAAAACACGGATCAATCTTTGTCATCAATCTTGCTAGGAGTAAAACATTTGAGATATAATACCACTGAAATCCGACCAGGAAGGAAGTAGACTTCAGAAGCTATAAACAGAATTTAACAGAAGTAGGAAGTAATTCAAATGCTCTCGCATTAGTGACGGGGTAAAAACATTTAATCAGAAAAAATGTTTAGGGTTTTTTTTCCCCACTTTATTTATCCATTGGTTATTTGGAACAATAGCATGTTGTCACATAAGTCAAATACAGTCTTTAAAAATCAATTTACAATGTAATTCACGGTACCATTCTAGATATTCATTGCCCTTTTTCAAAAATAGATGTTTCTGGCTTTTTGATTGTGTTAAATACATTTTCACCTGGAGGCTTTCCTACACTGTAAATAGGGTACTCATAATTAGGTCAGAATTTACGGACAGTCCTACTAGATATCACATGCAACTTCTTATTGGATGCTTTTTTTTTCCCCCCATCCCTTCTTCTTCTTCAACAGCTGCTAACTTTACACTGTACTCCGGAGGGGAGTATAATTAAAAGCTCCATTGAAAGCCAAGCTCAATGTACCTCTGAATTTGGATGATAGAAGATGCAACACAAAGAGCTGGATAGTTTCCTCTTCCTAAAAGGCTTAGTAGATCTCTTGCACAGTTTGCAGACTCTCCTCTTGCTTTGGGTTACTGAGTACAATGGCATAGGCTGTTGCTACTCTACTAGGACAGTTCCTATTGTTTAATTTGATCATCTCCCTTTGGTCCTATCCCAACTCCTCTTCTCTCGCTCAAACACACACACACACACACACACACACCCCAGTACCTCAAGCTTTAGGCCCCAGTTCAGCAAAGCACTAGAATTCGGCACGCACTCACATGCTTTGCTGAGTAGGAATGGACTTAGGCACATGCTCAAACTAAGAGCTTTCGTGCTTAGCTGAATCGAGGCAGTACCATTAACAGCACTACTAGGTTGTTTGCAATGAACCTGTGAAATGCTGGCCAGCATTACCAAGGGGTTGGTAAAATCAGTGTAACTTTGGAAAGTTCTTCTCTCCAGGGCTATAATGGGTAAAACCTGGAACACATTTTGAGAAGCTGCCTCATTCTATACTTGCAATTCCCTGCTTTCCTGGAAGGTACCACATTCCAAAACAACAAGTAGTTCAACACAATTGGCTTTTAGACTTACATGACACTAACCTATCCTAAAATATCTACCAGCAAAAAATACATGTATTTTGTAAATGAATCTACAAACTTTCAGTGTTTCTGTAGCCTTTATTCTAAAACATAGAAGCTTATGAAGCTGTGATCTTTATACTCTTGTTGGAACAATCTGAAACTCCCCTCACATTCCAGAAGGATTCAAACTGATCACTTAACAGTCTGTGCCATTCTTTACTCCTATAAGGCATCATCTGGTTCTCACTGAAGATCAATGGGACTTTCACTATTGATTTCCATGGGAGCGGGGTGAAAGGCCAACATAACTAACTTACAACCTCTTGTGTTTTCCCTAAGGAATTTAGTAATATCATCCTGAAAATAGCATATTCCAAGTCAAACTTGATGAATTGGACAAATAAGCCATAGAAGACATCAAGGTCCAAAATCTGAAGTCAATGGGAGCTCCAGGCATCCAATAGCAGAATGTGGCCTTCAATTATTTTTATTCCCTACGATGTCTACAGTGCAGCAAAGGAAAAAATACATATTTTTCAATGCTTTGCTAAGTGAACTAACACTGAATGTTTTCATATTTCAGACTTCCTTTCTTGTGGTCTGTTCCTGCAATCTTTACATAAACAAACCTCCCACTGACTTAACTGGGCCTCTTGCCTGAGATGGCAATGCAGGATTAGGCCCTTAAGAACTAACCCCACCTCAGAAAAGAACACATCTGATCTACCGAACTGAACTGTTGGGGTCCAGAAATTGATTCTGAGAGATGTGGTGAGACACTCAGCAAGTGAAGCAATGACTATTAGGAAAAGTTAAACCCACATCCAATACGGTATATCAGTTCATTTCTGCAGTCTTGCACACAAAAGTCCCATTGATTTCAACTGAAGCACTGCATGCTTCACTGGACTAAAATATACATAGAAGTGTGCAAATTAAAAAGGGTTGGAGGCTGACTAACGCAGAGATTTGAATGTCTATGAGCTAGAGTATTCCCCTAAGAACATGTAAGTCAGGAAAGAATTTCAAGTAAGGAAGAATATTAAAGCATAATGAACTGATAAACTGGCCTTATGGGAGGGGAGAAAAGGGGGGATATTATATCCCAAAATAGTATGCATCTTTAAGATGTATAAATTAAAGTTCCCTAGAATGTGAGTCTGCTGTCAGACCATATACAATTTTGTTTTAGCTAGAAATTCAAGCAAAATGTATTTCTAACCATGGAGAGGATCTTTCTGGCATGAGAAATATAAATTCACAGATTTTTAAGGCCAGAACAGACCATTATGATCACCTAGTCTGACCTCCTGCATAACACAGACTGTAGAATTTCACTTATATATATACACACACACACACCAATATTGACAGATCTCTCTCTTTCTTTGCCATACAAAGGAGTTCCAAGTTCATTTGCATATGCAAGCAAATAATCAACACCCCAGCATTAAAAGTTGTAAATCTCCTAAAATTATACTTTTTTTTTCTTTTTTACTTTTTAAAACAAAAGTTAGGATAGATATTCCCAGCTCTACTAATACTATGGGCCAAAGCCTGCTCTTCTTTGGACACCTGGCTCCCACTGACTTCTGCACAGGAGGAAGGGAGTTGTAGGTGCACAGCCAAGAGCAGAATTTGACCTTGTGTAAGTCAACAACTCTTTTTGTGAATATTTACCAAACCTATACAAATGTACCTTGGAAATCTATTTCATGTTACATATATGTGCCAGTGAGAATGACCACCAAAAAAGAATCATATATGAAAGAATAATTATCAAAGATTACAGTTATTTTCTCAAAAACCTGTTTTATTCTAGGGTCTAGATTCAAGTCAATGGTCCCACCTGCAACACAGACAGCAAAAACTCCCAAATCTAGAGATTGTTAGAGAGAAGCATCAGTTGCCTGCTGACTCTGCAATGTTAAATGACCACCCTTCACAATGTACTACCCCAAATACACCATCTAGAGAACTCTTCTAAGAGCTGTTATGAGTATCAATCCACTAACAGCAGTAATGACGACAAAATTCACTTTGAAGAGAAATGTCAGGTATTAAAAATATATATCTCATTAGGACTGGATTTTTAAAAAAAATACACACTGAAACTTTCATAGAAGAATATAGGCATAAAAAGTTTACCACGCTTAACAATCTAAATTCTTAACCACTTACATATGTAGCTATTCACAACATAACATTTATGGATGCCTAGGCCACTTGTGTGCCATCTTTCCCACAGTAGCTACAGCTTCATGCTGGGAATACTGCCAATATATTTCCCTGCCCTGAGATTTGTAATCACAAATAAATAGCTCTGCAAATATCATAACATTGTAAACTCTGAATTTAAGTCTTCAGCAAGAAGTCATCCTCAAACCATGGAGAACGTTTAAACAATGTAAACATATCAAACATTTTGTCAGTTTTCACAGTTATCCCCAGCAACCGCAGAATCTATGTGAGATGTATCATCCAAATCTTGAAGCCTCATCATTTCTATTGTACAATACTGTTGTTCTAGTTCATTTTCCAGTCTCTGAGACTTTGTTTTCCTGAATAAATCCAGCTGTGATTTGGATCCCCAAAATGTGAACCAGCTCTGTTCTTCCAATATGCATCATCTTTACAAAGCCTTAAACACACTCCTTCTGAGGAGATTATTCTTGAATGGAGGAATGGCGAATAGATCTGTGGTAATCCTCTGGACTAGTGACATGTTCTGGTAAATCATAGCCTCTCAGAAAATGTCCACTGTTTTGTTGAGCAAAGTAATACAGCTGCCTTGCAAACATTGGCTCAACCTTAACAACAGATAAAAATGTTATTGAAGCGTGATAGCATGTTCCATATCATTCGTATTAGCTATTTACTCAACAATAAAAAGATGATAAAAACAAAGCAAAATAAAACAGTTCCGCATACCAAAATGGAAAGAAAATGCACTCTGTTCTCATTGAGCTCTGCCTTTACTTCGACTCCAGATTTTTAGAGCTAGCTGCAGTTTTTGCAGACAAATACCCATTGCATAAAGCATGCGTTTGCAAATGTAGTCCATCATTCTATCAGCTAGCCCATATGTGCATGTGATGCCTGATTTGTGTGTGCCCATATTTCCATGGCTAAATTAGGCACGGCCAAATGCAGGCCCAGTTTCACATGCTCAACTTTAAAAATCTGTCCCTTATTCTGAGTCCAAGTCGAACGTTTCTAAAATTAAATATTATTGTATGTCCATTCATCCCTAACTGTATCTGTTCAGCATTGCACTGGTCTAATATGGCCAAGCTTTGGGGCAATGTTTGAGAGGCTCTACTCATTTTGCTTGTCTCACTAGCCCCAAGGGTCCCCAGCTTTGCACAGTGCCTTAGTTAAATACTTATCTTTCACTCCTAGGATATAAAAACTTGAGACTTATAAATGGGGAGCAAATATGTTCTGAGAAAAGATCCGAGATCCTCTAAACATTTAGACACATCCCTGCATAGACATCATTTTATGGAGGAAAGGTGTGTGGGTGGCAGGGAGAAGAACATGTCCTCCCTAGCTTTCAGCTGACATCAGCAATGGAAGAAGGGACAGGAGTTTGAGGATGATGCTGACTGCAGCAATTCAGCAATCTCTCTCCACTTCCCCTCATCAGCTGTTGGACTGGTCATCTGGACAAGAAAGAGGCAGCTGCAGGTGTAGCCGCCTGCTGCTAGGGGCTGTTCTGGGCCTCTGCTGGGCAGCCATGCAACTGGGTGCTCTATGGAACCTGCTTAGTTCCCACCCTCCCCATCCTCCACCAGTTCCAAGTGCAGAACAGGGGGACCCAAGGCAGAGGCTGAGCCAATTCCAGAGAAGAGATTGAGCTGCCAGCCAGCATAACGAGGTTCAGGTATGAGGCAGAGCGCTGGAGGAGAGAACAAACTCCTGGAGAGGTGGGGGGGGCAGTGGGCACAGGCTCAGAGGAGATTCTTTGTGGGCAAGGAGGAGAATATGTTTGAGGGGAGGAGGGCTGTGGGGAAAGGGTACTTTGAAGGGGGACCAGAAATGTAGAAAGCAGATGGGAGGAGAGGGAATGGTTGGGAAGTGGGAGGTGTTATGGATGGTGGAGAGAATTTGTACTGTTGGGGGCCTAAGTAAGGAATGAGGAGGCTTGAGGTCCAATGATATCCCTGATCTTTGCTCAAATAATTACTCCATTGTATTCCTGGCCCGATACTCCTCAGCAATCTAAAGATCCAGGACTGATGTCTGGGTTAGGGGGGCATGTGTTAGAGTTAGAGGATCTCTGAACGGGAGAAAAAGCTAACCTGACCATGGGAACATTCATTCAAACAGAGGATGTCTGGGTAGGACAGCAAACTGAACTTGAAAGCTGTAATCCTCCACCCAGGGGAACCACAGGGCAATGCGTTGCAGGCAGATAGTGGTAAGGAAGTCACATAACTAGTAACGGGAAGGTAATTATTTTATTACAAAAATCTATGGCCCATCACCTTAGCATCTGGATGACTTACAAAATTAAACACCAATATTCTCCTACCTCGGAGATAATGGCAATAAACTAAACCCTGCCTCTAGCGTGGGCAGGGAGACCATGGATACATCTCCATTGTGGAGCTCGGTTTTTGGAAAGCGGCTGATCCCAGCCTCCACTATTGCTTACACTGGTGCAGCTGCACTACTGCAGGGAAATGAATATAAAAGTAGGCAGTATAGCCAAGGCCCAGGGTTACGAAGTTTACTGCCAAGAGGTGAAGCAAGAGTAACCCAAGCAGTAAAGCCTGCCTCAGTCTGCTATGGCATTTTGCGATGCAGACACCAGAGGCCGGGGAGACGAAAGGGGAGAGGGTATCTCTGAGAAAGCTTAGATGCTGCAGCACACTTATGTGGCAATTTTAAAAGAATCCAAAATTATGCGCCATGTAATCATATTCTATGCAAGGCCCTGCTTACCAGTGTCACATGGCTGACACTAGCCAAGCTGTTCCATTTAGCTCATAGTCATAATCACTCCTCTAAAGTGCTTTCATCAGTAGATCGCAAAGCGCTTTACAAAGAAGGTCAGTCTTCTTATCCCCATTTTTACATATGGGGAAACTGAGGCACAGGGCAGGACATGACTTGCCAGCGGGCTAATGGCAGAGCAGGGAAGTGAACCCGGGTCTCCCAGCCCAGTGCCCTATCCACTAGGATATACTGCATCCCTCACAGCTTACTGATGAGCGGTAGAGAAGGCTGCCTGGCAGATTCACATACCCTTCATTTTAAACTAAGAAATTAAATAAATCATACTTACGTGGGCTGTAATTAGCTTCCTCTGTCTTTGTGGGTCTGGAAATTCCTCTCCAAAACACAGAGCAACCTGGAATCTAGGCAATGGACGTCCATGGTGGGCAAAAGCTTGCAGTTCTGAAGACAGAAAAGATATGTTCAGAAAATCCTCATCATCAATGGCTGAGTTCCAGAGGTAGTAATGAAGGACCTTGGAGCAGAACAGCAGACTACAGGAGCGATGAAGAGGTTCTATTGGACAACTGGCAAAAGTGATGACAGGGTCTAGCAAAGGAAAAGCGAGTCTGGGAGAAAGGAGAGATACCAGCATAGAAAAATGATCTTGGAGATTTTGCCACAGATCAGGGAGAGAGCAAGGGACAACTAGCTGAAAACTTTGTCGTTCCCCCAAGAGCTAAGAGACTCCAATTATACTATCTGTATTGCATTTTGAGTAATTTCATATAAACAGCAATTGGGATTTCCTTAGATTCATACTTGTGTTTGGCTTAACAACAGAAACTTCTGAAACATTCTTCAGGACTTTTGAACTTTGCCAGTTTACATTTCTCCTATCCACACATACATTTCAGAAGGATCATGCTATGTAAGTCACTTTGCACGGCTTCTTTCAAAAACAATGGTGCTGAGATGTTGCAGGAGGGCCTGTCACCCTTAAGAGTAGAACTGAGATCAATTTAAGTAACAAAAGTGTTTACTCTTTGACTTCAAACTACAGTTCTGTGCCCACTACTTGTGATGACTGAACATCAGAAGATGGATTGTTCATTAGAAAGTAGATGGCGAATCTCAGGACTAGCTTACAATGCAGCTGGTACACCTTTGTAAGGGTTTGATCTTGCTCCCACTTAAGACAATGGCTTCAGTGGGAGCAGGAGCAGGCCCAAACAGAACCATGTTAGTGTCTGCATATTGTCCAATCACCCTCCCCACCTCCCCAGGTCATGAATCCACAGGAATGTAATTAGTTCAGATCACATATTTTCTGGATGGTTTGCCTTTCTCTTCTACTACAGGAGCCAGGGTCCCAGAGATCTCATGTCAGCTCTTTCTAAGGGTATGTCTACATTGCAATCGGAGGTGTGATTACAGCGCAGGTAGACATAGTCTCACTAGCAGAGCTAAAAATAGCAGTCTGAATGAGGCTGCATGGGCTAGTAATGCACATAGGTCGCTGGGGTCCCCAGCATGCTTGTATAGTCCACAGTGGAGCCCCCGCTACCACATCAATGTTGTTATTTTTAGCCATTTTAGCACAGGGAAAGCCAGTGTGGGTCTGACTACCCAAGCTGCAATCACATCTCAGATTGCAGTGTGGACAGACCCTTTGAAAAGGGCCAGGCTCAAATACAGCAACATCTGTGACCTTTCATTGCCCCCCTCATCCTTTTTTCCCCTCTCTGCTGCTGTCACTTGTTGGGTCATGTCTATTTTTATACTGCAAACTCTGTAGAGAAGGCACTTTGGGTGAAATCCTGGCCCCACTGAAGTCAATGGGAGTCTTGCCATTGTCTTCAATAGGGCCAGGATTCCATCCCTTTTATTGCTCTGTAAAGCACCGAGAATTCTTTAGGCACAACATAACATCATCAAAAATGTTAGTTTATAATACAGTACAACAAAAATCTCAAAAGGTTGCAAAGTGCAAATTTGGTTATAGTCATCCTCTGAGTCTAATAAACAATAACAACAACAACAACACCATATAGCTCTTATACAGCACATTTAATCCACAGAGTTCCAAGCACTTTACCAAGGACATCAGTATCATTATCCCCATTTCACAGATGTGGATACTGAGGCACAGAGAGGGGAAGTAACTTGTGCAAGGTCACTCAGCAGGACAGTGGCAGAGTCAGGAATAGAACCCGGGTCTCCTGAATTCCAGTCCACTGCTCTAGTCACTAGGCAATACTTCCTCTCAAATATATACATATTTATATTAGGCAAATTATTCCCTGTATGGGGGAGATGTTTACAAGAGGGCTCCACTTGGGTTAAAATACATTGCTCTTTGACGCAGGGACTGTTTCTTATTCTGTGTAAATGCAGTGCCCAGCACAATGGGGCACTAGTCTCAGTTGAGACCTCTAGTTTCTACTGAATAATAAATTATAATGATTCATGATAAATTAATAATTAATGCCAAGAGAACTGTACTCTATTTGTAACCAAAAAAGTAGGTAATGTTCTCTCTATTTCCAACAAGCCCTAAAACCACTCACAATCTGCTAGGAGCAGAGGGGGAGACTTTCAGTTCTTTGGTATGATCATCCAACACTGCATTCACTTAGGCATCATAAGAGAGGGCAAGGAGGAGTCTGGGTTCAGTGCAACTCCTGATTAATTAGTCCCAGTGTTACTACTGAGGAAAGAACCCCATCCCTACCCCTCTTCTGTCACAGAATTTTACTCAGGCCTTGTCTACACTACAGGGGGAGATCGATCTAAGTTATGCAACTTCAGTTGTCCAATAGAACCCGTTGACTCCCCTTGCGCTTCGTGTTCAGATGGAATACAGGAGTTGACGGGAGAGTGATCTGCGGTAGATATAGCAGGTCTTCACTAGACCCGCTAAAGCAACCACCGATGCATCGCACGTCAATTCCCCAGTAAGTGTAGACAAGCCCTCAGCCTCAGTGATTCTCAAAGTATTGCAGCATAATAGCCCAGGGAAGAGATGGGATAGAGAAGGGAGTTGGCCCACGAAGGGTTTCAGTAGTAAGAATAATCTTCAATATGAAAGAGAGTCAGAGAATCCCAGCTCTTCCAAACGCATGAAAGCATGTACTTGAGGTCCTCTCACTGCTCTGAGCATGTCACTTCCCTATTCAACCAGCTCCACTGACTCCTTCTCATCTCCTGGGTCAAATTCAGACTTCAACTGCCAGGTTTTCACATGCCTCCCCAAATCAGGTCTCATTTCCTTCTATTCTAGCTCCAATTGCCTACTCCTCTCCACCCATGCCAGCCTCCTTAACACCCCTTCATACCCTTTTCCTATTCCAGTCTTTGAGCCTTCTCTAAATTCTCTCCCTCTCCTGGTTTGCTAAAGTCATCACTCAGATCTCTCCATAAGTAACCCAGACATTAGAATCTGTCACCCCTGTACTATATGTCAGAATCACAAAGCCCAGTCTTTCAGTGAGTCCCACATGGACATATCCCTGCACCAAGAAGCAGCCATATCAATTAAAGGCCACAGCCTTGGTTCTGCACCTTCCTTCTGTGAATTCTTTGGGACATGCATCTCTTAGTAGAAGTCCTGAGTGTTTCCATCCCCTAAGGGTCTGATTTTCTGACTGTCCACACCCAAATGCGCACTTAACTTGGGAGCTCACTAACCAAAATTAATATGTAGCTATGGTATGTGCATGGCACAATAGTCACTTAAGAAGTTACCTGGCTAGCTACACCCCAATTTGCACACACTATTGTGATAACTGCACACAAATTAAGCATGCAATTGTACACATGTTTGCACATGCATTTGCACGCACATAGCTTAGAAAACTGTGCTTAAGTTAACCTTGGGGAACAGGCTTCTAAAAAAATACTGCCACATATCCTGTGAATGGTTTGGAAGAGCTAGATTAAATTTAAAGTGGCATCTGAAAAAGGAAAAGGGACTTCCAGGCACATGATTGCAGGCATAACGATACATCTTACAATTAGCATACAATAGAAGTTGTAACCCTATAAATTCAGCTCGAATTCCCCTTTTTAACTGTCAATTTTCATATCCTCTTCAGATGTGTGTTTAAATGCATATGGTGCTTGATAATTCTGCTAGGATGACACATCAAAGCCTGGAAAATGAAGTATTTTCAAGGCAGTGGCTCATTTGGGGTATTTTTTTAAAGCATTGCATTATTTTTCTACAAAACTGTAACTTATACCAATATATAGGTGTGAAAGGCAGTAAGTTGTCCTGCACAGAAGGGAGACCATGCCACTCTAAAACTTAAGAGCTCAACTGTAGCTCTGCCACAAGCCCTAGTAAGGGGCAGCATATAATTGTGCTGCTTGTTTCTCTACTTCCCCTCCCCTGGAGTAAGGGATCTGTGTCCACCCCTTTCCCTGGAGTAGGTTGCTCACCTCTCTGTGTTACCTCAGAAGTGCTGGTCAGCATCTTGGAAATTGGAGCCAAGACTCCATCCACTCTCTTCCCAGAGCAGGAGTATCCCTGTGAGACTGTTTTCCCCTCCATTCTGCTACCCACAATACAAATAACCAGCGCAGGGGGTTGAGGGCATGCCTTCAAACATCTGACTCGCTTTTGCAGGTGTGTTGGGCAAGTTACAGTCTTGCCCTATGCCATTAGTTAATAGGATGATTGTTGAAAGTCAGAGTTTATAAATTCACCCCACAAATATTTTCCCGTGTATTTGTTTAAATACAGACACACGCACACACCAAAACACAGATTTAAAAAAATATCTGTTGGGATTAATACTTGCTGATGTTTAAATACTCTGGGTCAGATTTCAGATACACACCGGCATAAGTCTGGAGTAAATCAACTGAAGACAATGGAGTTACTCAAGATTTACACCATTGGATCCAAAATCAGAATGTGGTCCCATCTACTATCCAATCTTAAGAAGGACTATTTTGTTGGGCTCCTCCCACTCAGTATAAAGTGACACAGGCCTTACCTTGTCCTCAATTGAGCATGAGTGGTTCCCATTACTTTCAATGGGAGCCACATAAGTGTATCAAAAGCAGAACTAACCATAGTAATATACAAATAAAACACTATTCCAAGGCTGTGCTCTTCTAACACCTACATATAGGGCCACATCCAGAGAGCAGCTGAGCACCTGCATCTCCCAACCACTTTGGTGGGAGTAATTTAGTGCAAAGAGCCCTTTAATAGTGCCCATCTGGAACCACAATGACAGTGATTTGTTGACATTTATATAGACAACTTGTAACCTAAATTGAGAATTACCTGCTAAAAATTGCTGAGTATCAAAAAGTTTGCAGGTCTGCTCCCTTTCCAGTTTATTTGGCCTGTCACTGCATATCGCCAGAGGTCCATCCCAGTAGATCCTGCTTTGACAAAGTCTCTTAGCATAAAGCCCATCAGGTGCCATCCAGAGTATTACTCCTCGTTCCAAGTGGCTCAGTAATTTTTCTATGTTTTTCCTCTGGCCATTATCTTCTGGATAGGGGAAGATAACTTGATCCAAGCTGCTGACCTCATAATTTTGGGCATGAGATATTCTACAGCCTTCGGGACTTGAAGTCGTCATCTCTTTCACCAGTATTTCACGGTAATATAGACAGATGTGTAGTCGACAGTCTGTAAGTATATTTCAGAAAAAAATTACTGCCGTTCAATATTGAGAGTATTTTGCATTATATCGCAGTACTATTAAGGCCAATGGGCCAGATCTTGCAAGGTACTATGCACCTATCATTTCTAATACTCAACATCTCTCAGAATTTAGCCCTGATTTAGGGAAAAACATAGATTGAATTGAAATAATGAAATATGGAAGCACAAACTCCAACACCAGCTTCTACCAATACAGGCCCCTGGAGTGGGAACCGAATAGCCTGTGATGCAGACAGCCGAAAACATGCTAGATATTAATGCCTGGCAAGCCGCGTATTTTCATTAGTGGGGGGGAAAGTGTTTGTACTTCACAGGTATAATTGGAATTAAAGCTCAATCTCAGTATGTTCTCCTAGATACATCAGAAAATAGCTATGCTTCTCTCAAGATGTTGTATATAACCCTGTTAAGCAACTACCCACAAGACTTGCAAAAATGCAATCAGTTGCCTAATAGAAGTGGTCTTTGGCTGAAACGCAGACAAAATTATATTTGAAATCTTAGGCATAGTTTTAAAGTGGTCACTCGACACAGGAGAGTGATTGTTAAGGGCTCGATCCTGGTGCAGGGCTGTGCAAATAGACCCATTTGGGACAGCAGCCCGGCTCAGGAAGGGCACTTAGGTGTGTGCTTAACTCTGTCATTTGCCAGTCAAGTCTCTCCCCTTAATGTTGCATTGTCAATTTCTCCATAGAATTTCCATTGTTAGTTTAAAACCCAAACTAGCTCCTACACTTCCACATAAGGAATAAAATAAAAATAAAAAATCCCTTAAGTCTGAACGACTGCAAAGCTGGCTGAACAGATTTCTTTTCAGAGAGTGAAAGTGCCATCACCAAAGTACCGAGAGGTTTTATTTTATCAAGGATAAATAAATGCTGCAAATCCTGATGCAGTCAACAGAGAAGACAGAAAAGTATCCATAGGACAAAATGTTGAACAAAGGAATAGTATTTTTCAGAAAGGATATGGTCCAGGTTTAAAAAAAAAAAAAAAAACTCTAGACCTCTGAATCCAAAAGCAATATGGCTTTGTGGTGAGCTAAAGAAGAATCTGCTTCCCCTGTCAGCAGTTGTCCTATCTGACGACTCACTGAGGAGCAACCAAGAATTTGCTTGAAATTTGCTTGAAAGAGCAAAGTACTTAAGCGTGTGTAACTTTAAGCACATGAATGATCCCATTGATCTTAATCTGAGTTACAGATTTCAGTGAGGACTACTCAAATGCTTAAAGTTCCACATGTGTTTAAAAATCTTGCTGAACTGAGGCCTAAGTGTATATGCACAGAACTCATTTGGAAAGGAAATGTCACTTTCACGCACAAAAGAAGTCCCTATAAATAGTGAGTAAACATTTACTTGGAAAATTATAAGGAGAGCCTCCTGGATGGTTCACCATGAAAGCCTGGTGTTATAGACTTACCTGATAGTGCAAGAGCTTCACCAGACCTTATGCTTGGCTCTATTGGGATCCCAGGAGTCTGTGACTCAGATGGTGCACAAGCATAAAAGGTTCCAGTCACCTGACAACCTGTTTTCACAAAAAAAAGTCAAATGATATCTAGCTATCTAAAACCCAAGAACAAATTTAGAGTTCACAGCTATGCATGTGAGAGTTTCTGAGCTCCAGCTCTATAAAAAAAAACCTTCCCCTTGACCAAAACATTTTATCCACTCAAAATGTTACCTAGATTTTTCTTATTTGCATTTTTTAAATGTTGTTCTTTTACCTAACCATATCAGTGCATCTTATTCTCCCACAGAAATAATCTGCATTTTAACTAAATAATGGTGTTCTTGGAGGCTGATGAAAAATAATCCATTCATTCTCACAGGTCTTAAGGAGTTTTATCAAAGGCAACTCAAATATTTAAAGTCATTATGTCTTTAATTGTGTTAAAGAAAGAATGTAATTGTAGGGAAAAGAGATTCTCCTGCAGTAGAGTATTTAATACTACAGCCAACATTAGTCCTTTCCCAAGCTATCCCTTCCTGTGAGTAAGATAGTATTGAGGCAAACTGAAATGTGATAACACCTGTCCAAAATCCCTTGAAGTCAACAGGAATCTTAGCATTGACTTCAAAGGGCTTTATATCATAAACACGATATTTATGACACAGGTAAGATACACTACTCTTTCCCATAGACAGATTTGACTCTTCTCAAAGCTACTTCACTTTTTAACTTATGCCAAGGGCATATGTGAGTGACTGTTGATAAACAAGACAATCCAGTGAGTAAGCCACTATTGCCTAATTCTCTGATACAAGCTTAATGCAGCACTTAGACCCTGAGACAGGAAAACACTTGAGAATTTGTTTACATCCATCCCTATACAAAAAACACTTAAGCATGTGCTTAATTTTAAGCATATGCTCACATCCCATTGACCCATTAAGCACGGGTTTAAATGCTTTGCTGCATTGGGAATTTACTCATTTTCTTTTAAGCCACAGAGATAGAAGGTTCTCCATTTCTTGTGTCTTCAGAATGCCCATTGACCCCAAGAAACACAGGATTGGGCCCTAAATGTACAATGGGGGGGAATGATGCTTTGGAGGAGTGACTTTTTAAAGAACAGCCGTAATGATAAGCATAAGACTGGGAGTTGAGGGAATGAAATTGAAACCAGGAAAAGCAATATTCTTACTAAAGCATGACATAATGTTCATGGTTACTAACAAAAAAAACAAAGCAAAAATATCAGTGATTTTTTTAATATGTATATGCTAAGATTCTATCAGGTAATCAACAGAAAAAGGGGAAGAGATACATTTTCCAAAGAAAAATTACAGTTATGGTCTTCTTTCTAGTATTAGAAAATGCCATGTTTCTTTTATTCTCTATCTTAGCATTTTCTAGACCAGTCTTTACCATGGTATTTAAGATTTTATGACACTTTTCATTTCAAAATTAGTATTTCTATTCAGCATAAGTTCAACAGATCATAAGGACCAAAACCTACATTCACTACCCCATTGAAGTAACTATTGCATGGGGTGTAAATCAGGGAAGAATTTTATTTTATAAAATTTCAACTAAATAGCTCATTTGTCTAAATGTAGAGTGTTCAGCTGTCAGTAGACAAGTGTAAACAGAAGTTTATTTCATTGCATTTAAACCATGAAAGGACTGCATTTTGTAGTTCTGATACCCTGTGCACTTTAAGTATTCTTTCCTCATCTCATCTTGGTCTAAGGATTTTTCTTTTTGCAAGATTATTCTCATATGGATGTGTGGGGAGCTGTACTTATGGAGCAAATCCCTGCATACTGAAATGAACATATATCCCTTGAGAGTCTGAGCCTGCAGCCATACATGGCACAATGGATGATCATGTGAATAAGACACTAGACTGCAACTCAGGAAATCCGGGCTCAATTTCTAGCTCTTCTATTGACCTCCTATGTCACTATGGAACAAGTCACTTAATCGCTGTGTACCTCAGTTCTCCACATGAGGTAAAGGCTTCCCTACTTTGCATATTTTTCAGGTGCTCGGATTCAGTGTTGCCAACTCTAACGATACTTAGTATGCTATGATTATGTGAGAATCTCAGCTTTCCTTGGGGGGGGGGGTAAGTTTCTAACCTACATGATTGTGGAGAAAAACGTGAAAAATGTGAACCATAGAGACTTAAAAATCAGAAGGCAAATAAAAAAAGTATCTATACATAGGCATTTATAAATCATTTGGGGGGGCTGACTCAATTTTTGAATGCTTGGGGTTGGCAATATGAGTTGCTATGGTGATGACTAAGGCTCCTAGGCACTACAGTAAAACAAATAAAAGAATAAAATAAAATAAAACAACAGTAAGTGTCAATATAGATGATAGTCAGAGGTGCTGATCCCCTGCAGCTATCATTGAAGGATGCTCAGAACTTCTGAAAATCAAGCCATCAATACTTATGCCACTGAAGCCATGAATAACAAATATGAAATCTGTGGTCCTTCTATGGAGGTCACATATTGTCTCTTTAGATTAGCAAGCAATTGACCTCCAAGGAAATGTTCTTACCGTTTTCACAAGCAGGACCTTGCCAATGGTGACTGCGAGCTGCAAAAGGAACACTTGGGCATTGGTAGGGGATGTCAGGGTGTGGCTGCTCTGGGGCAAAATCTCTCCAGTTACGTTCATGAGGTACCATGTAGTTTGACACCTGTTCATTTAATGAGACATTATTTTATTTGGCTGTAATCAGAATTGATGCTACCTTTCACATAATCTCCCATATTAGAAAGTTTCCTTAGTTCTGCATGAGTCCTTTTGTTATTTGTTCTCCCATATCTCTTGTAGATCAAAATATCACACAGACCACCTGGATGATATTTTGCCAAAAGAAGGAGGCTTTCAAATGAGATGCATGTCACCATTAGTGTAAACTATAAACATGACAAAATTATAATAAGCAACTGGAGCACTGTTGCAAAACATTACTGTAGAATATCTATGTTTCATCATATGTTCAATTTCTGGCACCACAAGTACTAGGGCAATACAACCATTTTTACCAAAAATATCTAACAAAACAGAGCTGTAATTCACATTTTAAAAAATCCCAGATGGATCAGCTGCCCTGTGGTTTCACATGATGAAAACATTGCTTACAGATTTCTCAGTTTCTTATAAAAAAGTCTTTTTTCCAAGCAGAACTAAATGGTGCTAGACCAGAATAGAAAGACTTGTAGTATAATACGGTCCTGCAAAAATTAGCTCAATCGGCACCCAACAAACAAGCCAGAAAATAACACATGACTGATACTGTACCTGAGCCTGTAGTGAAGTATAAGGAGAAGTCATTGTGTACGGATGGTTCATCATTATCTGTTGATCCTCTAGGCTGAGTTGTTTTGCTCCTACATACATGATGAGGATAAAAACAAAGTTACTAACCATATCTTAAAGAAACTTGAAAATAATCTACTGCAAAGGAACTTGTACAAGGGACCATCCTTAATAAGCAATCTCCTCTCTTAAGAGACCATCCTACACCATCCCCAAACACACAGGGCTTGATTGTGCTTTATACATACTGGCCTACAGTGGGAGTGATGCAGAGGGACCTTTAGGAGGAATTCTGTCTCCCAGAGCTTCCCAGTGCATGAAGAAAGAGCACCTGCTGCTCACATCCCTTCAAGGGGTGCAGCATATTTCCTTTATGTGCCCATCCAGCTCTGATGGCCAGTGCATAGGAGGGATGACTGATGGCCCTGCCTGCTGTGTGTCCTTTTAGGGGTGTCTTGAGGGTCTGGGGCTTCTAGAAAAATAGGGGCACAAGGGAGTGCCAGGACTGTGACCATACTTGACTGCTATACAGAGGCAAACAGGGCTAGGGAGGATAATGCATTCCTCTAACCTTGCTCACCCCTGAAGTAGTCAGGCACAATCTGGCTCATAACGAGTTCAGGTCTGCTCCACCTTTATTTGAAGTCCACTTCCATTAAGCAAACTTATTTTTGCCTGTCTCTTGAGTGGTTGCTTAAGACAGGCGTCACTTTATTTAAAACTGAAATAGAGGCTGTACACCCAAGATTAAGCCCTCCAGTAATTTACATACTGCATGCCTGTACCTCCAACAAAGGAGTATTTTTTCCAAATGCTAGGACTCAGACTCCCACCATTCTTTTTCAGGCAATGTAAGTCAAAGGGAAATTTATCCAAATATGACGTACTTGAGTATTGCACATTTATTGTATTGATTGCTACCAAGTCTGACACGAGTGACTGTATGGTTATACATGACACGAGTGACTTACATCTCTTCAGTTTTTGCACACTGGAAAATGAGACTTTAAATGTATGTAAAATCTAAGATGGCCTACCTTTTTTAGCTCCTTCTGGCACTATTCTGTACACTTTATATGGATCAGAAATATCCAGCTGGCTTCTCTCAACCAGTTCTTCAAAGTCATTGCTCTTGTTCAAAGCACACCGTAGCCTTGTCTTCCAAGTTGGGGGATCTGGTTTATCAATGCCCTCTCTGAACTTTCCTTTAAAAAGAGCCCAAGCCTGAAAACGTTTCAAATGTTCAAAAAGAAAGAGAAAAAAAATCAAGCTATAGGTATACAATCACAAAAGCTGAAATAGCACTTGAGTGGAGAATTTATTCCCTATTGGTTTACGCTAAAGTATATGGGAGGTGGTTTCTTGGTAAGGTAATAAGAACAGTATTGAAGGCAAGAGAAAATAGTAAGAGAAAGAAGAAAAGTGACAGGGTGGATGCAGAAATAAATGTTCTTTAACCATACAAATGTTTCACATTACAGTTGGAGAAGGAAGGAGGGGGGGAAAGAGTTCCATATGGACTCTGGCAACCCTGTCGTTAAAATAAAACAAAACCAAACCCGAGAGGGCTTGCTGTGGAAAGCAACTAACTGCATTAATTCTGGGAGAAACTGCACAGCCTCGCTCCAGGCAACAGCCAGTAACCAATGCGCTTGAAAAAGACAGACCTACGCCTGCCCTGACCCAGCTCCCGCTGAAGTCAATGGCAAAACTCCCATTGGCTTCAAGGGTGCGGGCTGGGGCCTCGGTGGGTCCTGGCTGAAAGGAGCTCGGAGTTGGAGAGCAGGAACCCCCATTGGCTCAGCTCGGGTTGTTGTTCAGAGCCACGTCCTGCCAAGGGGAGATAACCCACCACCCCCGTCTTCTTGCTAAGGACTCGATCCCTCCTGTCTCCCACCGGCCAGGGGGGTCGGGGCTGCAGGACGGCCAGAGACATGCCCAGAGGGCGGGTGAGTGGCCCTTGGCCGCCCCCTACCTTGAAGAGGGCGGCATCCTCCTCGCGGTTGTAGTCCTGCTTGCCGGCGTGTTTCCAGGGGATGCGGAAGATGCTCTTCTCGTCGTTCTCCCACACCAGGCCCGGGTACTTGCCGCTGTCGATCTGGTCAATCAGCCACTGGCGGAGCTTCCCGTTGCCGCAGCTCACCGAGCTCATCCCGCACTCGCTGCTCTCCAGGTTCATGCCACGCACCCGCTGCTCGCTGCACACGCCCGGGCACCAACTTGCGGAGGGGAAGGGGGGCGGAGGGAGAGGAGGAGAGAGGCGCCCGCTATTAAACCACGCGCCGGAGTTCGCAGACCCGCCAGCTGCAGCCTCAGGCGTGGGCTGGGCCGGGCTGCTTAACTTTGTGCCCGGGCTTGAGCCTGGGAGAGGAAAGAGAGAAAGTTCCTCTCCCCGCTGCACAGCAGCCAGGGGGCCCATCAAGAGCCTCTTCCCGGCGGGGTGAGTCGGGCAGGCCCGGCCATTCAGAGCTACTGCGCCCTCACTGCAGGGATGCGCTCCTGGGCGCAGGGAGAGACAGCGACAGACGCTGTATTTATCTCTACCTGCTCCTCCCGCGCCTGTGTGTGTGTTTATGAAACAGATACTGAGAGTATAGCTGGGCATGTGTTCATGTATACACCTGTGTTCATATGTAAATACTAACCCCCCGGCACTGCTTTGAAAACCTCAACCACAAATAGTCATAAATAGCGCCTATGATCTCTAAGAGTGCGTGTGTGTGTGTATATATATATATATGCACACACACGGTGTATGCATACATATGATGCTAATTCACAAGTCCGCACAAGAAGATATATTTCAAAACCATACATAGAGGACATAATATATTCTACGTGTGTGTATCTATAATATTCACAAGCAATACAAGACTATACCAATCCCTATACCTAAAAGTCGATACAGACTGAGCTATCCCTCATACAAGTAAGCTGCTGTCATTTATCTAAAAGTGTGTAATAATCTGCATAGACACACATGCAAGATGTCTGTGCCCACAGACACGTACTGAACAGATCTAAAATTGGATATAGACTGAAAAGATCCTAAATGAAGGAAATTCACACGAGTTATGAGTGGACAGGGAAAATGTACGTGTGATGCATTTTTACACACAAAGACGCACACACACGCTGTGTAGCTGTAAGTGTGTGTGGCGCTCCCTAGCTTTGCAGTTTCCCTTATGACTTCTACTCAGTGGCCAAGTTTTTGGTATTTGCACCCACCCACTAGTGCACCGCTGCTGCCGAGCCTGGGACTTTTCCATCACTACATTGTTCTCGTGAACATCATTTCCACGCAGCTGGTGGGGGTGGGTCTGACCGACCGACCTCGGGACAGAGAGCGGAAAAGGTCATCCTGATCTCATAGTGCTAGCGACTATTTCAGCCCTCGGAGAGCTCGCTGGGCAGAGCACGGAGCGGTTCCACCTCCACTTCCCCGTTAGAGACCCAGCAGTAAAAGCCTTACAGTAACATTTACGAAAAGAGAGCGAATTGGGTTCCGTCCGGAGCCCGGGGTTAAGGGACAGGGATCATGACGCCCTCTCCGGCTCCCATTGAAGTCAACCAGGGCCTGCAATGCAGGCAGGCTCTTGGCATAGACCGGGACTCCCGGTAGCAGTGAGGACAGGTGTATTCCCGAGCCAGCATTACCGGAGTCTGGAATGGTAGTAGCAAGCCCAACAGCTTCCTATTAGCCCACTGAGCGAGGCCAGGCGCATGTGTTAACCCAGAGCTGCCCAGCTGGCTTGGTTTAGACATTAAATAAAAATCATTTACAAAAGAAAATGACAGGGAAAAAAATTAACTTGATGGAATCCACCGCAAACTTTTATTTTTCCTCCCTTTCCAAAATAATAGTATAGTCAGAAAAATCTGTGTCTTGCAAGACTCGTGGGCTGCTGCTGGAAAGCAGACAAGGAGAATAGGGGCCGAAGATCAAAATGTGTGATCTCCTACCAGGTTCTAGCCAGGGACAGGGTTACAGTAATTTAAGGATTGAAAAGTGTATATACACACGCACACTTCTCTCTCTCTCTCTCGTTATATATATATATATATATATCCCCCCCCCACACACACACACACACACACTTTTCTAGAGAGAGAGAGAGAAAAATGAATATGTATAGTTGCTTAATTACAAGTGCTGCAGTAACCCTTGTTCTCCTAGAATCACAGAAATTAGAGATGGGGAGGGGGAGAGACAGGTCTAGTCTATCCCCACCCCACCGCCAAAGAGAAAATGTAGGATCATTCACTCCAGCCAGGCTACTTTTAGAATGTATCATTTAAAAAACAAGAAATTCTGTAACTTTGTTTTCAATAGCAACACTCCCCCGTTGCATCTGAATTCATTTTATGCAATATTCTCACTAAATGCTCATGGGCAACTGTAATGCTAACTTAATACACCCTCTGTCTGAGGGACAGCTCTTCTAAGTTATGTCCATTTCCAACTTCTGTTATCCCGAACAGGAATCGCTCTGGGGCTAACGGGGTGAGCATATGGGTCGAAGAGTTCTTTCTTGAAAAAGCTAGTGTGTAAAGCAAAATAAGGGAGGGAATTTGCCAGATAATGCTCATTCAATATGCTACCCTTCTAGAACAGGATCAAATCACTACCTGCTTAAATAAACAAAGGCATGCCCATTCCCCCCACCGCCCAATTATTATTTTTTACGATCAGCATTGTGGATGATCGGTCTCTTACCTCTTTCACCCAGCCGCTCAGTGCAGGAGGCAGCCTGTTTTCTCAAATGGTTAAAAAAGATATGAAACAACCAAACTGAGCGAAAGCAGGAACTTATATGACTGACGAACTGTCAGATGGGGGGGGGGGGGGGTTGGGGGCGGAGTCTACAGAGGTTGGACTGAGGGATGCAGAAGAGCGCGGGGGCTGCACTGAAGCGGCGCGGGCCGCTGGGGGTTTACCTAGACACCGTGACACGTGGGGAAAAGTACAGAGCCTAATAGTTTTTATATATTGTGTACATAGACATATAAATAGAACGGGAAATCCCTGATTGATCACCTGCTTTACAGCCAGCTTTATTTTACAGTAAACGATCCGTAGATCACACCTACAAGAAAATGTATGATGGTGCTGGATGGAAGGTTTATAGTTTGTGGCAAAAAGGCCTTGCGAGAGAAGGTTGTTTATCTTTGCCCTCAAAGCAGCAGGTTGAACTAAGAGACAGGAAGAGAGCTGGTGCTGAGAAAGGTAGGTGCCGCTGTACACATTGCCTGACATTCCAGACTAAGAAGCTGCCACACGTGGGCTACCCAGGACTAGCTCCCCTTCCTAAACGCATAATCATACCCACACGCCACTCCCCACGCCCTCTCTGTCACTTGGGATGTTTTACAAAGTGGATTCAAAGCCAAACGGTATATAAGGAGAATAAGCTGCAGTAGCCCCAAAAGTCATTTGTTCCAGAAGACACCTGCGAGTTGTGACATAGATCTTGCGAGGGAAGGGTGTCAGATTCAGATTGTTACAATTCAAGTCTGCAGCAAAGTATTTCCAATCAACAACTCTGATAAAGCCATATGGATTTTAGAACAGCGCTAATCTGTACACTGTTGGGTGACTCTTCCGAGTTTCCTTTCTCACACCGATGGATTACACGTCAGTTAATTGGATTCTGAAACGGATACATTTTTTAATGCTAAAAGAACAGACTGTATGGGACAGACGCTGCTTTCATACACAGATCATGCACATACCATTCATAGCGTCAGAACTGCATGTATGCAAACAGGAGCGATCAACGTATAGCGAAAATTTTCAATTGAGCAAACCAAATGTCTCTCAGCAAGGTTCCTTTTAAATCGTGCAGCGACTGAACTCATGATACGCAAAAGGAGCACTGGCTGTAAATGACTTGTTAATATCTTTGTTTAAAAAAATATCAACTAAGAGACAGGATAGCTGTTCACCCGACTCTCTTAAACTAGGCGCGGGGAGGAAGTTCGAGGTTTGGACTAGCAACAAGTCGTTTAGTACTGTATCTTACAGGTTTCACACACAATTCATGTAGCAGCCCTCCCCCAGCCCGTTTTTAACATTTTTAACAGACATTCACATCCTCTGTTCTTAAAGACCACATTCAAAACAATCATCGTACACTGACTTTTTTGGCTTTCTATGTATAGGATACGTACAGTGTTTAGAATATTAATTGCTAATCTTCAACGCCATCTTCTGAAATTTAAATGTAATTAATTAAAGTCAAGGGTTTTTTTTTTTTTTTTTTTTTGCAATTTTAGGTTTTGGTTTATAATACAACCCTGTCTAAAATAAAATTTTAGTGTGAATCGAAGGCACTCACATTCCAAGAACTCAGGAATAATTAACAATTAAATACACTGTTCACATCTGCAGCTATCACAGTTATAGATGCCTAAAACATCAAAGCAAGATAAGATGTTCACAGCTTTAGCCACGGTTAAGCATAGCCATCTAAAGTATCCCTAATATTTCCCAGAAAAGGCCTGATTTGGATATTGTTCATTAGAAGCAAGGATGATAATGATGGTATAGAGAACTAAGTCAGAAGTTTCATTGGCTATATAAAAGTGTTGCATATTGATTTAGTTTAATTATAAATGGCAATTTGGAACCCTTTCCACTTTTCCCAGTTTGAAAGAAAGAGCGCTGTCTCAATGTGAAAAAAGTCAGTTAGAACAAGCCCTTCAGGATAGAACTAGATCCTTTCCCCAATTTGGAGTAATATTGTTTTTTTAATCTTACTTTTCAGCTGAAGTTAAAATAATTATTAAGAAAAGCCCTCACCCCTTAAGAGAAAATAAAATCAGCAGAACTTGCAAAAAAATATTTTATGAAGACAGTACAGATGACCAACAATGTTTGGTTGTCTTTTATCAACTTTGCCAAAAGCATTCTATGGGAGATTAACCCCAATTGCCAGAATTTTCAGACCTCTATGGCTAAAACTAGACTCCTAAATACATATTTAGGCACTTCAGTAGTAGCGCCCTGATGTTCAGATGTACTGAGCATCTGCAGTTCATATCAATAGGATTGTGAGTGCCAAAGGTTTCATTTAGGTGGGTAATCAAAAGTTTAGGGGACTAATTTTAGACATCCAGGAAAACTCTGTCCAATAATTAAACTATGTTATTTTAATTAACTATTGCAGTATCAGACTGGTGACCTATATAATGTGCATATTGTATATGCTGGGAATCCTAATCATCCACTGATCTTGATTATGTTTTGAACAATACAGGAACCTTGCAGCCTAATCTCCCTTTCTAATGATCTAAATATTAATAAAAGGTCCAGCAGACCTAACACAAAACTCACATCTGGCTTCAGTGGAAGTTTCCTGTATGAATACAAAATTTGCAGGCCCGCTGTCAGAAAGCTTGTATTGCTCTATAACCCCTATGTTAACCACACTTTTAAGGTCACTGACTAAACTATCTAAATGTTTGCCAGGAAAAGTGGCTGTTTCTTCTAAACAGTCATTCACAAGTATTTCATGCACAGGGGGCTGATTCAGCTTTCACATACACACATGAAGTCCCTGCTGACTTCAGAGGGAATTGCACCCATGTATCCATGGGAAAAAATTAGGCCCATAATGTATAAACATGGATGTGTGAAATGGTGCATTAGTAAGTGTATAATAAGGTTGAGAGGATACTTGCATTAGAAAGTCCTGTTTCAGAGGTTTCTAACTCATCCAAAAAAAATTCCTTCCAAACTCCTTAGGCCCCATGTTTCCCTAGGCAAGTTATTTCCACGTGAGTGAGTGTAAAGTCACATTTCAATTGGCGGAGTTTCCCTGAAATCCTTCTGTTATAAGGGTGAGGCTTGTCTCCTGGAGAAGAAGCTGTGAGCTCTACCGCCTAAATCAGAAAGTTACAGGGGAAATGTGCTAGAGGCGAAGGTTTATTTTATTGAGGTCCCTTGACTCCACTGCTGCTAGAGGCCCCGCACAGTGCCATTCATTCAGGTGTTCCCCCAACTGTGACTACCCTGAAATCCCCTTAGGGGTGGTTGGAGGAGAAGGGGAGTTCCAAGCTGCACAAGGGGAACCTGTGTAAATTACTGCAGACGATGGGCCACGCTCACTAATACATTACTCCAGTTTACACCAATGTAACACCATTGGTTTCAATGGAGATGCACCAACATAAAACTGGAGTTATTACTATTAATCGTATTTATTGCAGTAGGGATCAGTCAAGATCAGGGCCCCATTTTGTTAGGCACTATAACAGAGGGCAGTAGCTAGTCCCTGTCCAAAGAGTTTACAATCTAAATAAGTAAATAGATAAGGATTAATGCAATGACAATTCAGGCTCTGTGTAGGCATTAAAGGCCCAATCCTATACCATTTGAGTCAATACAGGTTTGGCCATTGACTTCAGCTTGAGTAGGATCAGGCCCCTAACTACTCCACTTCCCGTGAGTAGGTGTGGATCCCTGCAGAGGTGATGCTGATTTTTCCTTTCCTCCACCAAATCCCATGGTGCAGAGGGAAGAGAGCAGGAGGCTGAGATCTGGTTTATATGAGCTTTGCCTAGTACTGAATATCTCTCCCAAATTTGAAAGAAAATTAAACTGGTGCAGCCATTTTTGATTTATAGCAACAAAAACGCTACCACTTATGTCTAGGGCCCTACCAAATTCATGACCATGAAATCTGTCTCCGACTGTGAAATCTGTTTTTTTGAATGCTTTTACCCCATACTGTGCAGATTTCACGGGGGAGACCAGCATTTCTCAAATTGGTGGTCCTGAACCAAAAGGGAGTTCCAGGGGGATTGCAAGGTTATTTTAGTGGGGAGGTGGTATTGCCACCCTTGCTTCTGCACTGCTGCCTTCTGAGCTGTGTGGCCAGAGAGCACTGGCTGCTGACTAAGGACCCAGCTCTGGAGGCAGCAGCTAAGAAGTAAGGATGGCAATACCATCCCATGCCATCCTTACTTCTGCACTGCTGCTGATGGCAGCTCTGCCTTCAGCACTGGGCTCCTGGCCAGCAGCCACCGCTCTCCAGCTGCCCAGCTCTGAAGGCAGCACTGCCACCAACAGCAGTACAGAAGTAAGGGTAGCAGTACCGCAACCCCATCCACTAATCTTTCAACCCCCTCCCTCATGCCTTTTTGGCTCAGGACCCCTACAATTACAACCCCGTGAAATTTCAGATTTAAATTGCTGAAATCATTAAATTTATGATTTTTAAAATCCTATGACCGTGAAATTGACCAAAATGGACCGTGAATTTGGTAAGGCCGCACTTATGTCACCACATTTGGAGCTTCAGTGTCAGTGCTTTTTAAGAATTCAATTAGCTATGTTGCAAAACACCAACTATTTGGTAAACGATTTAGAGTAAATTTTCAAAAGTGCCCAAGTGACTTAAGAGCCTACCTGCCATTTTCAAAAGTGACTTAAGCACATAAAAAGATAAATCCCACTGACTTTCAATGCTTTTGAAAATGTTATCCTTAGGGCTTATCTGCATGAACATTTAGTTCAAGGCAAGCTGGAGCGTGAATCTGCTCTCACTAGTCTGCCTCATTCTATAGGTTCTTGGGGACCCTGCTAATATGCATTAAGTTTGTTAGTAGACTTTGATCTACCCTGCTTTGAAACAAGAGTAGAATAAAGCACACTAACAAATTGTTAGTGAGAGTCAGCAGGATCCACTGAAACAGTTAGTATGCAGTAGGCTAGTGGGGGGTAAATTCACACCGTAGCTTGCCACAAACTAAATGTTCATATAGACAAGCCCTTAGTCCTTAATGCACACTAATTCCTAGGACTAATCACAGACTATAACTATTTTAAAATAAACTTTGAATAATTTGTCCTAGGGCAATAATCAATTTTAACAATTTTTGAAAGGTCTTGTTGGAAGAAACCATATAAAGTTATTATGGAGTGCTACTTTTATCTGCAAGTATAAAGAACGTCCAAAGTTTATGTAAGATCTTTCTCCATTTCTAGGAGTGTCTAGTTTGATTGATTACAAATTAAAAAGAACAAAATATGTCACCACACCATGCTAGCTATATTTCTAACCAATAGTACAATCCCTGGGTGCAATCCTGAAAACACGTAAGCAACTGAGTAACTTAATGTCATATTTCCAGAGCTACTGCACCTTATTCCCGGTCTGCAGTCCCTTGCAGGCATCCACTCTAGGCTCAGGCTCTTTAGCCATCACTTATCTTGGGCAGAGATCCACGTCTCTCCCTGCTGACAGGGTTTTTTCCAGATTGCACAGTTCCCTGCTTATACAGTGATATCCCCAGCAAGTCAGACTGCCTAAACAGGCCAGAATTTGATTTTTGCTTTCTCTTCAAAGGCTATGAACAGCTGTAATTTCCAGCAGTTACAAGTTATCATGCAGCTCTTTATAAGCAAGCACATTTATTCTTAAGGCAAAAGCATTACAAAGAAAACATATACAATCAATAAAAGAACCTGCACTCATGCTAAAAGCTTACCAGATTTACAGGGTCTTAAAAGGTCAAGTCCTTCCATAAGGATTGGGCCCTGCCTTGCTTGAATAGAAGGTTCTGTCTGTTTGCTGGATTAAAGAGAAGGCCCTGAGTCAACAAACTCAGGCTATTTATCCAAAAGTCCTTTCTTTGTTGGTCTCTGGAGAATCCAGTTTGAACTAGTATATGAGGGCCTCCCTAGGATATAGTCCCTCTCTGAGGAGGTTACAACCTGCGTGATTTGCCTTAACCACCACCCACTGTTTTTAGTTCCTGGACGATCTGTGGCAGATCCTTCTGGAGGGAAACAGCCATACATACACCGTTCATGTAAAACAATGGACTCCAAGGGGTTGCAATCTTTGTTCCATCTTCTCCACGAAGAAGTTACATACAATCAGCGCCCACAATAATACATATACTTAATACCATAGGGTCTTTAAAAGATATCACAAGAAATTGCCATCTCTGTCACACTTGGGGGCAGATTTTCAAAGGTATTTAGGCATCTAGTGGGATTTTCAAAAGTTCCTATACGAGTTAGATACCCAACTCCCAGTGAAAGTCAATGCCAATGAAACTCCCCTATGGCACTTCTAAAAATTCCACTAGGCACCTATTGACATCTTTAGACACCTAAATATGTTTCTAAATCTGGCTCCTGGTGCCTAAGGCTAATATTTTCCAAAGGCTTAAGAGTAGTTTCATCAGCCTTGACTTTCATTGAGAGCTGGGAGCCTAACTCTCTGTGGCCTCTTCAAAAATCCCAGCCTATGTATTTGCAAGATGAAGTCCTGTAGGTTAGAACATAGCAAGATGGAATCTCACTTTAATTATGCTGGGGACGATGGTGTGGAAACCAGCTCACAAGTACTAGTTGTTTTTACAATGTAGAAAGACCCCAAAAGTTGTCAACACAATTCAAGAGTTTAGAGCAAGAACCTCACCAACTGAACGTCTGGATCCTAAACATTCTCCATTGCTATATTTCTTTTCTTTTTTTTCTTTTTTTTTTGCCATGAGCACTGGTGATGTCTTATTTAGACGTAGCTTCTACAGCTGCTCTTCCTGATTTTGTGACCTACTGCACTCTCCTTTCATAAAATCCCCATATCATATTACTAATTATGTAATACTTTATAACATTTAAAAGCAAAGTACCACAGAAGTAAATGTAACTAAATCCCTGCATGACTACGTAGAAAAACCATGTGCAATTTTATATTTTCTTACAACTACTTTTGTCCAAATTTGTTTACATTCTATTTCCTTTTATTTCCCTTTGGTTTATAATCTACAGCGATCTAGAATGTTTCTCATGTCTTCATACCCCCCTAAATTAATGTGTGTTCTAAAAAGAGTTCTCTCATATGTAGTAACATCTGAAAGAGTAGTTGCAACTTTTCTTTAAAAAGAAAATTTTAATGGATTTTCTTCTGATGGTGGTTACTCTTTGCCATATAGGGTGAGTCCTCTCCTAAACTTCAGAAATGGTATACCACTGGCTGCGGAAGTTTCACTGTATTGTTTAACATACCTCCCTCCTCAACTCACTAGGGAAAAAAAGGACAGTTCGGCCTCCATGTCTATAGAATCTGGCAGTGAAATCCTGACCTCAGTGAAGTCAATGGCAAAACTCCTATTGACTTCAATCAGCCCAGAATTTCACTTCTTGCCTCTCTGTTGAGAATCAAAGGGTGGATATTAGTTCCAATTGGAATGGTGCTATTTTATCATATGGATACCTGTCCACCAGGAACTGGACTGAGATCATAACCCTTTTCACATATGATAGGATGCCAAATGGCCATCATCAGCTGGTAACAAGTAGAGTTGGATGAATTATTTACAGTACATATTGTATTTTAGTTATCACATACAGCTCTTTCTGCTGCTTGTGAATTGTCTGCAGAGAGATCACATTTTCCATAAATATATTCATTGCTCAAAATGATTCACAGATTTTACTATGCAAATATTTCAGCCTGTGCAGTGCTTGCAAATTGTTCACTTTGCACATTGCTTTGAATATTTGATATTTGAAATTGGGAATTTGAGCTGTTTTAACCAAACACGTAGATTACATGGTACATTTTAACTCTTAGAATAAGCTTTCTGGCCTGAAAACTCAGGATTATAAGTAAAAAATTCACTTTCTATATTTTGTAATGTTTGCGTACATTTTGCTGGTTAGTAAATATTTATGTTGGTAAATTTGTTCTTATAAGATTTGTAAAAAGTGACCACAAAAGGGGTGTGAACACAGGTGAAGCAAATTCCTTGAAAAACGGGAATGCTTACAAATAATCCTGCATCGTGTGCCCAGTTCTAATAACTACATTTGGCTACTACCAAACTATATCTGATTATTTGGACCACCAAACTATATCTGATCATTTGAACCAATCACGTAGAGATAAGAAGCTGCATATTCATAACCCACTGACTGACTATCATGAATTCCAGCATGAGTAGATTTTCAAAACCTCTCATTTAGGCATCTCAGACCTTATCTACCCTAGAATTTACTTCAGTATAATTTACGTTGCTCAGGAGTGTGAATAATCCACACGTCTGAGTGACGTAAATTACACCGACCTAAGCGCTGGTGTAGATAGTGTGATGTCAGCAGGAGAGCTTCTACCACCAACATAGCTACTGTCTCTCATGGGAGGTGGACATAGGCGTGCACAGCACATTTTATTAAGGTGTGCACTCGGAATTTTTTTTTAAGGCGAACATTTATTGAATACTTAAATAAAAATAATGTCCTTTATGATTATCAAACAAACTAAAGAAACTAAAACTTAATTTAAAAAAAAATAAGTTTAGTTAACAACTAAACTTTACTTAAAAATACAAACTTAAAAAATGAGACACAAAAAATGAGACACAAAATACCACAAAATTTTTGCTGTAGTGATAACAGGCGTATACAAAGATACAGTCAATTTTCATGATCTTTATCTTTAACCAGATAATGAGCTAACCCAAATTGACCAAAACAGATTAAGGTTTCTTCATCTTCCTGTCCTAGAGAATGAGACGTCGCTCACCAAGTGTTATGGACTTAAATTCCTCAATCACATCAATCACATGTAATTAACTGATGAAGCCAATTCTTGTTCAATGTACAAAAGCATGAGTGAGTCGAGGCGCTGTTGGGACATTGTACTTTTCAGTTTGTTTTTTACATGTGCTAGTTTTGAAATGGCTCTTTCACATGAACAGCTTGTAACAAGTAAGACTGCAAAGCATTGAATAGATTTGTAAAAGACCTGGAACATGGAAGACTGATCCGATTCCTTTAGCCAATCAAGCCACTCTCTGGTGGTGTTCATAGTGCTACCTTAGGAACAGATCCGTCATAACCCTGAAGCAATCCGACTTCAGCTTCCAACTCCTCCACGGACACTTTAAATTTGTTGGCAATGATTCTCATATCGTCCCTGCCAATGTCTAAGTTCAGTAGTTTTCCCATTGCAGTCACAATTTTACAAGTCTCCTGTTCAAATCGCTGGTCAATGCTGGCAATCATTAAGTCTAGGAGTGGGTAAAATGAAGTTATTCTCTCCTGCTCCTCTTTTGTATCAAAGTGATGCTGGGATTCAAATGCGTCATCAATACGAGTGGACGTTTTTCTCTTCTTAACTGGGGGAAATCGATATATCATTCTCTACACACATTTTCACACTGTCATTGAAAACAGATTGAAAATATTCTGGACCACTTCTCACTGCAGCCAAAGAGTTACTCAAGCTTTTCACCCCTGTCATTGCAGTAAGTTGAGATCTGGAGCTTGAAGAGCCTTACTCACTTTTACCACCATCTGGGGAACAGGGTGCATCATGTGAAGGGCAAAGATGAACTTGAATGAATTTAGTTCATGGATAAGGCTTTTATTTTAGCGTCAGCAAGGTGAGTTGTTTCGATAATCTCTTGTAAAGCTTGTAAAATGATGGAGTAGTTTTGTTTTACAGCAGCTGCTGTTTCTGCTCTGCATGCCCATCTTGTGTTTGACAGTGACTTCAAAGTCTTCAACTGAGATCCTACTTCTTGTGAAATCTTCTCCATTACTGCATGTCACACAGGACTCCCCTCTATGAAGGCATAAAGAGTCTGAACACCAAAAAAATCAAAGACAGTTCCATTTTGTTTACTTGAAGTGCATACATCTACTAGGACGAGGTTCAAACAATGTGCATAGCAGTGTGCATAGAGTATTTCACTGTTTCTTTCTTTACATTTCATTTGAACTCCCACAATACATCCAGACATAGTAGATGCGCCATCAAAACAGACAGACATCACTGATGACCAGTCAATTTTAAGAATGCCAAGGATGTCATTTAACTGGTAAAAAATAGACTGAGAATCAACAGTTAATAGTCTCTGAACAGACACAAAATGTTCAACTGGACTATGTTTTTCATTGTCAAAATACCGCACCACAATGGACATCTGTTCATGGTGTCCACAATCAGTAGTGTCGTTGGCAATTATTGAGACCATTTTTCCATTTAGTGAAGACACAATCTTTTGTTGCACAACGTTGTGCAAAACCACAATTAAATCATTTTGGATGCGATTACTCAGATAGGTAGCGTTTCAAGGAGATTGTTGCACATGCTTTGCCATTACGGGATCATATTTTTGGAGCATATTGACAAGATTTAGAAATAAACCTTTCTGAAAACTGTCAGCTTTTTCATTGTGACCCCTGAATGGCCTCCCACCTTTCGCCAAACACAGAACAATGTCAATCAGTTGCTCCATTACACTTCGGTTATGGCACCGTTCTTCTTCTTGTTTAGACAGATAAACCTGCTTGCCCTCATCCAACAATACATCAATAGGTTTCCCTTCATTAAAACTTGACCATGAAGAACAGCTCAACACATGAGATTTTGACAGTTGGTGGGTTTTAAAACATTTGTTACCCCTATGCCAGTTTCTGAATCCCTTATCAATAAATGCTGGATCAGTGTGACCTTTGTTTGCTGCATCGTTAGAGGAGAAGAAACGGCAGTAAAAGCAAAATGCTGCGTCCTTTGATGGGCTATATTCTAACCACCTATACTTTTCATACCAATTGGACTGAAAACTTCTTTGTTTATTCCCTATTTTACTTCTAGTAAACATGCTCAATCTAGGCTGATAAGGACCTCTAGATAATGGAGACTGGCGTTCTAATCTATTTTTTGGACTATCACAGACCACGTCATCAGATGGAATGTTTGATGACTTTGAATAGGAACTACACGGACCTGAACTAAGAGACAAAGTCTGTTTCTGTTGGTCATTACTCAGTTTATTGCACGCACTGAAACTGGTGGTGTCATTATCTTCATGTAAGTTCTTAACCGAGGAGTCCGAGGTATTTGCACTACTATCAGCACATTCATTATGAATTCAGTTTGTCTGCTCCTTGTCTTATCTTAACAACGAACCGATCCATATTTTAAAATTAAAAGGGGTTATGATACGATTGAATTAAAGCATAACAAGCCTGTGGCTTTACATTATTTCTGTAGAGTACACATGACAAAGATTACAACCACTGTAGACACTGCGCTGGGCACACCTGACGCGGCCGCTTATATAGGTCAAAGAATCTTCTAGAATAGTAGTCGGAGGGGAAGGGGAGGACCAATGGTAATGCGGCGCCGCAGTAGTGGGGACGCATGCTGCGAGCGAACATAGGCTTTCCATACATTTCTACAACATCTATATTACGCAATTTGGCACTTACTGCATAATACAACAATCCATACTTTAAAACTAAAAGAGCGTACCATGTGATTAAATTAAAACGCAAAGCCACTTTTTTTTGGAGACATTAGGGTGTGCCTGGGCCCAGCCGGCACACCCCGTATGCATGCCTATGGAGGTGGAGTAATTACGCTGACAGGAGAGCTCTCTCCTGTTAGCTTAATGCAGCTGCGCCGCTGTAGCACTTCTAGTGTAGATGTAGCCTAAATCTGAAACGTGGTCAGCTCTTACACTGAAAAGAGCTGAGAACAATGGAAGTTGTTGAGGCTGAGCATTTTTGGAAATCTTGCCTTATAATTTTGCTACTGATAAAGCCAATAAAATCAATGATTCAATTTTAGCTCTTTGTTTCTCAACATTGACGTACCTTTTAGGAGAGTAATACTGGCTAAAAAGTATCTCACATCCCACCTCAATTTTCTAGTTATTTCGTTTATACCTTCTTCAACATTTTAAACATTGCTGGTCACTTTTATATCAGTTCCCCATCTGTAAAAATTGGGATAAATGCTTTTCTACATCATAGGGAAGTTGTGGTGATAAATACCTTAAAGATTGTAGACCTACTGATGAAAAGCAAAATGTAAGAGCTAGACGTTATTATATGGTTATAAAATCCTCCCCCATTTCCACATCATGAAGATGGTTCTGTTCTCAAACTGCTGTATTAAATTCCTTAACTGGAATCCAACTGGTTATGGTTACCAATTCAAAATGTATAGGAGACAATGTAATTAACATCACAAGAATCCTTGAATCCAGATGCAACTAAATTATGACATTTAGTATCCTCTAGTTTTTTGCCTATATCTTGCTTTTATTCTTATAGACAATAGAGTATTATCTTTCGATTGATTTTAACATACGATTACAGTCTTTATTTATTGTTAATAAGTATTGGACACTTCATTTTCCAGACTTTTTATATCATTATATTGTAATTCAATTAGTGACAACTCAAACTGTCACGCTTTCTGTATCCTGAGAGACAGAACTTTGGAACTTTCATGATAGTGACAGTAGCTGACAGGAGGTTAGTGCAAGAACCCTGAGATCCTGTCTCTGCCATGGAGCAGCATACTGTAAGACAGCCAAGGATGAAAAGCATCTATAGCTGGATATGAATTCTTTCTGGGGAATTGGGGAGGATGAATATATTGGCAATGATTGGAAATACTGCCAGAATTCTGAGTTGTTTAGTCTATAGCTTGTAGTTAATTGTCCAAATGTAGAACTGGGAATTTTTTGGCCATTTGGGGGGGGGGGGGGCAGGGAGTGCAGAATCAGTGACACCATAATGAATTTTCAAAATATTTTAGTTTAACCACATTGTTTCAGTAAAAATCAAAAAACAAAAATGAAATGAAACGTTTCAATTTTTTTGGTTCATAATTTTTCATTCCAAAAATTCCTTTAATTTGATTTAAAAGTTTAAGATAGTCAAAAATCAAAACAAACCAAAATAGTTTGTTTGATCCAAAGTGAAATTCTCTTTGAGTTTTTGATTCACACAAAAACAAATTTTTTTTTAATTACAAATTGGTTTTGGTTCAACCTGAAAGTTATTTTATTGTTCAAAATTGCTAGCAAACCATAGCTCCTTTCACATTTCCTACCAAAGTGTATGAGTCCTTTAGAATTTATATATGTTATATATGTTTCCCAGTGTCTTGCCTTGCCTCCTACCAAAGCATATCTGTCCATAACAGCAAATCTAAAAAGCAAATTCAGCCTGAGTGCAATGCAATTTGGGATAATGGTTTTCATCAGGCCTGAATTTAGCACTAAATGTTTAAATTTAGACTAAATTTAGATTCAAGCCAGCAGGAGTCTTTCTACTGACTTTAAGGAGAGTTGGATCTGGGATGTATTTTGTATAAACTATATATGTCTAACCATGTTTACCATATACAGTGTCTTATTGGATTCATATTTTTATTTTGCCTATGTACTTTTACAAGGTAATCTATCTAATTTGCTGTAGATATCTCCATGTCTACCTCTATTTAAGGAATACCCACTAATTATCCCTGGGAACACCTGCAGTACAGCTACTATCCTGCCACTATTCCAGATGAGATTAATGCATGTATAATGTCAAGGGAAAAAATCTGTTTGGGATAGCTCATGTGCAGTGCTGAGTAATGTGTATCTCAGAACCTGAGCATGACGTATATGCCACATGTCTCCTTTCTCCTTATTATTATATTTCTAAGAATCTAATTCTTTTTGTTTTGGGAATATTATTGTTTTTGACTTGTGCAAAACATTGTCTTGTCTTCAGGCTGACTTGTATCTAGACGTTTTTCCATTTAGGAGTTAGTACTATCCTCATCACTGCAGTAATCTGCAATTACCTCTTATAATTAAAGAATTATCCTTCATTAAAAAAATGAAAAGGAACTATATGAAAAAAATTACCTGTATTTGGAGCATAGATATTAGCTTACATTTTCCTTTCACAATCAGGTTAGCTCTCTAATGTTAGGCTCTGACTTCTGTACACGTGTAATTTACCCCACATGAGTAGTTCCACTGAAGTCAATGGGACTATTTAGGTAGGTGGAGTGAAATGTGTACAGAAGGCTAGGTCTACATGTGCTATGTCTGTCTACATGCGCTCTTCCATTAGCATAATTAAACCACCCCCACAGAGCAGCAGTAGCTATGTCAGCAGGAGAGCTGTCCACACTGGCACTTCTTTCGGTGAAATTTATGTCAGTCAGAGGGGTGTTTTTTAGACATAGTGTAGACATAGCTGAGTGTTTTCAGGATCTGGGCCTGTGTAAATTCCCAACTACTTGAATTCTCATAAGAAACAGCCCACTAATTTTTTTCGACTCTCCTTTTCCCATGTCAAGGTACTTGACACATATCACTTCCATGTGTCTCCTGCATATCCACTCATCTTTAAAAAATTAATTTTTTTTTCTTAATTTGATTCTTGTGAAAAAAAGAAAAGCAGGATTTTTGTATATCAGGTCATTCTATATTTTTTTCCTATACGTTCAATTCACTGACATGCCCTATGAGTGCCATTACATTCTTTTCCACACTCAGGAATATTTTACTGGTGTTTGGTCTGCTCGTCACATTTAATGCAATTGTTATCATGGCATGTTATTTTTTCCCTTTATTTATGAGAAAATCCAGTACTATTACATTTTACTCAGATTACACGATTATATTTTCCAATATTTCCTATATGAAAGTATTAGTGCCCTTCTGCCATCTTTGATCCTAACATCAAAGTAGTAAACAGAGCTGGCGACACCTGTCATTATGAACAACATTCTTTTGTTCTGATTTTTGACTATCTTGAACTGTTTTAAATCAAATTAAAGAAATTTTTGGAATGAGAAGTTATGGGCTAAAAAAATTCTTTTTTGGATAGCAAGTTGTTCATGAATCTATCCTGATTTCCATGAATATATTCATTGTGAATAAGTATTTGCCAAATCATTTTCAGGTTACAGCTTGTTTATGAACTCTTCACTTTCAACAATATTACAGCCCAGAACAACTATTATAATTTATTCTTGCTGTCTGCATAACACATCCTATAGAATTCCTTCTGATTATTCTTGTAGTAGACAGAATTCTTCCCTACTACATCAATGAATATTATTGAGCCAGTCATTGTGGATGAACTAAAGCCTATCTTTTAGAAAGACACGTCATTTTGATAAAAAGATTCCAAGTGATGATGAATTTACCACTTCCGTTGGTAATCTGTCCCAATGGTCAATTACCCTTGCCGTTTAAAGGTTGCATCTTACTCCCCAATATGAATTTTTCTAGCTTCAACTTCCAACCATTGGATCTTGTTATACCTTGGTCTGCATACTTCGGATATTTGTTGTCACCTAAGTCACGTGACATTGTTACTACTCCTTGATTAGATGATTGAACAGACTAACAAATAATATAAACTTTCATAACAAATTTTAGGAAAGATAATGATTTGGGCTAAAAATTCATGGATGCTTCATGATTAACATTCCTGAACATTCACAGGTCATGTGAATACTCACTAGTAACTAATAATAGGACCCAAGACAGCCGTAAACTAAACTAAAAGATTTTATTCACAAACATGTTTGCAAATCATGTTTGTCTTATGAAAAGAGAGGGAGAGAGGAAAAGTATCACCAGGAACAGTTTCTTCTTTCAGTAATGGCCCTCATGACTGCAAGTTGTATGCATAACAAACATAATCCTCCTGTTTTGTGATCTGGGTCGCATGACAGATTACAATTTTGCACAATTCAAGATTTCATTTATTTAAAACATTATGGTTAGGAAGAAAATGTCTCCACACTGAACTTGTGCAGTGTGAGCCTGCAGACAGATTGTAAGAGCTCCGAGAGGTGGGATCTGCCCCCTTCCTCGGAACAGGTCATTAACCCTAAACCCTAATTATACCAATTTGTGTATCAACATTGTCAGCCATTTCTCAGCTAATCATTTGATCAGAAACAGCCAGCTAATACGCTGATCATTATTGTCCACAATATCCTTTCTTGTTGGATGCAATAGCAGATACTATATTGGGGGGGGGGGGGGGAGAAATGCACAGGTCTAAGCAACAAGTAATCCTGCTGTGCATTTTATCACTTCCAAATGCCATCTCATATTCTAAGCACACCAGGTGAACGAATCCTTCCCCAACAGTGAAGGAGAAAGATAAGTTACCTCTTGTTTCTCCAGCCCCTACCAACACAGGGCACCAGACAATTGAAACAATACACTGCTGGTAGGCGTCTTTGCTCCCTACACATGGGCTGTATTCTACTCTCAATCTCTCTGTAAATTTCATTGACACCTGCCCTCTTCACAGAATAGCTTTAACACACATGCTCTAGTACTTTTTGTCCTCACAGGGGTGCTGCAAAGAGGGTTGTTGTTCATACAAGGGGATTTTGGTAGGACTCGGATGTGGTGTTACTCTGCCATTATTACTATCAAAATTGGGCCTCCGATGAGAAATTCTGAGGCTGTCTATACTAGAGAGCTTAAAGTGGCACAGCCATGGGTGGCAGGTGAAGCTTCCCCTTGGGGACGCTAGCCCCCTGCCCACCTCTTCCAGCCGAGGCCCCGCCCCCACTCATTGCTCTCAGACCCCGCCATGGCCCTGTCGGGGGGACTGAGAACTTGGCCCCTCCCCCACATGGCCCCAGCTGGGAGAGTGGGGGGCTGAGAGCTCGATTGGGGCCATGGTGGGGGTAGGGGGCTGAGAGTTTGGCCTCGCCTGGGACTGCAGCAGATCTCTCAGCCCTGGCTGAAGCACCAAGCCCAGAGCCCCTCCCCCATTCCGCTCACAGCCCCACCCATGGCCCCATTCCGCCATACAATTGTGACAGGCAGGCAGAGCAATGGGATGGCAAGATCGCAACTGGATCAGTGTTAACAGGGCTGGCCGAGCACAGTGGCTGTTGTTTTAGCAGCATAACCTTTGTTTTGGAGAGCTGATTAAAAAACAAAACCAAATCAGGCTCACAAGTAATTTAACATGCATAATGTGTTAAATATAGGTTAGGTGTTAAGGTGGGAATGTGTAAATCAGATTGGAGAGACTCAGGCCATGTCTACACTCCCACTTATGCCCATGTAATTTATGTCGCTCAGGGGGGTGTTTTTTCATGATGGTACATATAGCTGGAAATAGTCACATTAAAGGTGTAGAGGGTCAGCTAAACCTTTTGTATGTATCCATATTTTGTCTTCATTTTAATAAGAAACGGGTAATTGCATTCTCCACACAAGATCATTACTTTTTTAATCTTTCTCCTTGTAATTTACCATTTGCGTATAATCATAAATGTTTAAAAAGAGTAAATATACAAATACCACAACTTATAGAAATATAGCCGACCTATGGCATATGAAGAGACATGAGAACAATATGCTCTCATTTTGAGACAACCCTTGGAGATGTAAGTGAGCTGCAGAGTGGTTAAGGGTTGAGGCAGTCATTTCCAATTCTCAGAACATAGCTCCATGTTCTAGAAAAGCCAATGAACTCCTGCAGGCAAACAACATTTTGTTCTTTCTTTCTGGGTTAATATAATCTATTTCACTTTATATTTGGTCCTTAAATTGAGGAACACACATGGAAAGCAGTCAGTTGCATGCTTATCTACTACAACTTGCCTAAAGCGGGCTGCAATAAAAATGGAATTGGTATTTCTGAAGTATGAGAGGAGAGATCATAGCTGAAGTGTTTTTATAGATAATTCTAAAATGGATACATAATATTACATTATAGTGGAACAGCAATAGTCTTAATTTTTTTCTAAGAGCACACACAACTTTTCAGTGAACAAAAGCTTTGCACCATGACTAAAACGATAAAATTGTGACCTGATTGAGTCATTTTATCATTCAGAGGCTGAATGTGAGAGGTTCCAAAACCATCAGTTTCCACTGACCCCCCATAAGAGTTGAAGATGCCCAGGCCCTGGCAACACTGTTGATCTTACTTGCATGAGGATCATGGGGGAAAGCCTCAGATGGTTTAAGCTGTTATAGCTCTATTGACGTCAATGGGGCGATGACAATTTACACCACCTGAGGATCTGGCTCCATGTCTGAGCATCATGAGCATTCATGAATATGTCCTGGCTAGTTCTTTAAATGGCTTCTGTATGCTGGTCCGATTGCTAGAAGCGTTGAGTAGAGCTAGGCAAAAAAAAAAATTTGGCAAATAGTAAATTTGCCAAAAAATGCATTGGGGGGGGGGGGGGCGCACCAAAACTATTCATAAATTTGGGTCAAATTCAGTGAATGGTTTTGGCTGGATTTATTTATTTATTAATATATATATTTTTAAATATCAAACCTTTTCAACATTTTCCAATCAACATTTCATTTAGAAAAAGTCATTTCAAATCAACATCTGAAATTTTTCATTTGAACCACATGAATTTTTTTCAGGTTTTTGTTTTGATTGGGAGGGTGGGAATCAGTTTTTTGTGGAGGGCGGTGTTGATTTTTCAGTTCAGCCACTGACTGATAAATCAATTATCTGCTGAGCTCTAGTGATGAGTCTCCACGGTTCCTCTCATTGATTCTAATGCTCAGCATCCCTGAAAGTCAGGTGACCCCTCTTCCCACATACCATTGGTGCCTATCCCCTGTAATCCTTACTGAGTGTATACAAATGTCAGGAATTTCTCCTGGGAGGAAAAAGGGAAGGGTAGTCACCTGTATGAAATATTTCATGTACCAGTTCCAGGCTACTTTGGCCATTTTCTGAGTGTTTCAATGAGGTACATTTTTGCTTAGGGTTTTTCAGAGACCATACATATATTTTTAAAGGAATACAGTGCGTGTGTGTGTATATAATGGTTGACAGTGGACTTCTATGTTTATCCAGACTGCTGGTGGGCATGGTTTTATGATGCTTTTATCCTAAAGAGTGGATTGTTAGGCTACAGTAATTCACCCCCATTCCTACCATTACTTTTTTGTTGTTGTTGTTAACCGCACAGAATGTTCTGGTGCACAAAGATTTCAAATTATTATACACTGACTTACTGTTGGTTTCTCACAACCCAGAAAGTAACATCAAACATTAGATCTACTGCCTTTGCTAGTAAGGGAATGCACAATGTTTTTTCAAAACCTTTAAAATCAATGTATGGGGTTTTATGGTTCATTCACCCTAATATTTTACTGTTATATAACAGCTGAGGATCCCAAAGCACTTTAGGAACACTCAAATACAACCTCACAACACCTCTATGTAATAACATTCATTTTTAGAGTTGGACAAATAATTCATACAACAAATTTAGCATGTCTTTTATGTTGTGATTTGTGAATGAACAGACTGTAGTTTGCTTGCATTTGTTATTAAAATTTGCCAAATAAGGTCATGTCTACATAGGGAAACTGACCAGAATATCTAATGCAGAATAAAATATTCTGGAATAGCCAGTTGTGTGGGCACTCTTATTCCGGAATAGTTTTTAATTCATACCCTCCCTGGACTAACTTCCTCATGCAGAAAAGCCCTAATTCTTGGTCTAGGTCATTCACAAACAGTTCACTGTATTTTCATTCATAAAGTGAGATGTTTTGATTAGACACACAAATCGCAAACTATATTTCTGTTCACTCATTTTTGAGTGTAAATTCATTAAATGCAGGGTTTTGGTGCAAATACAGTTTCAATTTTGATATTTGTTTTCTGCAAAAATTCTGTAATATTCATAGTTGAAAATCTAAATGAAGATTAGCAGATTATTTTTGCTGTGTTCACCCTATCCTAATCATATTACTGATATATGTAAACTGTGATGCATAGAAGGCTAATGACTTACTCATGGGTACAGAGCGAGTCTTCGAAAAAGCCTTCCCACCATAAGAATGACACTGGCAATACTGACACCCTCTTCTACACACAAATGCAAAACCAACCTCTCCTTTTCCCACAAAATTAAATTAATAAAATCATTAAAAATCAGAAACTAAACCTCCACACCAAAGTTCTTAGCCCCAAAAGGGGGACGAGCCAGAGACTCCATAAAGTCCACAAGGGACTTTGCTACTGCTATTGATTTTACGTGGTAGGCACTAGATAGTACAGTGATAGGCGTCAGCATAAAACCCTAACATAGTCAATATGAATCTGGACTAGATCCCTGCTATTCCAACTCTCTTTTTTTTTCGCTACACTTTCTCCTTTTGATTATTCTGTTTATTTGACACTCTTGAGGCATTTAATTTTTGCTGAAATTGTTATGAACATTTGCTGTTCTTCATTTAATTTATTTTTTCATTAAAAATCTTCAGTCATCCAGTCAAGGAGCAGAAACAATGCCATGTGGTTTATGTGACCAATCATATAATATGAATAACAAACACTGAAAGTGAAGATAAGTGGAAAACTGTTTACCAGATATAAATAATGAATACATTCACATAAATCAAGACTGATTCAGAACAATTTACTAACCCAGCAAGAAGCTAAATTCATAATGCATATTTTCATAGTAAATATAGTCATTTGATCTATTTGCTATGTTGATGGACCTTACCTCCAATCCAGCCTTTCCATCTTGAAATCAGATAAGCCAGAGATTCTGCCTCTTCAAGGAAAAGGGCTATCACTCGGACATGAAATTTAAAACTTCTAGCTTTATGAGTAAACTGCCAGCATTTTGTTTATAACCCAGTCACCATTTCCATTTTTAAGGAAAATGGTTAAGGAAGAAAAGCTGGGTTTGTGTTGAATAGCACCTTATCCCACATCTGGTCTTATTGAGCTATCCTGTTGAAGTCAAAAAGTAAGGAACTAATCACCATGAAAGGTCAGAAGATTCTGGCCCATAGTAAATAAAGATAAAAGGCTTAATGTGATCTATTCGGTGGTGAGCTGGAGCCGGTTCGCACCGGTTCACATGAGCCGGTTGTTACATTTTGAAGCAGTTTTAGAACTGGTTGTTAACCCGCTTCCCTGCGAGGGGGTGCTGAGGCTTTGATGGGCTCTAAAAGTTTTCAGATTTTGGTTTTCAAAAGCTGAAATATTTTACCTATTTATTTATTTATTTTTTACTTCAGCAACTGATTTTTCCTTTTTTAAAAACAATGGGGGGGGGAGGGGAATCTCACCAAAAGGAAAATTTTCTTCAAAAATGATCATTCTGGTCAAAAAACATCTTTCAATGAAAAAATTTCAACCTGTTCTGCCTTGCAATTTGGTACTGGCCATGAGGTGCACAAACAACATCTAAATTAACTCAGATAATAAAAACTCCATATCCCAATCACAATCCCTCTAGCAAAGACTGAAGCGCTTTCTCTTTCAGAACCAAGTAACATAACTCCTTACTAAGCCAATTGCATAAATTGCTGCTGGGTTATACACTCCTAATCCCTAGAGCAGTGGTTCTCAACCTATTTACCATTGTGGGCCACAACCAGTACTACCTCTATGGCCTTGAGGATGTCACATGGGCCACAGCTGTGTGTTGATTGGCCTCAAGTGGCCCACAGATCATGGGTTGAGAACCACAGAGGGAAAGATGCTTCTTCCATACAGCTCCTGAACTCCTGCTGGCCTGGATATCCAAACAGTGCCCTTATTCTACAAAAGATAGTGATTAAAGTGGGATTTTCTTCTGAAAAGTAACCATAAAAATGGCTCCCTGTGATGCCATATTTACCATACTCAGCATTCTCAGCATGATCATATGTTTACAGTACAGGACCTAGCACTTAATAAAGAAAACCAAATTATACATATTTTTTTTAAAACAAATAACTAGGGTTGGCTGACATTTTTCCATTGAAACCAATTTTTCAGTGGAAAATTGGGTTTTTGACTAAATGAAATTTTTCATGAAAAGTGCTGCTTTCCATGGGATTTTGATTTTTCATCAAACAAACGAAACACCTGATAATCAAAGAGGAGATGCATTACTGCTGATCCAATTACAGGAAAAAACTGGAGACTGGCAAAAGATTTAAAAAGTCTGATATTTTACTAATCACAAATTAAAGTACATATAACAATTTTAAACAGGGAAAACACTTGTGCTAAGGCATCATATGACAGTATATTTATAAATGCAATTAACACAGTCCCATCCTCATTGAAGAAAGCTTTTAGAAACACAGTAACATCAAAGCAATCTCTCTTTATGTCTCCGATATAAATAAACTAAAAGAAGTCATACATGAAATGTGACTAGTGTGAGGAACACAAGGGCAGGAAAAATCACCGATAGCAAGCTGCCAAACCAAGAATAATTTCTAATTAATAAAAGTCAAGATAAAAATAAACATTTTTCCTTTTTCTATTGGTAACAGTAAATATTTTCTTCTACTAATTTTTACATGTAAGAGTGGTATTGTTGTCTTTTGCATTAGGGGGATCTTACACCATGATTTGGGATCTTCTGGGATCTGCAAGAATTTCCAGGAGCAAACCTGGATTAACCAATGTGAACTCTGTACATTTGCACAGGGACCCTGATCTCCAGAGGGCCCATGACCAGGTTTAGGCCTAGGGTTGCTGCCTGGCTGGTTTTTAACTGGCCTGGCCAGCTTTTCTCCAGCATTGCCAGTTGCAATATGCCTGGGTTTTTTTTCACTTGTAATTTACAGTTACTTGTAAGTTACAGGTGAGCCCCTACCACCACCTTACATTGCAACCAGCAGCCTTTGCTGCCTGCAGGCAGGAGTACCAGCAGGTGCTTCCACTATGGCTCACAAGTCACCGCTGGTACAGCACGGCACTCAGATCCTGCTCTGCATGCCACGCCCTCAGCATGCTGACACAGTGGCTGAGGTTCCCTCCTCCTCTCAGTGCTAGAAAGCAAGATGGACCTCAGGCTTGCCAGCAGGAACAGGGGTGGGGGAGGAAGGGGCCCCTAGGTGGGGAGGGTGGAGGGCTTCTTGGGCTGAGGCTCCTAAGAGGGGGTGGGTATAGATGCTCATGGGTCAGGAGAGTTGGGGGTTGATGATAGGGGTGCCTGGGAAGGGAAGAGGAGGATCAAGCTGGTGGTAGTGCATGGAAGGGAAGAAGAGGGTCAGGCTGGTGGGTGGGGCACCTGGGAAGGGAAGAGTGGCAAATTTTTCTGCCTCTCAGAGAGGGCATCCCTATTTGGGCCCTGACCAGGTTTGGCCCAGGTGCCTCCTCCTGAGTCATGACTCAAATGGGGCAAGGGGAGGGAGGCCAAATTTCAGAGTGTGATTTAACCTGGCCCAGGTATGGTGAACCACACGGTTCAGGTATGGTGCTGTAGGCAGCTGGGTCACTTCTCTGTCTAGTTTAAGGAAGATGATGGGGGTGAGGGTAAGGGGGAATTTCCATAGTTCACAGAGCCCCAAAATTCTTTAATCTGGCCCTGTCCTGGGAGACTGCAGCACTATAGCTGCCCAATTTCTCATCAGCGAGGGAAAAAACAAATCCCCAGATGTTCCCCACTGGGATTTCGTCCCTCCACCCCACACATAAAGGGAGAAGGTGTGTAAAGGAGGCAGGAATCTATCTCCCTGCCCCCTTCAGCATGGGGCAACGGGAGAATTGAGGGAGTCAGGCTGTGTCAGAGCAAGATGTCACTGGGAATTAGGAAAGAAACCTAAGTCAGAAGAGATGCTGCTTTTTGACACATTGGATTTATTCTCCCTTTTTGTTAGAGCCCTGAGGTGGTGTCCTGGGAGAAAGGTGAATCAGAGCCCCCATCTCCTTCCACTCTTAGCAGACTGAGGTAGCTCGGATCAGGCAAAAATGCCAGAAAGCGGGCGCTGGGAGCATTGTGCTCAGCAGGGATTTATTTTAGTAAACAACACTGCTGAGATTCTGAAGACCGAGCTAGTAGTTTCAGAGAGGTGCTGGTACGGCTATTTCTGAGCCCTGTCTGTTGGTGTAATGAGCACACCCATTTTTGAGAACCTGCTCTACCTCAGTCCTCCTGTTTGCTGCCACTGCTGGGCACCCTGGCTCACTCCCATGGAAGGTGACAGAGGGGGAGGTTGGAGGGAGCAAAGTGGGACAGGGCAGCAACAAATAGCCTAGAGCAGCCTGACAGGGGTGGGCTGGTTGTCAGGTGTGTGGGTAGGTGGTGCCAATTCAGATATTTCTTGCAGGTGTGCAAATTCTCATCCTCCCCCATTCCCAGCAGGGGGTCCTTGCTCATCCCCCCTTCCTGCATGGACCCCAGGTCTCCCTTGGCAGGGGACTGTGTATGGAGAGGTCAGTGGGTCAAATTTCAGTGGTGTTGCAACCATGGAGTCAGAGTGATGCTCCAGACCTCTCTGGCAGCAGCCATACTGCTTTAGTATGGGACCACTGCTTAAAAGTGGTCAGGGAATGCCTCCCCCCCCCCCCCTCTATGGAACATTGAGCAAACCTGGGGAGCAGCGGCATTCCCCTCCCCCACCTCACTCCTCCTAAGTGGCACCATTGTGTGTAGGGGGTAGTTGGCGGTGGTTGATGGAGGGCTTAGGAGTTTCCTTTTAGACACCTTTGTCTGCCCCTGTCTTCTTCAGTATCTAGGGTTGCCATCATTGTATTTTAAAAATAAGGGGCTGTTTTCTTAGCACTCCCACCCACCTCCCCTCCTGATATTATCATTACTATTAATAATAATTAGTAAGCAGTACTCACCTACATTCGCCAGGGGTATTTCTTGCTGCTTTATACAGCATTCAGCAACTCCTGATCTTGTTGTACAGAGATGAAAAAATAAGGGATTTTCCCTTGTAATAAGGGACTGTTGGCAACCCAAGATTTGTATCCCCCTTTCAGCCTAGGCCCTATTCTGCTCGATGTTGTCCCTCTCTTTTAAATCCCTGTCATCTATCACATGCACCATTCTCTCTTCTCCCTTTCTGGCCTCTATCTTCCTTACTGCTGTGGGGAGGTTGGGAGAGGGAAGGGTTGGAGTAGAGGAGAACTTTGTTCACTCTGTGCTCCCTGGCTTGGGTGAGCAGCACTCTCATACAGCTCTGCCTCCTTTGCTGGTGTGGTTAGAGCAGGAGTTCTCAAAGTGGGGGTCGGGACCCCTCAGGGCGTCGCGAGGTTATTACATGGGAGAGTCGCGAGCTGTCAGCCTCCACCCCAAACTCTGCTTTGCCTCCAGCATTTATAATGGTGTTAAATATATAAACAAGTGTTTTTAATTTATAAGGGGGGTTGCACTCAGAGGCTTGCTATGTGAAAGGGGTCACCCGTACAATAGTTTGAGAACCACTGGGTTAGAGCTTCCCTTTCTGTTTCAAACTTCAGTGGGATAGCCAGGCACAACTCCTTTTCCCACTTGCTTCATTTTGATTTGGATCCAGCAGGGGGAGCAGTAAGAGTGGGAGCTTTAGCTGCCTTATATTCCTCTCCAAGTGCTCAAAGAGAAGCTTTGGAGGAAGGCCTGCACCCTGGGTGAATCCCTAAGATTCCAGAGGGGCAGTGGAGAGGTATAACAAGTATATGAACATCACACCAGATGCCTGAAACTTGGCAGCCCAGCAGCTGCCCCTGTGTTCCCAGGATTGAGCTCAGGGAAGTTCCAAAAGCCTCTAATTATGCTTGTTACACGAAGGGGAAAGAGGCCAGTTACCAGCACTTACATGTTGCCTTGCTCCACACTGGGAAGTGTGCTCTTGATCCCAATTCTTCTTCCTTCCTTTCCACTAGAGGGCAAGAAAAAGGGAGGTGGGAGTTAACCTACAGTAACTTTCCAAGATTAGCAGCTGGCAGCAATGGTTATAGACTTCCCAGGCAACAATGAGCTCTAGGAGCACTGCTTCTTATTTCTTTGAGGAAGCCAGGTCTAGCGGCCTGGACTGCTACAGGACAGAGGTTGGAGGATACCATGTCTGATGCGGACCTGTGGACTTTAATGGGAATTATTAGTGCTCAGTATCTCAGAAAATCAGGCCTGTTATCTGGGTGCTTAACTTTAGGAATCCAGGTTTGAATATTCGTGCCTCCATTCACTATTCATAAAATGGGTATCATACTTAGATGGATGAACTAACTGTGCCTAATTTCAAACACTCAGACATTATGGCTTCAGAAGATCAGTTACACTTTGAACAGTAGCACTTACCCAGAAGCTTTCAAAGAGACTCAAAGTAAAGAGCAGAGAAAGACATTCAAGTTAAACAAAAATTAATTGGGAGCAAGAGGAAGAGAGAGAGAGAGATCAGAGTAGAGAAAAAAAATAAAGAGTGTAAGGGGTGTGACATAAAAAGAAAAAAAAACTTTATATTATATATTAGTGAGGGAAAAAACAAATCCCAAAACATTCCCCGTTGGGATTTTCTCCCTCCACTCCACACACACAAAAGGAGGAGATGCGCAAAGGAGGCAGGAATCTATCTCCCTGCCCCTTTCAGCAGGGCAGGGAGCTAGATTCCTAGGGTATTTGTGGTCGCTTAGCTTTTGTGGGTGTTAGGGAATGGTCTTCTACCCTTATACATAGCACAAGCAGCTCTTGGACAAAAAACCCAGATGCTTTATTTTTTGGCTTTCTGTTTTTGTTTTTAATCAAGGCATCCTTGGGGTTTACATTACAGAAAAAAGGTTCATGAATGCAAACTTGTTTTGCAACCCTAAGCACAGCTGGAAGGTTCACAACATCCCAAATGTCATGAAGTTCCTCAGCCCTGATGATAATACTTATTTATCTCAGGGAAGTTGTGAGGCATACTACATGTTCATAAAGTACGTGGAGATCCATAGATAGAGAGTACAGATAGAAAGTACACATATCATTACAAAGTGACTGCATGATCAGAGTTTTTAGAAGGTGAAAAATCATAGTGAAGCCACAATGTGCCTCATACAAGTCAAGATATTAGTGTATTGTTTCATCCTAACTGGATTAGTGAGGAGCAAAGCCTCAACCCTGGGCCTGTTCAGCAGCTGATACTAGAGTGGTCAGTGTTCCCTCTCCCAAAACTTGTAGTACCTTCTTCTGAAAAGAAGAACTGCACAACCCAGAAAGAAAGACTGACCACTGAAGTACCCAAGCAGGGACAAACTCTAAATTCTTCAAAGGAAAATCCCAGTGATTCGTTATAATGCTTTAAGCAGCTGAATAAATACATCTTTTTTTCTGTAGAACATTGGTCTGATTCTGTCTTCAGTTACATCATTACAACATGGTAGGGAGGGAGGGAGAGAGAGAGAGTGTGTGTGTGTGTGTGTGCGTGAGAGAGAGAGAGAGAGAGAGAGATCTTTATGAATGTACTGTGGCAAGTGCATTTCACTTTGAAAAGAGTCCGTGCAGCCCCAAAAGATGTGCAGAAGGATGATTTTAAAAGAAATATCTGTAGCCAACGACTTAACGGGGCTGCATGGTGTCTAAGTCCAGTCAGAATTTGTCACAGTGTCAGTGATCAGTCTGACCAATATATAAGCCAGTAAATACTTCCATCTCATTCTCAAAAATAGATAACACTCTCACCCCTTGATACATGATGCAATCACACTGCAACTTACATCAAATATCCAAATGTTTCTTTAAAAATTACATTTGTTTTACTTCTACAGCATGTGGTCAAATCACAATGCAACGTGATCAGGTCAAGTGGGCAAATGCTGCTAGAAACAAAAGTGCAGGCAGTAGGTTGATTTTCTAAACACCCTGTATCAGTGGTTCCCAACCTTTTCCATACTGCCTCCCCCACCCACTGCAGCCAGCAGGGACCTAGCTGGGATTCTTCCTCCCATTTAGCAATATGGGGATGGGCAGGGTAGTCACAACTTCCTGACACCTATCTGCAACCCCCTAGATTGAGAACCCCGTCCAATCGGATAGTTGCCTAGATTCTGAATATTATTGTACATGATGGAATTACAAGGTTGGCTGCGAGCTCCATAGGGTTGACAACATATCTTGTTCTGGACAGTGCTGATCACATTCTTGTGACTCAACAAATAGTGCTAAATTGTGCCTTTAAGGCATGGTGTACATTAGGGGGCACTGTAGAGTTGTCCCACCCCAAAGGAAGCTCCTTGAGGCATTGTATCTCAGCCAATGAACCTCCTGAACCACAATGAGACTGTAGTATTCCGTAGTGGGATAAAGTGCATGCTTACGCTGCCTAGGACAAGTTCCGGTCCGTGGAGTGGGGACTCTTCCCTGCCCTATTTATTCTGGGGAGTCTCTTAATGCTAGATTCTGGGGCCTAATTTTCAGAGGTTCTAAGAACCTGCTGCTTCCCCTGACTTCTATGGATGTGTGGGTGCTCAGCACCTCTGAAAATCAGGGTAATTGCGTGGAGGATACACAGCTACAGGTGATAAACTGAGCTGAGTCCTTGCTCTGAGATGGGGGCTGTGTGATGGCTTAAATTCCCCCCCCCCCCATCATGTTTGATGTCTCTATGCTGGAGGGGTGCACTCTTTACAATAGAATTAACTACATATTGTGCTCGATGAAGTTTAACAGAAAAAAAATATCAGTGGGGCTGGTAGCAAAGCCTATTAAGTTTACCCAACACGTCCCATTATAAGATCCTATTTTCAGTTGCTTATAACTTTGCCAAACTTTAACCATTTGGCCTAAAAGTTTCCATGTCAGTGGTCTGCCTCAGGCTACGTGTTTTGGAAACATTTCAGCTGCAACAGTTCAGCCATTTCTGAAAACAAGGGTAGGGAAAGCAACATTGTTTTTCAATGTTAAATACATGTTGGTGACTGTTTTTGAAAAGTTTTAGCGCCCTCATACTTTGAAGATGGGACTTGAAATTTTGCAGGTGGTGGCCTGTCAGAGATGTGCCTTTGATCTTCCCTTTGAAAATCTGTGCAAATTTGACCAAGTTTTAGGCCTCTGAAAAACTGTAGTTCACACATGCTCAGAAGAGACTTACTACAGCTTGGCAGCTAAAATCCTTAAAAGTTCCATCCTCGTAGAACTTCTTACAGTTGGAGTTCTGACCAGACCGTGCCTGTGCCTTCCCCACAGAGCAACTGAACATATACTAGCCCCAGGCTACAGGGAGGAAGCTGGACTCTCCCTATAATGCCTGCTCCAGGCTGGGGTGAGCACTAGAGCTAACAGCAGGTAAACTAGAGAGCCAAGGTGGGTTGAGGTAATATCTTTTATTGGAGCAACATCTGTTGGTCAGAGAGACAAGCTTTCGAGCTACCCAGAGCTCTTCTTCAGCTCTGGGAAAGGTAATCAGAGCATCCCAGCTAAATACAAGATCGATACAGATAAATAATTAGCACATATTCTAGGGATCATTCAAGGGGAAGTGGCCCATTAATGGTCCTTAGTTTAGCTTAGCATATATGCTATCTTCTCAATAGCTGTGACATTCTGAGTACCTTTCCCAAACCTGAAAAGCAACTCTGTGTAGCTTGAAAGGTTGTCTCTCTCACCAACAGAAGTTGGTCCAATAAAAGATATTACCTCACCCACCTTGCCTTTCTAATATCCTGGGACTGACATAGCTACACCACCATTGGATACAGCAGGGAACCCGTCTCTCCTTTGCTATCAGTGACCCTCCTGCTGGCCTCCATGCAGTGTGGAGGAGGAAATCATCTGATTCAAGTGCAAAAAGGACAAGAGTACAACCTGTGGTGTTACAGGAGAAAGCTGGAAAAGTAGATTGGGACAAGGACTCCTGGGGTATGGAGACTGAGACTTGAGGCTAGCAGCGGGGCAGAGACTAACTTGACAAGGAGACTATGCCTGGTAGCTGAGAGCGAAAGCAGTGGGGAAAGAGACTGGGAGTCAGTGAGTGGGGGAAACTAGGACTAGCAGGGCAAGGAGACTGGGAACCGGTGGGGTAGAAGGGAGAGACATTTGAAAAGGACACAGGCTGCAGAGAGAAAACTGGCACTGGGTGGGCAGAAACTGGAATAAGGAGCTGGGGAAAGTGTGGACACCGAGATAGGATGAAAAGCCCAGGGAGGGTAACTGGTAGTAGGCCCTGTAGTGACAGGGAATGAGAGAGGCAGTGGGGCGGGCGAAGAGAGACAAGTAAGCAACAGTGCAGGGGAGGGAACCAGGTCTTGGGGTGTGGTGGAACACTTCAGAATGCCATTCCTGCACTCTTTTGGGGGAGTTGGAAGGGCGTTCGGGTACTGTCACTTCTGAGTGATAATTCCAGAAGAACGCAAGTGCATCTTGGCCCCCCCCCCTTTTTTTTTTTCAGGACACCAGCACTGGAGGCAACTGGGACTGGCTGGGCAAGGAGACTACGGATGAGGGCAAGATTGGGATAAGGAGTCTGGAGGAGTGACATTTTTGGGGCAGAACCTTAATTTGGCCTCTTTGTGCTTATGCATTATGATACGGACTTTAATACTTTTTTTCCACAGTACCCCGGCCTCTTTCAGTTCACAGAATGGACAGTGCTCACTTAATGAACAAGCTATTCAATATTTCATTTTCTCCTTGTTGTTCAATGTGGCCCCGGGTCTTATGTACTACATGCTTTGAAGACCCTGCTTTGAAGACAGAATTATTCATTTCCTCAAGAGCTCTTATATGATGCCTATGACTATAATATCTGAGTGCTTCACAGACATGACTGAATATATTTTCAACCTGGCTGTGAGAGAAGGGGATATTATCCACATTTTACAGATCGAGAACTGAGGCACAGAGAGGTCAAAAATACCCATTAATTTTGGGTGCCCAATTTAAGATGACTAGGACCTGATTTTTCAGAGTACTTCACTTTATATAACACTTCATATGTTCAAAACACAGCTCCCATTGACTTCAGTTGCAGCTGTGGTGCACAGCACTTATGCATAACAGACACCCCGGTCTCAAGTAAAGCACCCCAAAAATGAGAAACACACAATTAGTGACCATATATAAAAAGCTGGTTGTAAGTGACTTGCCCATCATATAGGAACAATGGCAGGAATAGAATCTAATTCCCCAGGGCAACAATTAATTATCTTAACCATGAAACTGTCTTGTCTCTTCCTGCTATTCCCTGCTTCATTCATTACACCCCTTCCAGCTTCTGAAGGAAATGAAGCAGGGTTCCTACAGACAACAGTCTCCTTCACTACACAACCCAGGTTCATCCTGTGCACTGAATGAGGTAGGGAACCAGTGGAAAAAATACCATTTGATCATGTACCAAAGATTGTACCATAATGCCTACGCACAAGAGGGCTGTATTAAAGTTGCACCTGGTGTTGGCCACTGTTGGAAGACAGGATACTGGACTGGATGGACCATTGGTCTTACCCCGTATAGCCGTTCTTATATTCTTAACTGTTGCACAGACAACCTTAATTCTGGCACTTCCTAACTTTTGAGTGTTTCACTTTGCAACCTGGTTAATATTCTTTTAACACAGATTACACATGCACACAAAAACTCTCAAGATAGCTGGTGCCTTATTGTGCAATTTTAAAAATGTTGAATAGGCAGAACAAGGAAGACATGTCTGTATTAATGTATGGGGGGGAAGGTTTCATGTATATAATATTTGTTTTTAGAACTACCAGTACTTACCCCACAGTAGCAGGTTGAAGCAAGGTACTTTGGACAGTAAAAGGGAGATTTTCAAAGGCAAAAAGAGGAAATCGACTTTCAGTGGCAGTTGGATGCCTAACTTTTTTTGTGCCTTCGAAAATCTCCCACTTAGCCATTTAAAAACAAATGAGTTATCCACCTTGATATTTCTATTTAACTTAAGGATATACAGGAGTCGATTCTGAATGTTCTGTGATTTTCATCCGACAGTTGATGTTGGCCCACAATATTTTTGACAAACAAACAGCTGCAGTGACTGTTGACAGCTGATATAATCGGGGTGGTCTATCTCATGAGCTCTGGCAACATATGTTCTTTTCTTCTGGTGAAAAAAAAGTCTCTGCATGCATGGTTACTCTTGGTTAACATGAACAGGAAGGACATTCTGAAGGGTGAGTTCTTAGCATGGGCAAATGCTTCTCTTCTGAAGCAAAATAAAGCTTTTCACATTACTAATGACGCAAATTTAGCCATGCAAGATGTGTTTAAGTAAAGCATGATAGAAAACACCAAGAATTTCCCTCACCCACTCAATAGTACTTATTTTATTGCATAACTTTTTTGGGAGGGGTCTGGATTAGACTAAAAATATAGCCTCTGTTCAAATAAATTCGGGCTACTGTTTTTCATTTATGGTAAATGTAATTATACACATCACACAAAGGAAGGGAGCATGGTCTAGTGGTTAAAACAAGGCTCTAGATGTCAGGCAACCTGCCACTGCTTTGTTGGGACACAATGGGCAAGTCATATGACACTGCATACCTCAGTTTGCCCAACTGTAACTTGAGGATGCTCATAACTATCAGTCTTCGCAGAGCGCTTTGAGATCCTCATCAGGTGTTATGTGACAGATGTTATTACTGTATATGGAGTATAGAAACATTTGCTGCTAAAGTTGTTTTAAAGACTGCTTATTTTATAGTAAAAATCTATTAAATGTTAAGATCTTTATAACATCAATTTGCTTTCAAAGGCATGTATTCCTTTACTCCAACACACAAACTGTTTTTGCTGTGACAGGGGTCACATACAGTGGTATGTAGAGGAAGAAACTGCCTTGCTTTCTTTTAATTAGTGTGTGTGTGTGTGTGTATATATATACACATACATACACACACACACATACACATACACACACACACACACACACACAGAATTCTGATAATATAAAGAATATTCTAAATTCTCTTAATGATATATTAGCGTTTACTGACAGCTCTCACTCTGTTCTCTCTTCTATAACACTGCTAGTGAGAGCGTTGAAAGAAAGAACTAAATGACCACGTACAATGGCCTTAACAAGCTTTGGCCTGTGAAACTTAAAGCTGGGTCGTGTTCTCATTGTGGTCAATAGGAGTTTAGCAATTGATTTCAATGAGAACAGGATCTTGGTTTCTTGTCCGTTACAGAAGTTGTAAACTGCAAGAGTGGGGAAGATGGTGCACTGAACAGATTGTTTCTTATCTATCTAGGTCCTAATATGTCTTCCGTCAACATGTAATCTGAGAGTCAAATATATGGGAGAGATTTCCCTGACAACTGCAGGCAACTAGTTTTTAAAGTATCTAGCAAAAAGATGGGAAGTGATACCTAAAAGGACACACAAGAAAAATCCTCATCAGTATAACTGTTCTCAGGTAAAAGTAAATGTCCTGTGAAAAACTGGAGAGACAGGGTGGATGAGGTAATAATCTCTCTAATATCCTGAGAGCAACACAGCTACAACACTGCCCACTGTGAAAAATTGTTCACGTATACATTTGTTACTCTGGGTTTGACTGCACTGAGAAATTACTTTGGATTAAGGGTGTGAGTTTAAAGTAGACTATTTATTCCTTATTAACTCCCTGCATGGATGCTCTTATTACAGAAGAGAACTGCCTTATTCCAAATGAGCTCAATTCAAGTGGATGGGTGAGATACCACAGCCATATCCCATTATCTCATGCACTAAAACAGCACCAACAAGGGAGCTCAGGTTTACCTTTAAAAAAAAAAAAAAAAAAAAAAAAACAGCTACTCTCCTAGCCTACCCACAACTCACTGTGCACTTCAGCCAAGCTTCTTTGAGCACAAGATGCTGCAGGTCCCAATCTCCTATGCAATGGGATGATGGAAATTCCACTGCATTTTGGGCCTTTCATGGCCCCTCTGCATGCAGGCACAACTTTTCCTCTAACGTGTGAAATATTAGCATGAAGAGTAAAAGTTAGGGCTAGCATGAGGATGACTATTAAAATGTCAAGATCAGCACCTGCATGGTAGGCTTTTCAGGCTTATAATTGCTTAACTAATCAGTTCTCTCAGTCTACATGATTATTGCCCTCTTTTGGCCAATTACAAGATCACTGTCTGCCTGGTGCTTGTTCTTGAAGAAATGCCTTCTTCATTTTGAGCTGCCTCTTTCCATGTGATAGCTGTAAAACCCGCCTTGTCCCTTGTTGGTCCTCTTTCAAGAAACGCATATTGCTCCTAAAAGCTGCCCTGGATCTCAGATCTCCAGTTGTCACCATCCCCTATTTGTTTGATTATAAAGCTCCCACAGTTTGATAAAGCCACAGGAGCCTAACAGGCCAAAAATCAGAGCCCAGTCTGGCTCACATTTGAATGTGTTCCTATGTTTTCTTACCTTTAGTGATCAATTCAGCCGGTTCTCTGTGATGCTGGTTTAGTTCTCATTATCCATGATGATTTTCAGCCATCACACAATCTAAGCAGCTGTCCACTGCAGGGCAACACCACCAACTGTGATAGAAGCTGAGAGGTGGCTCGTTGCTGTCATCCCTTGGGAGGGAAAATGAGTGTGGGGAATTTCATTATAGGACTGAAATAGATGATGACTCTGATCTTTCTTTTTCCATCATGTTCGGTAAATTACTTTCAAAGACGACAACCATCATCATCTGCATATCTCAAATGAAAGACTGTCCTGACTCCCATTCGAGTCATCAACTGCTATGATGCTCTAAGACACACCAGCTTACTGGAAATCCTTTCAAAATCTCAAACCAGCCTATATTCCATTTGCAGTCTTGTAAAGATTACATAGAGCCCATCTGAGAAAAAGTCTGCATGAAATGTTACCACACACCTATGTCCGGTAGGGAAGCCTTGCTGCCAAACGAAAGGGAGAGCTGTTGTGATTTCACACCTTTTGGATGCTGCTAAACTAACTTCCGCCAGGGATAGCTTTTATCTTTAGGGCTCACAAATACACATCTGGAGAACAAGGCCCACATTTTCCAAAGTGACCAATGATGTCAAGTGCCTCAACTTTTGAGTGCCCAACTTGAGACACCAGGACTGGGCCTGATTTTTAGAAAACATTCAGCACCCATCCTCTTCAAAAGGGGCTGATTTTCAGCTTCTCAGACTGAGCACCCAAAATACAGAGGCACCCAAAATCACTAGTCACTTTGGAAGTCTTTTTCTTTGGAATGTACCAAATGCCTGCAACTCCCACTAAAGATTTGTATTCCATTCTCCTCCACAATCTGCTGCTTTCAATTCACAAATGGAAAACCTTCTACAATATCAATATACTCAGTAGGTCTTTCAGGAAACAGCCAGTGCATGCACTTAATATAAACTTATTTGCCAAATGGTGAAGCCTCCTTGGAGTACAATTTTGAGTTTCTATTTAAATGGGAAAACAAATTATTAGATTTCTCCAGTCCATTGCCCAACTTCTCTCCAAGCTCACGTACCCCTGGCTTTATGATACTTATCTCCATTAAAGGATTTTTTTTTAATTGTAGCCCCTTATTAAAAGATTGGAAGCACTTCACTATCCCCATATATATTTGTGTAAATTTGTGTAGCTCACAGGTTTTAAAGACTTAATGGAACATTACTATGTAAACCATACTGTATTCTATTTAATGGCACTCCCTTCCTTTGTGGCTGATAGTGTTCCTGGTTTTGACAAAAGCCATGAAGAGACATTTTTAAATGAACCAAGTGGACTGATTCATGGATTGCTGCCTCCTCCCCTAAAACTTTCCCATAGTAATTGGGCAAATTAAAAAAAACCTGTTCCCTTGTCCCACAGTTGTTGAACTGTTTTCAAAACCCAAGTCCCCATATTATTTGGATGGTTTTATGTACATAATGTGCCTATCAGTGTCCAAACACTCTATTGTACACAATTAAAATAATCAGTTAAAACATCATATTGATTCAAGTTATTTAATGAATTCAGAGTTGAGTTGCCTTCCTCCTTCAACCCTGGAGTAAAAGGGGTAATTTGGGACCAGATTGTGAGTATGAATCATAATCTATTTTCTGAGCTGCTCCTGGGCCAGTATAACTATGCACTGTCCCTTGCTCAATGCCTGTAGCAAAGCCCCAGTTTAAGCCTAAGGACCTAAACAATGTAAGGCTTTATTGATCAGTACCAATACCCAGAATTGCAGCCAAACAAATAGCTGGAAGGTAGTACTGGAGCATGGGTGTTATATTCTCTGTCTGAGAAAAACTGCTCAGAAGAGAGGCAGCCACATTCTGCAATGGCCGAAGCTTCCAAATATTCTTTGGAAAAAAAGGTGGTGTGGATTCTTTAAATTAAATCCAAGCCTTCTAGACAGCAGCCCAGAACCACCACCACTAGGACAATGGTCTGACTCAATCAGCACTATTTTATGACCTAGTCAGTCACTTTGCCATACATTGTAACAGATTCTATTAAATGTACTAGCTAGCCACACATTTTCTCCTATAATGAGCCCATTTTTAACCATGGAGAATGTGGGCATCACTTCTTTTTAGTATTGTAGTCATATGTCCAAAATACGGGAGGGATGGAGGTTCTCTTTCATTTCCATAGTGAATGAATTCTCTTTCTATGGGCTGGAATACCCTTTGGCATGTCTTATAGTGCTCATAATATTTTGGTCCATGATAATTTCTGATTCCTTTGTATTCTCGGTATGTCATTTTACCTCTGTGGTTTCACTGCTCTGAACAGTCTATGGAAGGTTGTTGTGGCATGACAATTACGGTTCACTAGATCCTGTATATGGAAAGCATGTTCAGCGCTTCCCTTGGTTCAAGTCAAAAGGCAGCAATTTGTAGCCAAGGTTTACTACCATGATTTGCCTCCACTAGGGTCAAAACTCAGCAAGCCAGTATGCAGCTACCAGAATGCACTCCACCTGCCAATGGGAGTATTGATTTGCATATTCTCTTGCACCGAGGATTAACAAAATTAAAAAAAGAAATGTAATGACAAATTATCTACTATAGATGTTCATAATTTAATCATAAATATTTAACTCTTACCTAGTGCATTTCACCAACATATCTCAAGTGCTTTATCAAGGAGGTTAGTATCATTTATCCCCATTTTACAGATTAGAAACTGAAGCAGAGAAGTGAAGTGACTTGCCCAAAGTTTCACAACAGATCAGCAGCAGAGGTGGGAACAAAATCCAAACCTCCTGACTCTTCGTCTAGTGCCTTATACACTGGACTATACTGCCTCCCTAATGGCTGGTGGACATAAATTGTGCCATGTGTCATTCAACATGTCCTTTAAACTAGAAGCTTGACCTTTTGTTGATCTCTGCAAAGGACAGTGGGCAATTTAGGATCAAATCTCTGTCTTACTGCATTTAAACTGTTCACATGACATTTTGAACCAGTCTTGAAATTTGGTGCACTTTTAATGGACCACTAATGGGGAGATAATCAAAAGATCAGTTTAACAATTTGCAAAACTGAATTATTTTCCCCATGTCATGGTCATGTTTGGTATGAAGCATCCAATCTGGGGAAATTAAGGTCAGCTCTATTTACTGAATTTTAACCAAGAAAATTTTTGAAGGTGAGTGCACTGCAGATGCTGAAAGTGATAGCAGTCTGTCCTTTGTGTGGACTCGGCTGGCAACTAATATATTTATAGAATTAGTACTGATTGTGGCTGAGTCATTGTGAAACAGCCCAAAAACCTATTACTAATGGTGACACTGATAGTAGTAAGCCAGTATGAGCTGAGAAAGGCCCAGGAAATCCTGGTGTGATCCCTAAGGCTTCTAGAATTACAAACATTATTCATTTTTTTTCCATCCAAAAGAGCATCTTATTTCCAGAGCAGAAGGCAGCATTACTTCTTAAGAAACTTAAAATGTAGGGCTGTCAATTAATCACAGTTAACTCATGCGATTAACTCAAAAAAATTAATCGCGATTAATTGCAGTTTTAATCACACTGTTAAACAGAATACCAATTGAAATTTATTAAATATTTTTGATGTTTTTCTATATTTTCATATTTATTGTAATCTGTGTTATAATTGAAATCAAAGTGTATAATATTTTTTATTACAAATATTTGCACTGTAAAAATGATAAACAAAAAATAGTATTTTTCAATTCACCTCATACAAATACTGTAGTGGAATCTCTGTTGTGAAAGCGCTACTTACAAATGTAGATTTTTTTGTTACATAACTGCACTCAAAAACAAAACAATGTAAAACTTTAGGGCCTACAAGTCCACTCAGTGCTACTTTTTGTTCAGCCAGTCGCTAAGACAAACAAGTTTGTTTACATTTACAGGAGATAATGCTGCCCTCTTCTCATTTACAGTGGCACCAGAAATTGAGGCAGGGCATTTGCATGGCACTTTTGTAGCCAGCATTGCAAGGTATTTACGTGCCAGATATGCTAAACATTCGTATGCCCCTTCATGCTTTGGCCACCATTCCAGAGGACATGCTTCCATGCTGACAGTGCTCGTTAAAAAAATAATGCATTAATTAAATTTGTGACTGAACTCCTTAGGGGAGAATTGTATGTCCCCTGCTCTGTTTTATCTGCATTCTGCCATATATTTCATGTTATAGCAGTCTCAGAAAATGACCCAGCACATGTTCATTTTAAGAACACTTTCACTGCAGATTTCACAAAACACAAAGAAGGTACCAATGTGAAATTTCTAAGGATAGCTACAGCACTCAACCCAAGGTTTAATAATCTGAAGTGCTGTCCAAAATCTGAGAGGGACGAGGTGAGGAGCATGCTTTCAGAAGTCTTAAAAAAAGCAACACTCCGATGTGGAAACTACAGAACACGAACAACCAAAAAAGAAAATCAATCTTCTGCTGGTGGCATCTGACTCAGATCATGAAAATAAACATGCGTCGGTCCACACCGCTTTTATCGAGCAGAATCCATCATCAGCATGGACGCATGTCCCCTGCAATGGTGCAAATGTATTCAGTTGCATTAAATGTTAATAATACTTTAAAGCGCTTTCTAGCGGCTGGCTGTGGTACCACCACCACCCTTTTCTCACCCCTGGTGCCCACTGCAGGCTGCCAGCCAACCTTGGTGGATCTTCCCTGGCTTGGTCACACAGTCCAAAAGAATCCCTTCTGGGGTAGTAAAGAGTTCAATAAATGAACAGTCCTGTGGCCCTCGCGAGTGTCTTCCACTCCAGCCCTGGGCCCTTTAAATTCACCCCTTTATTTGGACTCTCAAATAAGCCCTGTCCCCTCTTGGGGTTTATGCCACAGTGGCCAGTAGACAGGTCCACCCACTGCTCCAGGTTCCAACCCAGGGACCCTATAAACATCAGCTATGCTCTGCTTGACTTCAGTTTGTTGCTGCTGCTTCTCTGGGCCTCTCCATACTTGGCCCCTTTTAGCTCCACCCTTACCTCAGGATTAAGGTTCTTAGGTCCTCTCTCCCTGCAAACCCAGCTCAAGCAAATGCAGCCAAAAACAAACTCTCGTTATCTCTCAAGCTCCTTTGGCCAGAGAGGTGCACCCTTCCTTCCAGCCAGAAACTTACCTGCTAAAGCCCTGCAGCTCCTTTTAGCTGAGCCTTCTGGGCTCCAACTGGCTGCATCCATGAGGCCCCTAGACAGGCCTTTGCTGCTCTTTTCCTGTCATTTCTGTGCCTCCTGGGGCACAGTGTAGAAGCAGCAAGGGGCCTCCTGTAGGGAGCTGCAAAGGCCAGATATACCCTATCACAGATACAAATAATTGTATAGTATACTGGCATTTGTATTAATTAACCCATCTCAGGAGTCCTGGGGTAAATATCAGAATTTTAAATATATATATATATATATATATATATATATATATAAAAAAACAAGGAAAAAGTTACTTAGAATTCACTTATTAAAAGGTAGTCATAGCAAAGAGCCTGTTCCTTGTGTCTGAATAGTCAACACAAACATCACTGCCTTTTAACATAACCTAGGCACAGATTTTCAAACGGGACCTCCAGTAAATGCATGTGCACAAAACTTAGGCTATATACTTGCACCTTTGATTATCTGTTGGCCCAAGCAGCAGACATTGAACGACGTGTTTGTACCTGAAATCAAGTAGTTTAGAGGTCAATCTTATAATATTTTTATCCGAGTTTACACAGAGCTCTTCTTCAGGTCTGGAAAATGTACTGAGAGCGTCACAGCGAAATACAAGGTGAAACAGATTATGCTAAACAATTCGTTTCACCTGTATTTAGCTCCGACAGCGAGTACGTTTTCCAGACTTGAGGAAGAATGCTGTGTAAGCTCGAAACCTTGTCTCTCACCAACAGAAGTTGGTCAAATAAAAGATATTACCTCCCCTACCTTGTCTCTCTAATGTCCTGTGACTGACACAGCTACAACAACACTGCAACATACAATATTTTTATTCATAATTCATTGGAGATGCAAACTGGAGGATACAATTTTATATGTATGAGAATTGCACCTGGAATAGAAGTTGGGCTAAGACCATCTGAAAAAATCTATATTAGCAACCTAATTCTGCCTTAATTTGATGAAGTTGGACTGGGTTTATCTCAGGAAGAATTTGGCCTTTCATTAAGATTATGAGCTGTGCTATATTTCCATGGTAATAATGCACCTGCTTATACACGGTTAGATGACAACTCCTAATAATTGCACTAGAAACTACACGAAAACTACAGTATGTAATCTTGCAACTTGTGAGCTATTAACCCTTTGTAAACTGCAGTTTGCATAATTAGCTACAGCAAATGCAAACCTAAACTTGCAGATGTTCAGACATGTACAGACAAGAATTTGCCCACTTGTCAAAGGATAAGAGAAAAATATGGGACAGCTACAAAGTTTAGTCACAGATCGTTTAATTTAAATGAGCTCGGCCCATGTGGTAAAGCAAGAACCATATTTAAAGTGCTGCTGAGAATATAATTTATAAATAACTAACTTGTAACAGTCACATATTTATGTCTCCAGGGGATTCTATAAAAATATCAATGACTTGAGAATGTCTTCACGATGAAGTCTTTCTAATACTCTCTAGAAGGCCCAAAGTGTACCCACCCTCCAGCACAACCATCTCCAATAAGTGTAAATATTTGTTTATTTTAGCTCCCGCTACAATGTCCTGGGAAGGTCCTCTCCATATTTCTGACCAGGACTTCGGCATAACTAAAGAAGAAATTGCCCTCAAAAGAATCACCCCACCGTTACAGTTAACCCCCTGTATGCTAGGACAGGACATGTGAGGGTTTAGTGAGTACTCTCATGCAGTCCTAATATAAGCAATAAAGCAACACTGAGGCTCAGTGCTTTGATTTATTAAGATCCCAGTAACCTAGGACACATCTTAATCTTCCTAAGTGATAAGAGGATGGTGGGGAGATGAAAATGGCCACTGATGTCTGGTTATTTTATAATCAGTGATATAGAAGAGGATGTACCTCACGCTCATACTGAATAATTATTAAAGATTCATTGTCAAGTTAGCAGTTGGCATTGAATAGAGTCATGCAGCAGTCAGTTCAGTAAAGTTCAATATTTGTCATTAACACCATGGAAGACGGAGTGGAAGGTACGCGAATCAAATTCACAGATCATACAGGTCTTAGAGGACTGCAATTCCACGGAAAGTATTACATTAAATTGGTGAAATAGGCTAAGGCACTGAGTCTCGTCTCTTCTACTGGTGTCCCTTCATTTGACTTCTGATTGCCTAACATGATGTAGATGATAGAAAAATCAGGCCCTATAACTCAGTACTAGAACAGGTTATGTTGAAAAAGATCTGTGGTTCACAAAGGAATGAATAAATATTATGGAATCATGGTAACTACCCAGTTGACTTGGGCTCTGGCACATTTCAGCAAAGAACTTAAACACATGAACGTTACTTTTACCACGTGAGCAGTCCCAGCAACGGGCTCTGGGTCAGACCCGATATCTGCAAATAATTTAAATATATCAAATACTTTGCATTAAATGTTTCAGAGCCTCAAAATTCTCTGGGACCAACATCTTGTCTATACTACAAATGCAACTCTTACATCAGCATAGCTGCATCTACACTGGAAGTTTTGGCAACACAACTGTGCCGGTTAAGGGGTGTGGGTTTTTTTCACACCCAACCAAACTTTGTAGTGTAGATCTGGCCCGAGGTTCTTTTGGTTTAAACCATAAACCGTGTCTTAGGCAATGAATAAACTGGTCAATAGTTTTGGTTTCCCAAAGACTGCTGACCAGTTATGAGGCAATAATATCTTAGTTTTTATGACACTATCTGAGTTAATTGGGCAGTTCTGGAAAGTTTAATTGTTTAACACATTTCATATATTGTAAACGGAATACACTTTGCGATGACTGTCCCATAAGGGTATGACTCATCAGCCTCTTAGATGGACCAGCCACTAGAGGGTGAACAAAGAACCACACTATGGTGATGTGGGTTATAACTAGCACAGTGAGCTCCTAGGCGCTATGATAGTACAAGCAATAAATACCATGAGCGCCACACTGCAACACATTGTAAAATAGTTGTATTAACATCTAAACCAATGGCATACCAGGAAAAGAATATATTCCAAAGGGCAAAATGACAACAAGTCACTGCATGTCTTGTTCTAGACATCAGCTGCCTAGGGAACTACGTGCAACAGTTCTCGTCTGCTACTGCAATGATAACTTATATGGAGGGGGAACATGGTAATGCACTAAGCAGAGCACAGGAACTATTTAAATGTATACATTATTAATATGATTTCTGATTTTCAGTTTCACGTCAGTTTTCACACTGGTCTTTAATTGGCTGAACTCTGACAAGAATTCAGACTACTACGACCTGGGTACTGCAGACACTGGCACTACAGTAACCAAGTGTAGCAAGGCTTCCATTGTTCAGAGTAAAAAAAACATTTGCTATTACTCCCTTTCCTCCCCTGCCCCCTCCTCCCCCCCAGGTGGCACTTCTTGACTCACTTGGCAGAGATCAATGAACCCATGGAAGGATTCAGGAGCCTTCCTGGGCTGCAGAGATCTCTGTGATGGAAAGAGCAACTTCACCTGAACACCAGAGTGAATCAGTTCGTGATAGGCTCTCTTTGCAAACAGTAGGGATGCTAGCCAAGGACCAGGGATCCAGCAGAGAATATTAATTTAGGTCTTTCAAGAAAATACACAAATAGATAGGCTATTAACATTTACTTTTATTTATAGAAAATTGTAGAACTTATTAAATACAAACCATAGAGAAAAGCAACCAAAGAGGAGGCTTCATTATGATGTCAAAAGGAAGACAGAGAACCAAGCTCACTGGGCTTACAGTTCCTAACTGACTGAAGTATTTACTCTAATCTTTCACTGACTTAGTTATATACAGTGACCATTATAAACAATCAATGCTATTTTTTTAAAAAGATAGAATTTGCCATAATATTTTTCCAATCACTCAAAAAAAAAAAAATCGAAGTAACAACTGTTTCCAGGTTAAAATCAGGGTAATAAATACTGATGAAGTTATCTGTAGAATCATGCTAAAATGTTTGCTTGCAGTCACAAAAAAAAATTAAGTTTACAAAATAGTAAGTTATCAGTGTAAATCAGGATGCTCAATAAGTTTCATGCATTTGATAGTGGAAGGCAAAATAAAGCAGAGGCTTAGAAATACAGAAAGGCAATACTGAAAGTATGTGGAAAAACTGAACACAGTCTATACTGCTACAGTCAAACACCTGAATGTTGACTGTCCTCTGGTGGATAATCATATATCCACACAGTCAAGTAGCCCTTTACTGTCACTGGAAGGCTGGTAAGAGAAGAGACTGTGCCATGTTTCTGGACAATGTCTGTTTCGCTCCTTTCTTAAAGGAATGGAGCAAGGTTTAGCTGTGATTGCCATCCCTTCTGTGCCTTGATAACTTACTAATGCAGGAGATCCTACAGTCCCACTCCCCACAGGGACAGGACAGCCCAGGCTTCCCTATGCTCCTGTTGCCCTCTCACCCACTTAATTCTTTTCTACTCTCTTGAAGGAGAAGATGGTGCAATTGTGGCCTGGGTTTAGGAGGGTGATACACAACCATTGAAGATCAGGGAGATGAGGATCTACTCTATCCCAGCCAGATACCTTCCTCTGGTCCATTAAAGAGGAAGAAGAGTCGGTGTGTGCTGGAAACATAACACTCCAATTCCCATCTATGGATCTTCTTACTTTACTCTTGAGTCTTCTTTCCAGTTGCAGCTTCACAAGTGTGTGGGCTTTATGGCTATTGAGACATGTCAACTATGCAGGCATCGAATGATGTTGTTTCAGAGGTTGACACTTTGGCAGTCAACCAGCCAATTAAAACAAAAAAGCAAAGAACAAGCCTGAACACAAAACATTAACAGATGTCTCCAATTGTTCTCAGTATAAAGTCATTTTAAATTTATCAGCACCTACAGTGTTGCTGTGGAAAAAGAGAAGTGCAACAATACATTCTGGAACATGTGTCAAATGCAGTTAACATTGGTATATACTCTGTGTGCGTGTGTATGTTGTGTACACACACACACACACCCCTGCTGTAAATTCTTGGAATACTTTTGACATCTGTCTTTTTTTGGTGCAAGTGCCAAAAATGCCATACATATCTTATTGTGATTACACAGATTTGAACAAGGAGATAATCATTCTTAATCTTGTGTGTAAGACTCTTTTACAAAGTCTCCAGTCTACAAAAACTAGTGACCGTGAATGGAAGCTTCCATCGGTCTAATGCATAGAAGTAGTATTGTCTTGGGCAATCACTAAACCGGTCTCCTATTGAAATTCATACAGTCACCTGTTTGCCCTGCTAGCCAAGTGTTATCTATTAATGACGGTGGTCTGCAAAGATTAAGTAACACGCCCACACGGGATTCAGCAAGCTATGAGGTTGGAAACAAAAGGCAAGACTTTTTCAAGTCCTACAATATCCCAACACTTACCACCAACACAGTCACAATTTGTTCTGACCATATGTAATATACTAGCACTGTGTGGTGCGATGAGGCCCACAACATAGAATTCTGGTGCAGAATGGAGATGGAATACAGTAGTAATGTAAATCCTAATTTATGCGTTAATGGATTTTTAATATCCATACTTTCCATTCCATTAAAATGGATAAGATGTCAAAAATACCCCTACAGTCCATCCCAGAGCTCATTATTGTGTGAAGACATTGGCAGCAAGCATCAAAGGGTACCACGTTAAATGTTTGTAAGTTAGCATATCATAGGACATGAAATAAAAAAAATTCTGGTTAAATACAATGTGCTGAATGTCTCTCTTATTGTGGATGACTGGGACATTCAGCATATGCTGTATATTTATTTAAAATGGCTTGATTCTCTTGAAATGTCCTTGCAGGTTGGGAGAGCATCCTTCTCTGTTCTGGAATCTTTAAGCAATACCTCTGCTTGCTCTGAATCAAAGACTAAAAGTAAGGATATTGTATCCAATTCTCCTCATCATAACACCAGTGTAAATCTGGAACAACTTCATTAACTTGTTTGGAGTTACATTGTTGTAAATCCAGAATAACTCCAACTAAGTCAACTGAGCTATTCCAGATTTACATCAGGATAACCAGAATTTGGCCTCTAGTTTTTTTTTTTACTCTGGTTTAAAATTTTGCTTACATGTGCACTCTGACAAATTTGACCACTGGTTTTAAATTGGCAAAATAGATGGAATTCACACATCTTGAATCTTCCTACTTAATCTTAATTTTTAATTAAAACTAGTGACAACTATGAATAATTTAAATGAAAGCCAGAAACCTCTCAAATAATTTTTTTTATGACACACACACTTTGCATTCATCAAGTGTAAAATCGAGGCAATTTTCAAAGTTGCATTTACAACCTTAGTGACAAGAACAGCATTTTTGAGGTAGCTAAGGTCAAACAGCAACCTGCAGCACAAACAGCAACCCGCAGCAAAAAATACAAAAGTGTTCACACACTTTGGAAGCTCATTCTTTGGAGACAAAGTTATCATGCGCACATGAGTGTGTTTTAGAGAGAGACACATTATAAAGGGGGTGGAGTTTGAGGGCAGTGAGAATCTGACATAAGGGGTGCCTCTCAGCAGAGAAGCTTACAGAGAGTGGTGTTACATAAAACTGTAAAATTGTGTCAAACACACACACACACACACACACACACACACACACACGGTATAGTATTTTCATTAAGTTTTCCACAAGGGTACAGCTCGCATGACTTCCGTAGAGAGTGGAGGGGACACTGGTGACATCTGTTTTTAAACAGGTCAAAGGAAAAAAGAAAGTGAATCCAGCCTGGAGCGATTAGGTCTCTGTTGTGTAGTTGTTGTATGACAGGGAAGGCAGTGAGGAAAAGTTATTATTCCACTGTCTTCCTCCGGCACCTGGTTGCATCATTGCCTGCTCTTTATATTTACTCAGAAGAACTTTGGCTTCTTGCTCATCCTGCAAAGAATTTTCTCCATATTCTTCCTTCAGCCACTGCCTGAACTGGAGAAGTTAAACATATAGTAGATATGCTAATTATTAACACAAACCAGATGCAGAAGTAATACTCCTCTTACACCACGGTATCTTTAATAGTAAATATCAACATCTTTTCAAGAACATTAAAGGAGTCAAAATAATTTCCAAATCACATCATTTAAACCTTTTACATTCTAACCCTGATTGTCTAAAGAAGAGTGCCCCAAATACTGCATTTTATGGCTTTGAAACAGCAAAGCACTTAAACAAGTCAATGGGACCACTCATATGCTTAAAAAGTTACACACATACATAAGTGCTTTGCTGCATTGGGCTCTAAATTTGGAATCAGGTACTCCCACAGCACGTGCTTGTTCACAAATACAATCACACTTTGGGCGGAACAACTGGCAGAGTAATGGCCATTTTTACCAATTTAAATGTCACCTGGCACAAAGGTAAATTATGGAACTATTCACATTCATGGTGTCCTTTTCCAGACTGAAGCATCAACAGAGGAGGTTTTGCAATAAATGAACGAATTAAACTGATAGTATTCACCCAAGAGTTCTGAAGGAACTCAGATATGAAATTGCAGAACTACTAACTGGCCTATGTAATCTATTGCTTAAATCAGCCTCTGTGCCAGATGACTGGAGGATAGCTAATGTAATGCTGATTTTCAAGAAAGGCTCCAGGAGACGATCCTGGCAATTACAGGCCAGTAAGCCTAATTTAATTACCAGACAAATTGCTTGAAACTATAGTAAAGAACAGGATTATCAGACACAAACATGAACACAGTATGTTGGGGAAGAGTTAACATGGTTTTTGAAAAGGGAAATCATGCCTCACCAATCTAAGAATTCTTTGAGGCTGTCAATAAACATGCGGACAAGGATGAACCAGTTAATATAGTGTATTTGGACTTTCAGAAAACCTTTGACAAGATCCAACACCAAAGGCTCTTAAACATAGTAAGCAGTCATGCGATAAGAAAGAAGGTGCTATAATGGATCAGTAACTGGTTAAAAGATAAGAAACAAAGGGTAGGAATAAGCGGTCAGTTTTCGCAGTGGAGAGAGGCAAATAGCAGCATTCCCCAAGAATCTGTACTGGGATCAATGCTGTTCAACATATTCATAAATGATCTGGAAAAAAAAGGGCAAACAGTGAGGTGGCAAAGTTTGCAGATGATACAAAATTACTCAAGATAGTTCCGTCCAAAGCTGACTGCGAAGAGTTACCGAGAGATCTCACTAAACTGGTTGACTGGGCAACAAAATGGCAAATGAAATTCAATGTTGATAAATAAAAAATCATTCACATTGGAAAACAATCACAACTATACCTACAAAATTATGGAGTCTAATCTAGCTGATTCCACTCAAGAAAGAGTTTGGAGTTTGTGTGGATAGTTCTCTGAAAACATCTGCTCAATGTGCAGCAGCAGTCAAAAAAAAACTATGATGAAAAGTTAGAATGTTAGGAACCATAAGGAATGTTTCAACATACCAATGCTGGGGGGTGTAGTATATAGGCTGTTTAATACATACCTGGAAGTGCATTACTGTGCTTTTAAAATGATTTAGCTGGATGCAGGGAGAAGGGAAGGAAAACCTGCCCCCCCCAAAAAAGAAAAAAAGATTCCATTGCTGTCTCAGATACAATGTGTGATACAACTACAGCCTCAGACCCTGATCCTGCAAAGATTTATGCATGTGCTTAGTTTGATGTTGATGGGGCTACTCACGTGTGTCAAGTTAAGTATGAGCATAAGTCTTTGTGGGATTGGGAGCTAAACCAGGTGTTTTAAGCATTCAACATTTTACATAAGGCCAGTTCCTCAGCGGGTACAAGTCAGCATTGCTCCAATGACTTCAATGGAGGTATGTCGATTTACACCAGCTGATGACCTGGCCTATAATCTCTTGCTGTATCAAATAAGCACATTACAAATGTGTGCAAATTCTTTAACCTGCCTCTCCTTCTTCCTGCCTTGACTCGTCTCCCACTTACCTAACCCGGCAGTGAAGCCTCAATGCAGAAGCAATTACAATTGCTCTTACTCTGCTCAGCTGTTTGCGGGGGTTGGGGGCTTCAAAAAATAAGTGGCTCCTGCTCTTTATTCTTGCTTATTCTATATTCTCCACTACTGTCAATCAACTGAGCAAAGCAAGGCTGGTAGGCAGCACCTTCCCTCTCCAAGCCCTGCTATCACTGATTAGCTATGAATGCAAAACTATTTTAGGTCACATGACTCTTCCTTAATCAACTGTGTAATGTTTGGCACGTTTAGGAAGAGTATGAAATATATTAGAGTGGAGGTATCCATTCAGTTAGTAACTATATGGGGATCGATCCTGTAAGGAACTCGGCAATTGCGCTCTGACCCAGCAAAGTACTTAAACACAGACTCACAAGTACGCAAAGAGTCGTAAAGGTATTAATGGGATTGCTCACATTCTTAAAAGTTGAGCACGTGCTTAAGTGTTTTGCTGGATCAGGACCATAGTGCTCAGCCTCTTGCAGGATCAAACACATACAGAATAAGCAAAATATATTTATATTGAGGCCATAGCAAAGATGAGACCTTAACATAAGAATGGCCCTACTGGGTCAGACCAAAGGTCCATCTAGCCCAGTATCCTGTCTTCCAACAGTGGCCAGTGCCAGGTGCCCCAGAGGGAATGAACAGAACAGGTAATCATCAAGTGATCCATCCCCTGTCGCTCATTTCCAGCTTCTGGCAAATAGAGGCTAGGGACACCATTCCTGCCCTAAACGCACATCTAAGGGAAATTTATCAATGATACACAACATGTTATGATCTTCAATGCCTAAAAGATCAAATCTAATGGATCAAATGTCCTGAAACCCCAATATACTTTGTACAGAGCTACCAGGGACAAGTGGTGCTGTAATTAAAAACTCAGGCCCAGATCCTCATTGAAATCAATAGAAGTACACGGATTCACACCTGCAGAGGATCTGGTCCCAAAAGTTGTGATTGAGAGATACAATAGCTTGCTACAACTTATGTCCACAGGTGAGCATTTTTTTTTTTTGTAGCCTAGTGCCGTCCTTTCAGTGAAGAAACTGCTGCATCCTTCCATTGTGACATGAAAAAAAAAAGACGTTACTCTTTTCAAGGTTATTTGCATATACAATGACAATTAGGGTTATTAGCTCAGTCCAATTAGATCTGAAATGACTGTAAACCTTCATATAAGGGAGAAAGGAGACCAGTCTGGAAAGTCCCTTTATATTGTATCTTAAAAAGTCAGTTACTAACCCATTAATATCAGTTCTGAATGACCCAGGAAATATTCAGTTAAATATTTTCAAAAAACAAATATTTACAGTTGAAAACTGCATTCCTGAAATGCCACAGTAATTTCTCAGCTCTCTGCTGCAAGAAATCCTGGAAGAAAAATGAAGCCAACCTCCTCACCTTATTTACTTTCTTTTAAAAGACCGTCTTGAGAAAGTATAGAGGACAGAAATGTGCTGAGCAATGTAAAATGGAGTTCTGGTCAGAAAAGCAATTATGTAAAAACAGTACCTCCTTACTCAACAGACCTGTTCCAGGTGTGTGTTCAGCTGTATTTGTTTAGGTTATTGACAAAAACAGGTTATTACTATTTTTCTAAACTCCCGTTAGCCCTGCAGAACCAACCCAGCTCAAGGAGAAGGAGCTGGATTCCATTCTGGTTCATGCATCATCCTCACAGTTGTTAGTTAAGTTCCGATTATACAAAACGTTTACTACTGGTGATGATGCATAAGCCAGGACAAGAACCCAGCTTGACTTTCAGATCTCAGGTTTTGTTTACAACATTGTTAATTTGAAAAACTATTTTTTCTTGCTTTAACATCTAGGTAGATGTGAAAAAACAATTTTTACATGAGCATCACTTGTACATTTGTATTATTGCCGCATTCTGGGCCATTTATCTTCTAATCTTTAACCTTCTAAAGTTATGATACAGTCCAAAACTTTATACCTTAAGAAACCAAATTGGTCAACAAAAATCACTTACATGGTCAACATCATGTTTTTCAAACTCCTGTAGCTGCCTCTGGAAGCCCATGTTAGGATTGGCACAAGATCTCGATGCTCGTACAATAGACAATGCATCTTCCCAGCCAAAGTCTGTGATTGTCATGATGTAAGCGACTACCAAAGTTACGCTCCTGGAGACTCCAGCAAGACTGCAGCAGAAATGAGACAGAATAAATAGATACAAAATATGAAGTCTTACAATAAATACGCTCATTATCTCATATAGCATCATAAATTTACACAGCACTTTACAGAGTAATATATACTACCTAAATTAAGGAGTTTAAAGTAATGAGCACATTGTGGCAGCTGTTCCTTTTGAGATATCTTTATGTTGTCTATGTACCGGACCTTAAAATGTAGAGGAGTGAATCTTGATTATCACTTCAAAAGTTTTTTCTCTTAATTAATTAGCCTCCCACCTTTTAATGTTCTCTGTATGTGTATATATATCTCCCCACTATATGTTCCATTCTATGCATCCGATGAAGTGGGCTGTAGCCCACGAAAGCTTATGCTCAAATAAATTTGTTAGTCTCTAAAGGTGCCACTAGTACTCCTGTTCTTTTTGCGGATACAGACTAACACGGCTGCTACTCTGAAACCTGCATGCAGTATGGGCACCCCAAGAGAGGAGCTGTACTGAAATTCAGTTCAGATGAGAGTTTTTTTAAACAAAGAACAAATACAAAACCTCCATGAGAAAGCATGAGAACAATTTTGTATTGTTGTTTTTCTTAAACTAGATATTAGTTATCCAGACATAAAAATAAAACACCCCCCCCATACAGAATAGGGTCATGAAATAAGAAGGCAGCCTTTTCCAGCACAAATAGAGCTCTAATTTTAATGAGATTGGGTTTAAATTCATTAAACCTTCAGACTGAGTTGAACAATTAGAGCACAGGACTCAGTTCTCAGTTCTGTTTCTGGGTCTGCCAAGGACATGCCATGAGACTATTTCTCAGTGCCTCAGTTTCACCATCTGTGACACTGGGAGAATGACAGAACCTACCATTGTCAAGTGGTTTGACAGCTCTGAATGAAAAGTGGTGTTATTACTATAGATAAAAAATACATTTGAGTGACAGTTGTAGATTTGCTCTCTTAGCACTTAACACTTTCAAAGAATATAAATGATAAAGCACAATATCAGCGAACTGTCTCAGAACACCCTCATGAAGTAGGTCAATATCCCCATTTTAAATATGAAGAGAGTGAGGTGCAGAGAGTTTAATCGACTTGTTCAAAGCTACACAATGAGCCAATGGCAGAACAGGATTAGAATGCTGGAGTTCCTACCTCCAAGTCCAGTGCTCAAACTACTAGACCTGACTCTAGATATCGGTTCTGAAATGCTGGTTAGACATTGCAGCAATGCACAAGGACCACAAGCAATGACAGTAAGAAAAACCACGATGGGCTTTCCTTTTCTCTGTTCCAACTCTTTGAAGGCAGTTAATGTCTCAGGACTCCCTCTCTAATCAGTAATCTGCTTGAAACAGCTGTGATATTTGAATGCTTCAGTGAAGCTTAAAATATCAGTTTCTGTTGAGAGGAAAATTTCCAGCAGCCCTAAAGCAGCAAAAATAGTTGCAACAGGAACTGATAAAATTATTAGGATTACAGGAACTGTCTGTGAGAGAAGAAAACGGTGACTAGCATTAATCAGAAAAATAGATGATGCAACACTATTGGTAAAATATAACACAGGGAACAGATAGTTCCAAGGTCCGAGTGGGGGACTGGAGTCAGCAGATCTGGATTTCACTCCTGGCTCTGCCACTGACACATCGCGCGCTCCGGCAGCCACTTAACCTCTCTGTGCCTCAATATCCACAGTGGAGCCATGCTTAACGAGCATTTTTAATTTTGATGGGGGATCCTCAGATGTGAGGTGCTATCTAAGTACAAAAGTATTATTATTAAAAAAGAAAGAGAAGGGTGGGCAACGCTAATTTATCACTGACAACAAAATAGAGGGGGGAAATTAAGAATATTCTTAAACAATTGACATACGTACCAGTGAACAAGACAGCCCTCACCTCTAAGCCGGCACTCATGGATAAACTTGATGCTCTCTTTGAAATGTCTTGTCCTGAAAACAGAAGCAAGAGGGAAATACAAAGCACTGGGCTTTAGTAAAATCATGACTAAGAGAAAAAAAGTGAGAAAAATATTTTAAAAGCCACTTAATATGGTTTGCAGAATACAGTACATTAAAAAGCAACCAACAGATACTACGCAGTTGCCTTCATTATTCCTTATTTTAAATATGAATGGAAACTTTAGTATCTCAGGCACCACTCTTATAGTCACCGTTGACAAATACTTTCTGCTGATGACTGACAAATCTCCCTCCCTTCCTCCCAGCATGCAACTATGTTCGTTTGTCTTTCTGACATTTCCTTGTGGAGGCCTGCCATCAACTGAAACTTAGCATGGCCAAAACAGAGCTCCTGATTTTTTCCGTAAAGACCTCCCTTCCCTCCTCTTTCTCTGTCACAGCAGACATCACAACGACCCGAGCTCGTCCAGGCCATGTCTAAATCTTGCCACTTCTTCCTGCACAATATCTCCAAGATCCACCTTTTCTCTCTGATCACACTGCCAAAAGTCTTGTTCAGCCTTTGATCACTTCGCACTTTGACTACTGTAGTCTCTTCTTCTCTGGCTTTGACAACTCCAAACTCCATCCTCCCCCCAACTCAAATCCTTCCAAAATGCTGCTAAGATCATCATTCGTGGCTCATTACTCCACCTATAGCAATTGACTCAAGACTCTCTCCATTGGTTCCCTCTCTTCCACTGCATGAAACACAAACTTCTTCTCCTTACTTTCAAAGCCCTCCACAGTGTAGCCCCACCACCACCAAGAACTTGCACACATCCTATTACAATTTGTTTCCCAGTCTTTCAGGCCTTCAGTCTCAGCCTACTCATTTGGCTCATCCACTCATTAGGTCTCATCTTTTAGACTGGAAGTTCTTTAGTGTAGGTGGTCATTTTTATATGCTTGTACTGCACCTAGCATAATGTGGCCCAACCTCATTGTGGCCATTAGGTGCTACTGCAATATAAATGTTTCATAACAAAAAACAGTTACTTACTGGTGTATCTGATGAAGCGGTATTCACCCACGAAAGCTTATGCTCCAATACGTCTGTTAGTCTATAAGGTGCCACAGGACTCTTTGTTGCTTTTTACAGATCCAGACTAACACAGCTACCCCTCCGATACTTACCTGTACAGTCACTGTTGTTCTTCAAGATGTACATTCCACTGTAGGTGGATGTGCACCCAATACACTCCAGCCAGAGACTTTTACCAGCCATACCAGCAGGCAGCACATGCGCCCTTGCTATCCTCATGCACCAAACCAAGGGTATAAAGGGGTGTGATCGCCATCTCCTTCTCCCTTTCTTTGCACTGCTGGTAAGCTAAACTCAAAGTAGCGGGGAAGGTGGGAGAGTCGCAGAATCTCGCAGCACATCTCAAACAACAACAGTTACTGTACAGATAAGTAATCATTTTTGACTCCGTGGGGCGATTGTGCACACACATTCCACTGTAGCTGATTCACCCGCAGTTTCCTTGCAGCTGGTGGATATCAGATGACTTGAAGAGAGACCGCAACACCAACTGGCTGAAGTTGGTGTCCTCTAATGAACCTTGAGTAACAGTATCTGGAGAAGGTATGTACAGATGACCACATTGCTGCTTTGCAAATGGCTGCTATAGGAACGTTACTTAAGAAGGCTGACAAAATGGAAGGAACCCTCATGGAGTGGGCTCCTTTGCAGAGAGACATTTGCCAGATCATAACAAAGCTCAGTACAATCTGAAATTCAATGTGAAATATGCTCAACTGTAACAGGTTGCCCTTTAACCCTGTCAGCGTAGGCAACAAACAGTCTAGGAGAGGATCTGAAAGACTTTGTGAGGTGCAAGTAAAATGTCAGAGCCCTCCCAATCATCCCATCATTTTCACTGACCGCAGAAGCAAGGACATTGCTGCCAAAGGTCCAAAGAGGGGTCTCACCAAATGGGACAATATTAAAATTCAGGTCCCATGAAGGTACTGGTTCAGACTCTGGAGGGTATATGTGGATAAGAACCCTTAAAAATATGGGTACCGGGGATTGAAAACCTGTCCACTCGTGGGCGTGCTGCAGAAATTGCTGCTCAATGGAGAGCTGAGAGACCAAAGGATTTCAGATGAAGTAACGTAGTCTGGCATAAATATGTCTAATCTCTGTGTTATCAGGAGATAACTGATGCGATTCCGCCCAGACTGAAAACCTTTTCCATTTTGCTTCATACATGGCTCTTGTGGAATCCTTTTTGCTGTTCACCAGAACAGCTTGGACTTCTCAGGAGCAGACTTTCTCCTCATTGATCAACCAGAGATCATCATACTGTTAGGTGAAGATATTGTAGGTTAGGGTGCAGTGACTTGCTTTGGTTTTGAGACAAGAAATTCTCAAGCAGAGATAGAGGTATGGGTGGCCAGATGGAGAGTTGCTGTAGGTCCATGTGCTAGTACTGCCTTGGTCAGGCAAGCGCTAGGAGGTTTAAGGTTCTTTATCTCTTAGTTTCCTTATCATCCTTGGAATCAGAGAGACTGGAGGAAACACGGCACCAGATGTCCCAAACAGGGAAAAAATAAAGACATTAATAATAGAACCTGGGCTGTGACCTGCCCTAGAACAGAACCTCCTGCAGTTATTGTTCAGGTTGGTTACAAAGAGGTCTATTATTGGATAACCCCACTAATGGAAGTTCTGCTGCAGAATGGCCTCTTTATTGACCACTCGTGATGATCTATGAGGTATCTGCTGATGGAATCTGCAATATAGCGTTCCTCACTCCTGAGAGGTGAAAGACATTTAGTGAGATATTGGTCTTTATACAGAAGTTTCACAAGTGGATTGCTTCCTGGCATAGCTGAGACAACCTTTCATCTCCCTGCTTGTTCAGATAAAACACAGCAGTGATGTTGTTGGTAAGATCTTGAACCACCTGATGGTGATGAACACCTTGCATCCCAAAGAACAGCTCAAAGTTCCAGCATATTTTTATGGAATGAAAGTTCCTTAGATGTCCAAAGTGCTTGAGCCTGAAGTTGACTCAGATAGGCCCCTCAATCCCTGGTGGACGCATCTATTACAAAAATCATAGTTGGTTCTGGTGGAAGGAATGGAACCCCTCTGCCTACATTCTGAAGTGTTAACGGGGCTGAAGCTCTTGGGCAGATACACAAAGCAGCATATCCAGCAAATGTTTGCTGGATGATATGCTGAGCGAAGCCAGGTCTACAGACATCTGAGGTAAAGTCTGGCATGCTGAGTTCACTTACGTACACAAGGCCATGTGACCCAACAACTCTAGACATGAATTCACTGTGGTCCTCAGGTTGGAATGGAGGCTCTCGGACAAAGACCATGGACTGGAACTTGTTTGTCGGGAGGTAAGCAATGGGAATTGTGGCATCGAGATCTACCCCTATGAAATTTACTTGCTGCACTGCTTGTAATGTTGATTCCTCTACATTCAGTTTTCAATCTAGACCAAAGAACAGATGTCTGATGACAAGAATGCTTTTTTGATTGTGAGATCCTGACCTTTTCTGACCAGGCCTACTGTCCAGGTAGGGAAATATTTTAACTCCTAAATGGTGCAGGTGAGCTACTGCTACCATCATACACTTGATAAATACCCTTAGGCCAAGGATAGGCTGGTGGGCAGCACAGTGTATGGGCAGTGCATGTTGTTTGAATCAAAGATACTTTATGTGGCCAAGATATATTGCCATGTGAAAATACGCATCCTGCAGGTCAAGGGCAGCATATCCCTCTCTGAGATTGGTAATAGATGTCAAGTTGACTGTCTTTTTGATAAGATGGTTTGGCTTTCTTAAATCCAGAATGGGCCAAAGGCCACCTCTCTTTTTAGGAATCAGAAAGTAGCAGAAATAGAAATCTTTCCCTCTGTGTTGATAAGGAACTTCCTCTCTTGCCCCCAATTCCAACAGAAACTGTACTTCTTGATGTAAAACAACCTCATAAGATGGGTCCCTGAAAAGAGACAAGGAAGGCAGGTTGAGGAAAGGAAAGGACATGAACTGGATAATGTATCCTTCTCTTACTGTGCTGAGCACCTATTTGTCCAACGTAATCTCCGTCCATGCACTATAAAAGAGAGACAGCATTTCCAAAATGGAGGGTCTGGATGTAGTAGATGAAACATGGTCAGCACGCAGTCATCAATTGAGATATCAAAACGACTGCTTCAAAGTGTACAAAAAGTCTGGTGAGAAGGGTCTGTGATGCCAATGGGGGACATCTAAGCGGCTTAGATCTCCTTCTAGAGGCATCCTGAGATCTCTGCTGGTAGTAAGCTCTGTACTGTGTTTTGGGCCTCAAACTGCTTCCTCTTTTAGTTATTGGGGTGTAAACACCCAGCAAACAAAGCGATGGATAAGAATCTTTCAACATGTGCATGGCGTCATCAGTTTTCTGAGAAAACAGTTTAGCACCTTCAAATGGTAGGATCTTCTATCGCATTTTTAATTGTTTAGGAATGCCAGAGACCTGCAACCAAAAAGAGTGTCTCATTGAGATGGCTGTACTCATCAAACATGATGCAGGATCGGATACACCAATAGCTGCTTGGACAGACATTCAAGCAGTGAGATGACCTTGAAGACAATGACCAAAAAGTGATCCCTATATTCTTCAGGCAGTTTGTCCATAAATAAATAAATACATACATAAAATTGAAATTTCTGAGCAGTTTATAAAGGTGCATTTGGACAAAAATGCCAGGTAATTTGATACCCTTATCTGAAGGTTCGTGGTAATACAAGCCTTTTTGCTATATAGGTCCAGTCTCTTACACTCCCTATCCTTCATGGGTAGCCTGAGGGCGAGACTGCCTCAAATGTTCTTTTGTTTCTGTCACCACTAATGAGTCTGGGATGGGGTAAGTGAAGAAATACACAAATTCTTGCTGGGGAACCTGATACCATCTGTCCATTCATTTGGCAGTGGGTGGAATAGAGACCAGTGTCTGCCAAAGGATCTTTGCAAGTTCAAGCAAGGCTTAATTAATGGGATGGGCAACCTTTCCCAGAATGGGAGTTTGTTCAGATGTAGACACCCTCCTAATGGGGTCTTGAAAACCTTTAAAGTCCTCAAGAGGTGGTGATGTTTACTCTGGGGCGATGGACTCCTCTGGGGAAGAGGAAGAAATATGTGGGGAAAATATTCAGGAGTTCCTCTCTCTAGTTCCCTCCTTTTTGGAACCCAGAGAGGAAGAGGAAGGTTGTAGATTAGGAGGAGGCTCTTCTCTGGTTGCTATAGGTACTGGAGAAGTTGACTTTCTCTGGGACTGAGTAGCTGACAGGGGGCATAAATTCTCTTGGACCAATCCAAGAGGTCCCATAAGGCCAAGTAGAGCAGTCACCCCTCTGACATGGTACCCACCACCATAAGCATCTTTATAATATTGTTCCTTGCTCTGGGTATTCCTAGAACTTGATCTGTATGGTGACCTGAAAGACCTTGATGGAGATATGGGTCTATCATGGTCAGAGTCTAAAGAGAGGGAAATACAACTTTCCTCAGTGAATGGTGGAGCGGTCCCATTAGGCATCCATGGAGGTCTTGACACCTGCAACACACATGCTACCCCAATGGTACCAACACTGATGTATCTGATGGTGCTGGTGGAAGCAGATGAGGCAGACAGGTGAGAAGGTGACACTGACGGTGCTGATGGAGTTGACACAGACTGGATCAATGAAGCAGATGGAACTGCCGGTGCCATGGTGATAATTGGTGCTAGTGATGTAGTGGAGGCCATTACGTTTGGAACTGGATGACACAAAAGGGAGAGTCCAGGAGCGGGAGACAAAAGATATTCTGCCACGAAAAAAGCCGGAAGCATCAATGGTACGGTTAGCAGAAATGAGTTATCAGCCACTATCACTGGAGGTGCCGGACGTGATGAGCCAGGGTCAAAGCCCTCTTTAGTAGAAGTGAAGACACTGGTCTCACTGACTCTGTTAGAGCTGGCGCCAATGGTGTCCCTTTGGATGGGTGCTGGTGAGTGAGTGTTGGTGCTTGTGACCAGACCTTGACTCAGCACCAGAGGACTTTTATTGAGCACTTTTTTGTGAGGCAAAAAGTGGTACCTTGGAGGTTTGTCAGCCTCTGAAGACAAAGATGGTTTTGAGTGCTTCAAGGAGGCAGAAGGAGAAGATAATGAGTGAAGCTTCTCACCAGATTTTGGCTTAAAGGCTGAGGCAGCTGGAGGGGCAACCTCATGGACAAAATCTCCATCCTCTTGAGGTCAGTGTTGGGCTCGGACGAGGGCCACATGCCTTTTTTAAGGAGATGCACTCTAAGGGGAAAATCCCTTTGTTTCTTCATTCTTATCAAGAAATAGGATATTTGTCCCTCACATGTCCCTTGCCCAAGCAGACTGGGCAACTTTTGTGCTTATTGCTAACTAACTGTGCACAAGAGTTTTTGCTTTTCAAAAGCTGGCTAACCAAAGTTCAAGAGCAAGAGGGATCTCCAACTCTCGTCACGGGTGGCAAGGAGGAATTGAGAGGGAGGTGGCCACTATGCCACTTTATCCCCTTGGCTCGGCACCCAAGGAGAGCGAGCCAGCATGCCTGCTGATAACAGTCTACGATTTGAGTGCATTGGGTGCACATACACCTACAGTGGAACATATATATGCACAATCACTTGAAGGAGAGCACTGAAATATTATCGGCAATAGTGTATGCATATGGGACAGATCCTGCAAGGACAAGCAGTTGCAGACCTATTGGTAAATATGAAGCTGAAAACAGGATCACCGAATACCCATGAAACATTTATTGTATATTCAAGATGTTGCCCCTCTCTGGATAAATATTAGCCCACAAAAAGAAAGAGAAGCCTCAGCCTAGCCCATTCAAAAATCAGGAATGCCAGAGAAAGGGAGCTTCCCTTTCCACTCAAGAGAGCAGCTGTTGAGGCAGCGAGCAAACTTAGCATTCCAAGAGACCATCGGGCAGAAGCATGTAACGGACTTCAATACCAGAGAATTACTGTCTTGTCTACACATGGACTTGTACTGGTTTACCTTACAGTGTGATTTTAAACCGATGTAGTTAACTAGTGCAAAAGGCCACGTGGACACCTATTCAGGTTTAAACCAGGTTTATTTTGGCTTATCTTAAATCACTTAAGTACATGGTTAAATCAAACCAAAATAAGAACAAAAATAAAAAAATTGACCATGCATGAGTTTGCATTGGCTTAGTTACATTGGTGTGAGCTTGAGAGTTAGACAAGGCCTTGGTACAATCCCCCAGATCAGAACAGTGAGAATGCAGAGACAATACTTCTGCAAAATCTACCAGATTAACAAGAATGGGAGGGATTTTACTGACCCAATGGAAACCGGTTGAATTGCACACCAATATATCGTTTGGGGATTTAGTATCTTGCTAGACACCCAGCCTGCTTGAGGGTCAACTAAATGACTAATTCATGGAGTAGTTCATTCAGAATCATACAAGACACTCTATGTAACTCACTCCTCTGTAATGCACAGGGATTAGTTCAGGAGAAACAATGAGGAAGAAAGTATTGGAGAAAATAGCTGAAACGGCACTCTTCTCTCCTACCCCCTTAACTTGCAGGTACTCTAGAAATAAGAATCCACAATGGGAGGAAAACTGTGTCACCAACAACGCTATTAGCTCTTCCTCTGCCTGCGCTTGTGGGGGCTTTCAACAGACAGGCATCCTAACCCTGGAGCTTTTCACCCACACCCTGGTCTAGACTTGCTGTGAATACAGCCTGCATGTCCCCACCAATGAAAGCCAGGCAGGGGGAACCATCCAGCGTAAGAGGTGTGTATCCCTCAGAAAGCCGATAAGATTGCTGCAGGAGGAAGTGGCTCATCTGTGTAGCATCCAGGAGCCCAAGGACTTCATCAACAGGATGCACATGAAACATCTGGGATGGAGGATGAGAGCCAACCACACATTACAGCAGTACCAGAGGAGGAAGGAGAACCAGCTGCTCTACGGGGAGGAGACTGGCTGCTGGCCACTTCAGGTAGTAGGCAGTGCTCCAGCCTGTGGTCAAGAACAAATATGCTATATTGGCAACAAGAGGCGAGGATCAGACTCCAGTGACTGAGGAGAGTCCCGAAGGCTCGGAAGCTCACAGGCACCACACCCAAGATGAGGAAGTGTAGGTCAGGGACTCCCTTCTAAGGGGGATGGAGCAACTATCTGCTAACCTGATGTCCCAGGAAGTGGGCTGCAGTTGCAGAAGCTCACACATCCTTCCAATCACTACGCAATGCTGCTCATCCACATGTGGCACTCATGATACTGCCAGGTATGACCCTGAGCAGAACAGCAGTGACTACGGGACTCTGGGAGTGAGGGTGAAGGAGTCGAGCACTTAGGTTGTGTATTCGTCCATCCTCTCAGCTGAGGTTAGGGGCTCAGGCCGAGATACAAGCAACTTGGAGATAAAGGCATCGCTGCGCACATGGTGTTGATAGGAGGGCTTCAGCTTCCTTGACTATGGGATGTGGTTCCTGGACGGAAGAGACAAGGCAACTGGACCAAGAATGGAAGAGTATTGCTGTCATGCGCTGACTCACCAACCTAGTGAGGAGGACTTTAAACTAGTTTCAGAGGAGACAAAAGCACACAAAAGCAAAAAAGGCAACCTTAATAGAGGGCTAGATGTCGGGGAGGGGGCGGGATGGAAAACTACAATAGGGTCAAAGAAGCAGCAAGAAGGAAATCAGTGGGGGAATCTGCTCAGCACATTAGATGTCTGTACACAAATGCAAGGAGTAAGGGGAATGAACAGGAAGAATGGAAGGATTAGTAAATAAGCTATATTATGATTTAACTGACATTATACATCAAGAATATATACACTTGTTCTGAGGTCCAGAAGGAGGCGAGAGGCAGACCAGCTGAAAGTCTTTGGTTAACGATAAAAGACAGAAAAAAAAGGGGTGACATCATGGTAGGGCAGGGGTAGGCAAACTTTTTAGCCCGAAAGCCACATCTGGGTGGGGAAATTGTATGCAGGGCCATGAATGTAGGGCTGGGACAGGAGGTTGGGGGGCTGGAGGGGGTGTGGTGTGCAGGAACGGGCTCAGGGCAAGGGGTTAGGGTGCAGGAGTGGTGTGGGGCTCAGGGCAGGGGGTGCGGAGTGCAGGAGGGGGCTAAGGGCAGGGAGTGTGCAGTGTGGGAGTGGTGTGGCAGAGGCTCAAGGCAGGGGGTTAGGAGGCTCAGGGTTGTGGATTGGGGTGCAGGAGGGGTTCCGGGTGCAGGCTCCAGCCCGGCGCCGCTTACCTCAAGCAGCTCCAGGGTGGCAGCTGCGTGCAGAAGGGCTAAGGCAGGCTCCCTGCCTGCCCTGGCCTCGTGCCGCTCCCGGAAGTGGCCAGCATGTCCAGCAGTGGTTACTGGGGGGGAGGGGGGCAGGCAGCTCCACCGTGCACTGTCATCACCTGCAGGTACACCCCCAAAGCTCCCATTGGCCGCGGTTCCCCATTCCCAGCCAATGGGAGCTGCGGGGTGAGGTGCCTGCAGGCGAGGACAGCGCATGGAGCCCTCCACCTCCCTCCCCCGGGGCCGCAGAGACGTGGTGCTGGCTGCTTCTGGGAGCGGCCTGGAGCCAGGGCAGACAGGAAGCCTGCCTTAGCCCCCCTGCTCCATAGGGCTGGCAATCCCGCAGGCCAGATTGAAAGCCCTGACGGGCCGGATCCAGCCCACGGGCCATAGTTTGCCCTCCCCTGTGGTAGTGGGTCTATTATAGACCATCAAATCAGGAAGAGGTGGATGAGGCATTTCTAGAACAAATAATAGAAATATCCAAAACAAGACCTGGTAGTAATGGGGGACTTTAACACACCAGATATCTGTTGGAAGAGTAATACAGCAAAACAAAATTTCTAGTATGTTCTTGGAATGTATTGGGGACAACTTTTTGTTTCAAAAGGTGGAGAAAATAACTAGGGGGACAGCCATTTTTTACTTGATTCTGACCAATAGGGAGGAATTGGTTGTAAATCTGACGGCGGGAGGCAATTTGGGTGAATGTGATCATGAAATAATAGATTTCATGATTCTAAGACAAGGAAGGAGCGAGAGCAGCAGAATAAGGACAATGGGATTTCAAAAAAGCAGACTTTCAAAAAATTCAGAGAAATGGTAGGGGTAAGGTCCCATGGGAAGGAAATCTAAGAGAAAAAGGAGTTTGGGAGAGCTGGCAGTTTCTCAAGATGACAATATTAAAGGCACAATTTCAAACTATCCTGATGTGAAGGAAAAAAAAATAGAAAGAATAGTAAAAGGCCAATAAGACTCCATCAAGAGCACTTTAATGACGTGAAACTCATTAAGGAATCCTACAAAAAGTGGAAACATGGACAAATCGCTAAGAAGAAGTACAAAAGAATAGCACAAGCATGTAGGGACAAAATCAGAAAGGTTAAGGCACCAAATGAGTTACACCTAGCAAGGTACATAAAAGGCAATAAGAAGAGGTTCTTTAAATACATTAAGAGCAAGAGAAAGACACAGAACAGTATAGGTCCTCTACTTAATGGAGAAGAATTAATAACTGATGACATCAAGAAAGCTGAGGTGTTTAATTCCTCTTGTGCTTCAGCCTCCACTAAAAAGGCTAATATTGACCAGATACTCAACATAATTAACATTAACAAGACAAAAATAGGGAAAGATCAGGTTAAAGAATATTTAGACAAGTTAGATGTATTCAAGTTAGCTGGGCCTGATGAAATTCACCTTAGGGCACTTAAGCTGAAGCAATCTCAGAACTGTTAGCAATTATCTTCAAGAACTCATGGAGGACGCATGAGGACGAGGAGAATCGAAGGAAGGCAAACTAGTACCTATCTTTAAAAGGGGGCAACAAAGAGGACCTGGGCAATTATAGACCAGTCAGCCTAACTTCTATACCTGGAAAGATACTGGAACAAATTATTAAACAAGCCATTTGTAAGCATAGAGAGGATGATAGGGTTATAAGGAATAGCCAGCATGGATTTGTCACAAACAAATCATACCAAACCAACCTAACTTCCTTCTTTGCCAAGGTTACTGGCCTCGTAGATAGAGACAAAGCAGTACTCATGATATAGGTGGACTTCAGTAAGGCTTTTGATGTAGTCCCACATTCTCATAAGCAAACTAGGGAAATGTGGTCTAGATGGAATTACTATAAAGTGCGTGTACAACTGGTTGAAAGACCTCACTCAAAGAATAGTTATCAATTACTGTATATTCTTGATCATAAGCCAATCTGTTTATAAGCCGACCCCCTCCCCAAGATGGATAAGTAATAATGGAAATTTTTTATGATCCATTCATAAGCCGACCCTGTAATTCAGGGGTCGGCAAACTTTGGCTCCTGGTCCATCAGGATAAGCCGCTGGCGGGCCAAGACAGTTTGTTTACCTTGAGCGTCCACAGACACGGAGGTAAACTTAAGTAAACAAAGTGTCCCGGCCCACCAGCGGCTTACCCTGATAGGTCGGGACAGCAACTGGTGGGGAATTTGGGGGGGGGGGATGGAGAGGGGGGAAGAGAAGCTGAGGATCAGGGGAGTAACCCCTGTGACCACCCCCCACATGACCCCACCCCTAGCCTGGGACCCCCACACTCTCCCCATCCCTTCCCACCTTAGCTGGGGAGGGCCAGGGGAGGATGTCTCTGGCCTGGCTGGAGCTGCTCCGGCAGGCTGGGCAGTGCAGCCACAGCCTGCTTCGGTGGGCTAGACTGGGTGGCACGAACGCAACCTGCTTTGGAGGGCGGGGCCGGGCGGCGCGGACACAGCCTGCCAGCCCTGGAGCTGCAGCTGCTTTGGAAGCTGGGGGGAGAACAGCGTGGCCAGAAGCGGAGAGACACCTCTTCCCTTCTGGTTCTGCTGGCTGTGCTGCCTCCCTTTGCTCCCTCTGTTGGGGGGAGGGGCTGTGTCCCACCTCTCCCTCTCTATGCCCATTCATAAGCCAATCCCCTTCTCTGATGCTTCCCTTTTTTACTAAAAAAAATTCGGCTTATGAACGAGTATATACAGTATTCTCTTTCAACCTGGAAGGGCATGTATAAGGAGGTCCCACAGGGATCAGTCCTGTGTCTGGAACTATTCAATATCTTTAATGACTTGGATAATGGAGTGAAGAGTATGCTTATAAAATCTGTGGATGACACCAAGCTGGGAGGTGATTAACAAACAAACTTGACAAATTGGAGATTTGATCTGAAATCCATAAAATGAAACTCAATAAAGACAAGTGCAAAGTACTAAACTTACGAAAGAAAAATCAAATGTACAACTATAAAAATGGGGAATAACTTGGTTAGGTGGCTGGAAAGGAGCTGGGGATTATAGTGGATCACAAATTGAATGTGAGTCAACAATGTGATGCCGTTGCAAAAAGGCTAATATTGTGGGGTGTATTAACAAGAGTGTCTTATGGGAGGTAATTGTCCCACTCTACTCAGCGCTGGTGAGGCCTGAGCTCGAGTACCCTGTGCAATTCTGGACACTTTAGGAAAGATGTGGACAAACTGAAGAACACCCAGACGAGAGCAACAAAAATGATAAAAAGTTTAGAAAAAAAATGGCCTATGAAGAAAGGTTAAAAAAACTGGATATGTTTAATGTTGAGAAAAGCAGACTGAGGACCTAATAACAATCTTCAAATATGCTACGGAGCTATTATAAAAAGGACGGTGATCAATTGTTCTCCATGTCCACTGAAGGTAGCACACGAAGTAATGGGCTTAATCTGCCGTATGAGCGTTAGATTAGATCAGAAGTCCCCAAACTGTGGGATGCCCCCTAGGGGGCACAGAGGAACATTCGAGGGGGCGCGGCAGGGCCTGGGCCAGCCCTCACACGAGGCGGGGCGGGAGCGACACCCAGACCCACTCCGTTCCCAGCTCTGCTGCGGTCCTGGCTCCCCGCCTCCAGCCTCGGTCCCTTACCTTGGCCTGGCCATGGCTCCGCACACAGCCTTGGCCCTGGCCCCTGGCTGCAGCTCTGTTCCTGGCCCCAGACCCACCCCCAGCTGTGGCCCCAGCCTCGTCCTGCTTATCCCTGTCCCACTCCCTCCCCCCAACCCCAAGCCATGGCCATGGCTCCGGGAGGGCAGGGGCAGGGGCATGGACAGGGGAAGGGGCGTGACCCTGAGCATTTCAAGACCACTGGGTTAGATACTAGGAAACACTTTCTAACTACAAGGATAGTTTAGTTCTGGAATAGGCTTACAAGGGAGGTTGTGGAATCCCCAACATTGGAGGCTTTCAAGGACAGGATGGACAAAACCCCTGTCAGGAATGGCCCAGGTTTACTTAGTCCTGCCTCAGCAAGCCGGGAGAGATGGATTTGATGACCTCTCAAACTCCCTTCCAGTCCTACACATATTTCTATGAATGACTCTTTCAGAAGAGGATCTCCTGAGGAATTCTGCAATTCCAGACTTTTTAAATGTGTGTCTATTCTAACATTTTGACTAGAACTGGTCGGGAAATGTTTTTTCCTTGGGATAAATTATTGACATTTTGTTGAAAAGATGAAAGCTGAAATGTTCTGGTTTTCAGTTACCGAAAACTGGGGGGAAAAAAGAAAAAAAAAAAAAAGAAAGAAAAGTTGATACTTTGCGCAAACATTTTCATTCAGTCAAGAAAATTATTTTCCATTGAAAAAAGTTTCGACCAGCCCTAATTTTGACACCATATGGTGCTTGTGTTTGCTTGCAGGAACATAACCTGTAGGCAGCAGCTGAACCTAACAAATGACTCAGTCACAGTGAACAGACTTTACTAGTGGCATACATGGCTTTTTAAAAAGAACTGCACCACAGTTAAGCAGTATTTCTCCAAGATCTAACTGCTTAGGTCAGTTAAAATCTTGATGCTTTTATCTTGATTTTACTTGACCCCTTTTTACCCCTAGATCTCTGGGGAAATGACTTAGGTTGATGTATGCAGTGTAGTTGTAGCTTTGTCGATCCCAGGACAGAGACACAGAGAAGGTGGGAAGTTGGTCCAATAAAAGATAACTTCACCCACCTTGTCTCTCTAATACGTTGGTGTGTTTTTCCACAGTAGCTCCAAACATCAATACATCTATACATCTTCTACAATGACCTAACATAAGTTTTTCCCCACTTTCTTATGGAACATGCTTTAGGATGAAAAAATATCAAAGGTAAATGGGTGATGTCTTTCTCGGGGGAGGGGAGAGGGGAAAGAGAGTAATTAAGCTTGGCTAATAGTGAACTTTTGGTCCAGTTTTATTAGTCATTTTCCAGATATGACATTCAGTACACTGCGTCACTGTGTATCAGCCAGTTTACTTGTTAGTGCATCAAATTTAGATGTGTGGTAGTGTTCACCCTTGATTGTCTTGTTCAAGTTTCATAGAAGTTAGAAGGGAAATCCTAACACAGTCACACCCGTGGAATTCATTGCCAGTTTGTGGAATCATGGAGCCCTGACTCTGATCAATGGGGCAGTTCACACCTCTTAGAGCTATTGTTTCAAGCAATCTGCCAACTCAACATGGTACTGGTTTACATTCACCCCTGGAGTAGCAAATTATTCTATGTTAATGAAATGGGAAATCAATATTTACTACATAAAAGTGTAAGACAAGTGTCCTGATTAACAATCTACTCACTGGACTGACAATTCAGTGTAAAGACAATTTATTGTACAACAGCCAACTTCCACACTTCTCTTGCCAACTTAATATTATGAACGGCAGCTTCTTTATATTATCACTGGGCACATCCCACACAAAGTAAAGCAGTGAATGGCCTCTCCAATCACCTTTTAATAAAGAGGGTAATCTGATACAAATTAGATGAGGGATTTTCCATGTCAGCTCTACACTTCAAAGTGTTTCGTTGAGCTTTCAGAAATGCGTTAGGGTTGAAAAAAGCATCAGTAGGGAAAGAAATGTAGTGGTATTGTCTCTTCAGCAATCAAATCTGTAATAGTCAAGGACTAAGAACTACCTAGACCTTTTGTATGATTCTTTGGCATTTTGCTACTGTAGACAGACTGGCTGTAATATTAAATCTAAACCAAAAGGAAGGTTCAAAAGGCAACCAGGAAGCCCAATAGGCTCAGGGTGACCATACATCCCGTTTTGGCCAGAACAGTCCCTTTTATTAGCCATGATCAGTTGGCAAGAACAAAACATGACAAATGCCCACTTTTATTTAAAAAAAAAAAAAAAAAAAAAAGCGTGGTGTGGTGAGGAGGAATATAAGCAGAGATGACAGCCCTGTGCAAGGGGGAGGCAGGGTTCGAGTGGTCAGTGATAGTCCCACCGGGGGGAGGGGTGGGGAAGGGAGCTCGGGCAAGCAGCTAGGGCCAGCCCCAGGGGGAGGGGGGCAGCCTTGGGCAAGTGGCTTGGGGGGAGCTTGGGCCAGCCCCACATGGTGTTCTGTTTTCCCCTTGGGAAATATGGTCACCCTAAATAGGCTAGCATAACTGGGTATTAATTCCCTAGAAACATACAGTACAGAAATAAGGTGGAGTGAGGAAGGATATATTTAATTTCTACAGAATTAATTTTCGAGTAGCAAGTTCCTTAGGAGAGGGCATTGTCAAGGAAATCAGTGACCAGCAGAAGTTAATGGCCAGAGGCCAAATTCCCACCATGGAGGCCAAATTCACATTAAACTCCCAGGAAATGACCTAGGTCTCAATAATGATTGCTTAATTCAAATTCTAAGCAGGAGCAGAAAATGCTAGTAGAACTGAACCGTCACACAGTTTCAAAGAATGTGAGCATATTCTATTTTCACTGTTTTATTTTATTGGGAATTGATTTCTTTCAAGAACAGGAGAGCCCTTAATATGCTTACTGTAAGTGCATTTATATTATACGTATTGAAAAAAAGTTCCATGAGGAAAACATAGCTAATGCGAACTTAAGTTAGCAACTCCACAGTCCCAAGATCCACTCTGACCATGTATCAAGCCGGCCCCATTCAACAAATGCCAGCAGCTGCAGAAAAGTAGTACCACCACCTCAGAAGAACTTTACCTGAAAAGCCAGCTGCTGAGTGATACAGACAAGCATCTTATGTGATCCTAGTCAATTTCACTCAACAGCAATCATTAGGTAAAAGCACTTTATATGCAATGCTATTCTTTTCCTCTGCAGCTGTCAGTCTCACTCTTTTAGGGTGACCAGATGTCCCGATTTTATAGGGACAGTCCTGATATTTGAGTCTTTGTCTTCTATGAGTGCCTATTACCCCCCACCCCTGTCCCAATTTTTGACACTTGCTCTCTGGTCACCCTACACTCTTTGAGAAGGGGAGAGACACAAAGAAGTCACAAAAGGACAGATCCCCTCTTTCCCCAGGGCCCCTCCCCTCAAACTGATAAACACCCTATACTTTTAAACAGTGTTTGATAAGATCATATTACATTCTTATGACCTGAATAAAACAAAATTCTTCTGACCTTATGAAGTTTTTACACTAAAAGCAAGTAACATCAGTATTTAAAGATACTGTGCATTATACTTGAAGATTTCCATCATAAAGAAAAGTCAGTTACTCATCAAGTTTTCTTTTAAGTGATCAAATGTATTAATATCAGAAGTAACAAAATTTGTCTGAAACCATCTGATACCGAAGCAAGAACCGTAGATGCTTTCAGCATAACAGAAACAATACTCATGCAAATATCTTATCTTCTTGTTAGTGCTTTAAAAGATTTGGTACAGTGCCAGAAAGTTAATTGCTTTTGAATGCTATAGGTTGCTTTTCAATGTATTTCCTTGATATGCAATGACTAGGGCTGGTTGCATTGCATGTGTAATTAACATTCGCTGGAAATGATGTCCTCTTTCTATTCACAAATTGGTCCAGATTTCTACTAACACACATGGCAGATTTGCAAACATTTTCACAACTACCCAGTACGATCTCCAAATACTGACACACCATTAATGACGACCCAACAAATGCGATTATGGCCTCTGTAATTTCTTAAGTTGCTTCCTTTCTAAAAGAAATGAACCTCCACAATTTTTCCTACCCTCCCACCAAAAAAAAAAAAAATAATGCACAAAATTGCTTCCATATCCACTGTCTTAGTTCTGAAAATCCTATTCTGTTCTCTAACCTGGATTCCTACTTAATAGCATATGGGCTACTACTATTTTTAAGGGAGTAATAATACTCAGGGTCTGATTTTTAAGAGGCACTGAGAACGTGCAGCTCTCATTGACTAAAATCTGCACCTCTGACGGGAAAAACAGGCTCATGGTCTATGTTCTTACTATACAAAATTGTGTTATAAAAATAATTTTTATAATTTCAGAAACATGTTCTTGTCGCTCTTTTCAGTGGCAATTAAGAAACATCAAGTGTCATGTTGGAATCTCTCCAAGGTATGAGAAACAAAATACTCTAAAAATATGCACTGAAAGCATCAGCCGGAATATTACTCTGATCTGAGAGAAAAAGCAGTGCTGCATTTCCTTCCGTAGGTACCAGGCCCTTTCAACTACTTCTGTTTCTCTACATAACTAGTTAGCAGGAAGTGGCTGAAACCCCCCGCACCTCTCCTCAACATAAACAGTGAATGCTAGAAGAAAGAGTTGGTCGCCATCCAAGTATTCTTATGAAATACGTTTTGATTACTTCAAGATCATGATTTCCTAGATACCATCAATTCAAAGATTCGGAATGTTAAACCCCGGGTCAGTTCAACTAACTTTCAGGACAGTTATATAGCCAGTGGATATTTAAAATAAAATTAAATTGAATTTAAAAAGCCTGAAAATGGGACACACCAGCTTCACATAGCTACATTCCTACTACAAGAAGCATAAGACCATAGGAATTGACATACTGGATCAGGCGTAATCCAGTACACTGTTTCCAGCAATGGCCAGGACCAGATGATTTAGAGGAAGGTGTAAGAACTCTACAGTAGGAAGACGTGCCATAATCTGCACCCCACATAGGTGGTCTCCCGGTCTCTAAAATGTAGAGATTGGCTAAGGCTCTCTCTCTACCAGAAATGCTACAGCGACACAGCTGCACAGCAGCAGCTGCACTGCTGTGGGGCTGTTTTTCCATCACTGCAGTAAAGTCAACTCTCAGAGGTGGTTGCTAGGTCAACAGAACAATTTTTCCATCAATCAAGCAGAGTGTACACCAGGGCTTAGGTTGGCTTAATTACATCACACAAGGTGTTAATTTTTTCATAGTCCTGGAGGAATTAATTTCAGCAATTTCTGTTAAGCTGACCTAACTTTGCAGCATAGACCAGCCCTGAAGCACAAGGTTTAATATCCCTTCCAAAAATTTTGCCTTAATTATAACAACACTGGATATTCTTGGTAGCAAAGCAGCCATGCCAAGTAGGAAAGCACTTTTTTTTAATTATTATTAAAAGGACCTATTTTTCTGTTACCTCAATATAAATCAGGAGTAATTCCCCTTAAACCAACAGATTTAAACCTACATTGGTGTAAAACTGGTGAAAGATCAGAATCAGGTCCTTTAACATATTCCAAAACAACATTAGTACTGAATTAAAAAAACCCAAAACTTACAAATTCTGTGAGGGTGAATCAGCAGCAGGAATGCACAGATATTTCACTCCCTGTATAAAGTAGTAAACAGGAATGAGAACACAACATTAAGAAAAAAGCATAATGGTCACAGATCAATGGGCAAATTCTGCTCTAGTATTTGTGCAGCTCCATTGATTATGAAAGAATTGTAGTATTGTAAGTAACTGCAGATTTTGTCTCATCTGCCCAGATTTAAAAAGACAAGGTGGGTGAGGTAATATCTTTTATTGGACCAACTCCTGTTGGTGAGAGAGACAAGTTTTCAAGCTTATACAGAGTTCTTCTTCAACTCTGTGTAAGCTTCCATATGAGGAGAGATTAAAAAGACTGGGACTGTTCAGTTTGGAAAAGAGATGACTAAGGGCGGATATGACAGACATCTATAAAATCATGACTGGTGTGGAGAAAGCGAATAAGGAAGTGTTATTTACCCCTTCACATAGCACAAGAACCAGGGGTCACCCAATGAAATTAATAGGCAACAGGTTTAAAACAAACACAAGAAAATACTTCTTCACACTATGCACAGTCAACCTGTGGAACTCATTGACAGGGGATGTTGTGAAGGCCAAATGTATAACTGGGTTCAAAAAAGGATTAGATACATTCAAGGAGGATAGGTCCATCAATGGCTATTAGCCAAGATGGTCAGGAATGCAACCCCAAGCTTGGGGGTCCCTAAGCCTCTGACTGCCAGATATTGGAATTGGAGAACAGGGGATGGATCACTCAATAATTGCCTGTTCTGTTCATTCCCTTTGAAGCATCTGGCATTGACCTCTGTCAGAAGACAGGATACCAGGCTAGATGGATGATTGGTCTGACCCAGTATGACCATTCTTATGTGATGAACCCACCCACCTTGTCTCTCTAATATTCTCGGACCAACGCTGTTACAACACCACTGCATACGGACTTAAAAAGTTGTTTTCAGAAATGTTTTGTTGCTAAGGAACAGACAGCTTAGTCATGTTTACACCAAAGAGCCTTAAGTGAATTCTTTAAACGGCAGCATCTTTATTAGAAAGGCGTAAAACTTTTGTTATATTCATCAGCTTAAACATGTTATTCTTGTTATGTTTCATTGGAAACTAGTCGCATCTTATACAGTTCTCACTTTGTCAAAATGAATGCTGAAAATGAAATTTGAGAAAAACTTTTTTCTCGTGCAGAATGCCACATTCAGTTGTTTTTCCCTTACGTATTTAGCAACACAAAGGGCATTTTGGAAGAGGAATCGGTTATTTTTTGAAAGCGATGACTTTAAAACTCAGGCGTATCTTCCAATAAGAAGTCCTCACTTTATTAGTCAGCTATTATTGTAACGAATTATGTACCGAAATAAGGAACTGCAATATATATTCTTAGAAGAACTCTGATCTGAAAAGTCAAGTAGGCAATGCCTTTTCAGGAGTGTTTTACAAAAGACCACAGAAACAAGTTTAAAAAATGAGCTTGGACAATAAAGTGACAAAGTAATAGATAAGTAACAAATAAAAAGAGCGATGACAATAGAAGTTAGTACTCCATACGAACATGCTGTAGTTTTAAATATACCTAGTAACTTCCCTCTCCAGGGACATCTCCAGGATCTCAGATGGCGATCAGGCTCATCATGACCTCCTCAAATATACACCTCTCCCCAGGCTATGATCTCCAACCCCACCTCTGGCTATTCCACACCTGAGCCAACAAACCACTGATGGTGCAACAGCTATGTTCTCCATCTGAAGAACCAGAGGTAGTACGTCAGAGCAAGCCAATGCATTCTTCACAGCCACTCCACTACCGCTTTCCAACCTCTTCCTGGCCCTCTGAGCCATCTGTGGATTGTCAACTTGTTTCCTCCCGAAGTGTGTCACAGAGTATAGCTGGTGAACTGTCAATGGTTCACTGACTAAGTGGCACAGCCAGAGTGTGGGGATTATTGGAAATGTGGAAGGCATAGACGGGGGAAATCATGACTTAGGGAGAGGGAAATATTTGAAGAGGGGTTTACAGTGAGAAAGCGCACAATCTCAGCTGAACTCCTGCAGAGTGGGAGCTGGTGATATTTCGGGAGGGTAAAGTGGGGAAGAGTTGTGTGGACATGATAAAACAAGGTTGTGGGGAAAAGAGATGAGATTCAGCTGGTGAACCATGGAGGCTGGACAGCTAAATGGCATCTCTGATATCTGTCAAAAAATGAAAACCGTTAAACATGGCAGCCACCCCCACTTGAATTAGGGCAAAGCAGCCCTAGTGTGCTTGCAAGGATAATAACCCTTATGGAGTCAAGATGGCTAGCGGAGATGCACTCAACTGGTGGTAGAACAATCTGCATATAAAACAACAGATTGCTAATATCATGGATTCTCCAGACTAGACAATGCTACAGTATAGATCTGGTATCATTACCTCCTTACAGAGGTATTCACCATGAAGCTTTAGCTTTGAACTTAAGAGGACTGCTCAAATGAGTAAATTTTATAGAATTAGACCCTACATTTGCTGAAGCTTGGCAATTTACCTTTTCAGGTCATATTAAATACTCTCTCCTTTGGACAATTCAGTACCAGGAGCCCAGTACTCATTATCTACCCTTCAACAAGGCAGAACACAGGAATGAAAAGAAGGGGGGAGGGGAGAGAGAGAAGGAAACATATTGAGGCCAGCATTGTACCATGCAATTAAGGTTCCAATCCTGCATCCCATACTCATTTAAGTAGTCCCACTGATTGCAGCAGTTATCACACATGCTGAATGCTTACAGTAGCTGAACTAAGAGGGGCTTTCAGAAAATGTTCACTTTAAAAGAAGAAGTACTGTCAGTTTTACAGCACACAGTGTTCTTTTCTGTCACAGCTGGCTGATTCCCATTCTGCATGATGCTAAGAGGGACGTGAATTCAGAGCTACCACAGAACCACACGTAAGCATGAAACTAGCCTACGAGAGACCACATATTGTGCTAAATAGCTCCTCCAAGGCCTGATCCTGGAAGGTACAACTCCCAATAAAGCCAATGGGAGTTGAGCACCTCTCATTGAGTGTATCACTTCTCAGGATCAGAAGTTTAGTCAGGTTAACTGGGCCATTCAACATATAAAGGTTCTGGAAGTCTAAGCTTTACCAATGCGTGCCACCTTGGAGCATTTTGGAAGGTGGTGCTAATGAATTCCCTGCCCCAGGCCTCCCAGGAAATCCCCCCCTCCTCCAATAGGAAAATGACAATTATGGGTGGGATCTCAAAAATGCTCAGTGTTGGCCTCTCTCTGTCCCACTGAAATCAACAGTAAAGCTCCCAATTACTTCAACTGGAGCACAGTTAGAACATTGCTGACCAACTTTTTAAAATCCTACCTTATAAACAAACAGATTTGATCCTAGATAGTTTAAAAATCTTAGAATCAAAAGCATTCATTTTAATTGCACGAATAAAATAGAGGGACTATACTGGTTGGTATTGGGCAGGTGTTTGTAAATGAAACACTTGGGCCACTGTCCAACAGAGATATTTATATGTCGCTGTTGATAACAAGACTTGCCACGCTGCATTCGCCTTTCTTCATGCACTTTTGATATTTTTACAAACTTAGTGCCCCCCCCCTTTTTTTTTAAGATATTGGAAACAGGAAGTTATTTAATTTCTGAGCCCTCTTGTCTATGTGATAATTAAAAAAAACCATCCGAGATCGTAGTGTTCTTATGCAGTTATGCCCCAGAGACATCACTGTCTTTCCTGTGTATGTACAATGCAGATAACATCTAAGAATTGTCCCAAAGGGACTCTAAGCAAAGCAGAACAGTTTGTGTCAACGTAACAAGTAAATACTCTAGACTAAGATTTTCAGATGCTCATGGCTGGTTCATTAGTGTGCAACTATGCCATAGGCTTCACAATTTCAGTAGTTAGTGGCGTTTGCAATTTTAGAATCTTCAACAAAGACCAAGCCAAAGGAGGAAGCAAAAACATCACTGAAGTGTCTGTTTCCTTGCTTGGGTATGTGCTCATCATGACAACACAGAGTCTGTGCCTGATCATAGATTGCTGAAGCCAATGGGATGACTCCCAATGCCTCTATGGGCCTTAGAGCCTTAGTGATTTATTCAGGAAGCTATAATATTGCTAGAAAATGTTAAGAATAAACCCTACTATAAGATTTAACAGGATTTAAATTAATAATATTAACAAAGATGGGGCAGGCAAAGTAAACATTAAGTGTATGTGTATAACTTAGTATTTCTTTCAAAGGGAAACTTGCATTTTGTCATCTGGTAGAACAATAGATGGATTTTTCAGTGAAAAAAAGTGGATTTAGGTTCCAGCAGATCAGTTTCACTCATTAAATTTGTTAAGTTCATTGAATATTTGCCCTTCTCAAAAATGAAATGTTTTGTTTAGGTCAGAGATAAAACCTTATTACAAGAGTTGATGAAAAAGCAAATATTATTATAAATACAATGTGAAGGAATGAATCCACATTAATTAATTACTGCTGCAGTTGGTATATTCACAATGAAATATTCCTTCAACTGATATCTTGCATGCCAACATTTTTCTTCTTCTTTCTCCCTCCAAACAAACCCTTCCTTGGATTAAATCAAACCAGCTTTTTCATCAAACTAAAATTAAATATTTTCTCAGAGTTATGAAAAATTACACACATACATTGCTGTAAATCAAATCGAATTCTATGCTCCAGCTGAAAAAAAACCAAACCTTCAGCAGTTCACCACACAAGTTCAAGTGTTCGTACAAACTTCCTAGATCTGTACATAAGCAGAATAACCAACTACATCACAGTGCCTTTCTCATGGCCACTTCTAAATTCAATGCTATATATTCTCCAACTGTTATTTCTAACTCCTTAACATCACCCCACCCACAACCTACATTTTTTTTAAGATGTTTTCTAAGGTTATCGATATTAGTTAGTTTTCGTATGATGCCAGAATCAATTGAGGTCATGCATGTTTCTTCCAGTGCAGTTAAAGATACATGATAGACTGGAGAGCCAATATACTAAAAGATCATTTTCTTTTCAGTTTTCTATTTCAGCAGACAGAGTAACCACCAAAACTAGAATTTTGTCTCTCTTAGGCCCTGAAACTAAAGGCTACAGTTAAACCGATACAGTGAGAGCTAACAAAACCAGAACAAGTATTCTGATTTCAAGATTGTCAAAGCTGAAACAAGCGAGAGTTAAGTAAAATTTCTAAAATTCACTGTTATTTGTGAAACAATACTATGCTTGCACCATTTTGCCAAACATCGTAAAATAAAGCCAAACCCATTACACAGTATCTCTCAAGTTTTCAAAAATGAAAAACAAAATTTAAATATATATTTTATGTAGCCAGGGTTTACACTGAGAGCTAATAAAAACCTATCAACTGAAGAGCAAATATGTTATAACTTCTAATTATTTTGGTGTCATTTTGTATAAGATCTGAACACTGCATACTTGTTTAATGTTTGGAATATTCAATGAAACTGTAATAAAATCTCTCTCTCATTTAGAATGCTATTAGCTTTTTTTTTAAGTCCTCTATAAAGTATTAAATATAATCCAAAAATGTAATGCACAAGAAAAAAAGTACAGGAAAAACAATGAGTATCTTTTCTGACCCAGTTTAATTTTTTTCTATTCTACTTAGCTGTGGCTAATTTGAAATGAAAAAAATAAGTGGATGTTACTTTCCTAACTTAATTTTATCAACCAAACTTAAAAAACAATTTGAACTTTCCTATGCAGAACAAGACTTTGCAGTAGCAAAATGATGCAATCACATCTAGTGCAGTTGAGATAGTAGGTTAGTATGTGAGAATCGGAAATCCAAACAGCACATTGCAGATTTCACCTTGACAAAAGCATTACCAAGAATCAGCTAATAGAAGCATGACAAAACATATATGTCTTGTTATTTCTTCAGGTTACAAACATAGGATAGTTAGTGAATTCAGAGTGTCTTTGATTATAACAAAGAATGATGCTTGATTAACAAACTATAAATAAATAGTATTGTATGGTGTATTCAGACGTATAAAAAAAATCTAATAAAGTATTTGGGTGTTTTTGCTTTAACGTTTTTGAGTAATCTATCAACACTCTGTCGAGGGAGGGAAAAGAGTTATAGAACTTAAAAAAAAACAGACTCATAATGCATAGTAACACTCAAGATAGAGTTTGACTTCAATGCTCTATCCCCTTTGAGAGTTGTCCTCTGTTTTGTAACATCTCAATTTCTAGTCAATCAGTGATGGGAAAGGGAGAGAGAGAGAGAAATACGAACCCTGAGTTGTCCAAAAACACCACCACAATTTTCTATTCTAAAATCATTATTTTTTAAAGATAAATGTTACATTTTTGGCATTAAACTTCTCGGTATTTAAATTTATGTAAAGATACCATCAACGACTTCCAAGAAATTCTTTTTTTTCTTTTTCTTTTTTTTAAAAAACAACCAAAACCCCTCAGCTTAAATTTGTGAACCCAGATGCAAATAGGAAACCTCTAGCACCTGGCAAGTTCTTTCAGGTTAGTCAAAAGCCATGTGTTAATCTGACTTGTCACATCAACAGATGAGGATGGGAGTACTTATTTTTGTTCAGGGGCATTTCAGCAAAAAAGCTAAAGTGGGAAACAGCCAGCAGATAAGGTTTCCTCAAGGCAAACCAGCAAGAGGTTACCAAGAGTTTTGTCCAGTACAGCTACAGAACCACCTAACTGAAAACTAGTCAACCGTTGTTTGTCCTTTCAGTTACTTTCTGGAGCAGTTACAAATGCTGTTGATTTTATTAATGACTCATAGAAAACACATTTATGTTTCAGCAATAACCATTAATTGACCACATTGTAAAGTTATTTCATGTTTGCTTTTGAGAGCATCATAAATACATGACATAGACTTATGGGAAATCTGATCTACTGAAGCTGGGAAGGTCCTGTAATATTTATTTTTAATAATAAAGTAGCCTTTTTATATTCACAGCACTTGATTACATAAGGGATCTCACAGCAATCTTATGAAGTATTTTCAGATTTTTTAAAAAAGTCATTAAGATCAGAAACAGCTATATCTCTTTTTAGAAATGAAAAGTAACACACTTTCCACATCGTTTCCTAGGTGGAAGTTGAAGGGCTCATTGTGTTCCAGTGAATGTGGTATTCAGAAGACTGCAGTCAATGGGTCAATACTGACCCATACTTTCAACAACCTAACCCCTAGTAGAGGTGCCTCGTTAGTGGAAAGATTCCAAAAACCACCCTTCCACCAGATATTAGTGCTACCCAACAAAGGCTGGAGTTCACCTGGAAGGTGGAATAACTAGGGAAACCAAAGAATGAACTGAGTCAGTATATCACCTCAGCAGTCTCCACCAGAGATGACTAATGTTGAGTGCCCAACTTGAGACACTACAAGGAACCAATATCAAGAGGGCGAATGCTCAGCACTTCCTGGAATTCAGCCCTCTTTCAGGTGTCTCATAATGGACATACAAAATCACTAGTCACTTTTGAGAAATTAGGTCAGAGTTCCCAACTCCTCATGAACTAAGCCAAAGTCAGAAGAACTGTATTTTAAATAAAGGAGTCTTCTCGCACCACTACAGCTGAAAGAAAAATGGTAACTATTTTGCTCAGCACAGTCTTTGGAAACCTCTCATAGGGAAATTCTTACCATGAATAAGCAGTGAAATTATATGAAAAATACATTTTTTTATTTAAAATGAGCACTTCTGAGCTTCCTCTTGATTGTGACCTGACCTGACTGTTGAAGAATGACAATTTGTGACATTGGTTGAGGTAGGAGCCCATTGGAAGAGACTCAAACAGAACAGTTTCAATCTGACTTTAATTACTTATTGAATAACTGGAAGAACTACTTTTCATTGTGGTAGCATGATAATGACTTGGAAATTGCATTTTGTTGTATGCTATCTGGCCAGCAGAATGCACTCATTAAGAGTCCCCTAAGATTTTCGCCTACATACAAATAGATTGCAGAGCCAGTGTACAGAATGTGCTACACAATCATGACTAAAGGATACGTTTCTTCTCATCGGTTCCTTAAGAAGCAATTTTTACTTACAAATAGCTTCTTGCATCTCAAGAACTGCTCCATGTTATATAGTACAAAAGCTGTATTTTTTTAAAGGTCTGGAGGTTTACACATAATGAACAGCATCAGTCCAGATTTAGCTTGAACTCAAAAAAATGCATGATTGATTGGTTTCCTAATATTTCGCTATTTAGCCATCATGTGTCAGAGCAATGATGCACTTCTAGTCCAAACCAAAGACTTACGGGTTGGTTTCTGAGTGTGGATATTCCCTTGAGATTACAGAGCTAAAGAGAGAATGCTGAAGCTTAGTTATCTTCTGCACCTGTAGTTATACCAATTAGGGAGATGGAAATTGCTTCTTTCATCTTAACCCAGGGTTTCCCCCAAGAATTTTGGAAATCTCTTTAAGTGTATCAAAGGGGGGGGGGTGAGGCTATTTCAAATCTAAAGTTAAAGGTGGTGGTGGAAGCTTTCAGGACAGGGAACGTAGTATTAAGAAACTGAAACACACTGTGGCTATCACCATTTAATATTTCAATGGAAACCCTATGCTGAGCATGCCCCAATAATATTCTGAGGCACCAAGAGCTGATATCTTAGGCAGCAGCAGGAATATCAGCCAAAGACTGTGTTGAAGCAGCTGATCTGCTCTATTCTAAGAAACTAGCTAGTTCCTCTGCTCATCTGGAACCATTTTTAATCCAGAAGGTGCAAAAAGTACAGCCCACTTTAAGTTTGATATCTGAAATATTTGGCCACATGCAGAAATTTAAGAAATTTCCACAAACAGCAAATCTAAGTGTAGGCCCATAAGGATGTATTATTACTAGGTCTCTGATAAGTGTCAAACAGACATCTCTCTTTCAGGATAATAGCTGATAGTAGAGAGATCGCATGGCTTTTGCTAGCAGATCAGCGACTTTGTTAAGTTTCCTCAGGACTCCTAGATCTTCCATCCAGTCCTAGGAACTTGTTATTTATCAGTTTGTTCCAGCACATCCTCTTTTGACTTCTCATCCCCAAGAGTGCCTGAAAAGAACAGGTATGTCCGCAACATCGTCTGTAGTGAAAACTGACTCAAAGAAATCATTTAGCTTCTCTGCAATGTCCTCATTCTTTTATTTCCCCTCATTCTCTCACACTTACTGATTTGAATATAAAAACAAGAAGATACTCTAAGTATATCTTTGGCTATATACTCAACCATTCACTTCCTCTTAATTCCACCTTATATTTTACCTGCCATAGTTTGTGTTCCTTTTTATTAGCTTTAATTGGGCTGAATTTCCATTTTTTTAAGAATACCTTCAAAAACTTTGTGGGTTTTACTCTAAATCATCTCTTAACTGCAGGCCTCAAAGAATTTGACACACACACTTTGTTGGAGAACTATTATTTTAATGCAGGAGTCCAAATTAACATGCTGTCAACCTCTTGCCACTTCAGATTATCTTGATGAACTAGCATCATTGATGCTAGCAGAACTGAAAATAAGAGTCATGCATTAACTACTTCTGCAAACTCAAGGAGCTTGAAGAATTGTCTTCATCGCTCTCATATTCCTTCCCCCGGTCAGTTTCTTAGTGACTGCATGGAACATCAAATTTGGGATCTAAATTCTTTAGGAGGGTCCCTTGGAACTTTTTAGTCTTAAAGCTACAGTTCATTTAAGATAAGTGATGACAGCAGCACAAGAAAAGCTAGTAAATCGACCAATTGATAACTGCATTAAATTGTCTTAAGAAGTTTTTTTGTTTGTTTGTTTGTTTCTTTCTACAGAGCATACAAGCCAAAGCTTATTTTACGTAGCCATTAGTATGGGGGAGGGGAGGTACACACCGCACTATTCTGGAGATACTGTGCACAAGATCTATCTTGGCATCGTGAATGGGATCAGAATTTTTTTTTAAAAGAATAAATAACTCTGCTTCCTGCAGGTGCTCTGGTTAATTATAAAGAATGAAAAAAACCACACTACAAAATTTACATTATAGAAGAGCTAATGGAGGAAGATTACGATGTTTCATTGGCATGCACCATAGAGTATTTCCTAAGCAGCAGTCATATCTATGTTATGCTCTAAACAACTATGTATAATACTTTAAAATTATGATATTTGCCCTAGAAAGAAACTGATCATCAAACCACAGCAGCTCTAATGACAGGACTACCTTCCTGAGGGGCCACTTATACAGACTTGCATCACCAAACAGGCTAGATATATCTTCTAGACCAAAGACTGCACCGGTGTGTGGATTGGCTATAGACATGTATTGCAACTGCCTACAATGTAAAGAGAGCGGTGTGCTCTTAAAAAACCCAAAAGCTTGTCCAGTTTGCTGGGATTTAAATATAGCCCAACTATTTTAGCCTCACCTGGACGGTTTCAGATTAAAATTGCAACTACATATCCCTTTCTCTTCTAATACCCATGAAAAAGAAAAATCAATTCTTTTAGAAACAGAAAGCAAGAAAAATCACACACGTGCACAAAGCACAAAACCTAGACAAGGGCCAGCTTCAAATGTGACTCACTGTAAATGGAATGGTGAAGATCCAAGCCTTCTGTGACAGAAGATAGTACTACAGGCTATTTTAATGGGAACATTAAAATGCCTCCAAGGTCATGCTACTCTTCCTTTTGAGGCCCAGGCCTCTGATAAAATGAAAATGTCTTAATTATGTCATAGAATCATCAAATCATAGAAGATTAGGGTTGGAAGAGACCTCAGGAGGTCATTTAATCCAACCCCTGCTCAAAGCAGGGCCAACCCCAACAAAATCATCCCAGACAGGGCTTTGTCAAGCCGGGCTTCAAAACCTCTAAGGATGGAGATTCCACCACCTCCCTAGATAACCCATTCCAGTGCTTCACCACCCTCCTAGTGAAATAGTTTTTCCTAATATCCAACCTAGGCCTCCCCCACTGCAACTTGAGACCATTGCTCCTTGTCCTTGCATCTGCCATCACTGAGAACAGCCTAGCTCAATCCTCTTTGGAACCCCCCTTCAGGTAGTTGAAGGCTGCTATCAAATCCCCCATAGCAATCTGCTATCCAACAGAGTACAGAACTTGCTGTGATGCAACAGAGGCCACTCTGCAAATGACAGAATACTGTAAATTAATGTCAGGAGACTGGATAGCCTCGGGAGACCGGGAATAGGATTCATACACTTACTGTTTCAACTCTGGTCTAGCTTAACGGCAATAAAAATGTACTAGTAACTGACAAACATTTGTTGGATTCTATAAAAAGAGTTGATAGTTTCAATCCAGTTCCTGATGGACATATGGCTACCTCTCTTGCACACACATCTAGAGAAAATCCAGTCTTGATTTTAAAATTGCCAGTAATGGAAAATCCACCACAAACCTTGATAAGTTGTTCCAATAATCAATTACCCTGTCTGTGAAAAATGTGCATCTTATTTCTAGTTTGAATTTGTCTAGCTTCAACTTCCACACATTGGATCTTGTTATATACCTTTGTCGGATAGACTGAAGAGCCCTCTATTATCAAATTTCTGTTCCCCAGGCAAGTCCTTATAGACAGTGATCAAATCACTCTTTAACCTTCTTTTTGTTAAGCTAAGCTAATGCTTGAGGACAGGCTAATAGTAACTATCTAACCCCTGCTCCAAAGCAGAGAAGGTTGACATTTGCTAAAATAAAAAGCTCTCAAATGCACTCTCTCAGTATTTATATTGTGCTCCTCATTGCAGGCTATGAGCACCTAAATGAATGAACGAATGCAACACAAGAATACAATAAAATACAAACTTCCACCATGAAACAGTGTGGGGAAAGCTCATATTGCTGCTGCCAGTGTTGTACCTGCCTTGGGACAGATTCAAAGCACATAGAAGTCAATAGAGAGACTTCAACTGGCTTTGTGTTTGGTCCTTTGTGATAATTTTATATCCCCCTTCACCCCACAGCAACAGAAATGAAAGCTGTAAAAATTAGCTTTAAGGAGCATGTGTTGGCATTGCTGAGAATCCTTGTAGATTCTTGTCTTCAGAGGTTTCAGAGTGCATGTGGACAACAACTCTAATAACGTGGATATTCCTGGAAGCCATGGACTTTCTGGCTGTCCCACCACAAACATCAGGGCTGGTTACATGCTTGTTCTCACCTCTGGATTTTGTCTGAAGATCACCCCTGGGTCAGGTCTGCCCATCAACCTGTGCATGTTGATGCTTGGTCTATTCCAAACCTGTGTCACCCCCAAAGCCTACTCCTCGTTGCATCAGAGGTACTGATGCTAAGGGATAGCTGACATCCCCTTCACACCATGGAATCCAGCAGATCACTGACCGATATTATCTTTTAGAGGAGGCTCCCAGCTCACTGATTCCTTGTTGTTTCTCATGCCCAGAGAGCACTGGGGTTAATATCTGGAATTTGAAGCATCCAAGCAGCAAATTGGTAAGGTGATGGCCTAGAATCCGAGCTTCTTCTATGCTAGGATTTTATGTGACATTCAGATCTATGAACAGTCATCTGTGGCCATGCAAGTTCAGCCTCTATGCTGGAGGAATGCTCGTCTTATACTGACGAGCTAACACGTCAGAGATACCTACTCCTTGCCCAGGCAAAAACAGAAATGATGCTGGTAGATAGAGGATGGTGTTCTGTGTGTCACTGTTTATTAAGGCACTCATTTGAAGTAGTTCACTATCATCTTTTGTAGTCCCTTTTGTGTTGGACCCACCACAATCACTTCCATCTGTTTTCTCCTGACAAACTTTTAGGCATGTCTTTTTAAATTACAAAGGTCTGTATGTGTTGTTAGGATATCTGTATGGTGATGGTGTTCAGCATTTGGACTGCTTCAGTATTGGGGCTTCATAAACAAATTAATTACATATTTTTAAAAAGATAGCACTAGTTTACATTAAAATAGTATTACATACAGAGCAAAAGAACTAAGCAGGCAATAGTGGCAGATTGCTCAATTCATGTTCTTTTTTTTCCAATTTAAGCCCATGTCAAGTTTAATACCTATAATATGGAAGCCATACCCTTCCCTACAAAAAGTAAAAACAATCCTTTAAAAAGCTGTTTTCAGCCTTTGTTGTACCACAAGTAGAATACAAGACTTTATTTACTTTAAAAACATTTTGTCTGCAGATATTCCATTTTGAAAGCAAACAATAGCTTCCTGAGCCTAATCTTTGTTAATTAGCCAACTATAAATCGTGAACTCATAAGAGGATTTATAGAGTTGAACTTTACCAGAAAGGGCTTCTGAAAGCAAATCCCACTGAAGAGTTATTGGTTTCTCAATTATTTCTCCTGAAAAAACTTAAAGCATTTTTATATGAACCCCAAATGGGCAATCATTTTCACTGATGTGGCAAGCTATGGGGCAACAGAAGTTTCATATTTCCTAATAGTGCAGAAAACACAAGGAACAGAGCAGGAAAATGTAAGTTAAGAAGGTATTTGTTCAAATACAAAATCATTCTCAGGTCAAAAATAATTTTTAAAATGTCCTCATTGGCATTATTAACAGATTATTAAAATTAGATTTTAGAATATACACCAAATATACTATTCACTATTTATGATGACGGTTTGCTTTTTATTCTTCACTCAACATGGACAATGAAATTAGACTGGTCAATTCCATTTTCTGGTTCTCATGCACTAGCAAACTGCTACCATGTTGCATATTCAAATGCTACAGAATAATTATTATTACATCAAAACAAAAAACTATTATTGAAATTACAAAAAAAAAAAAAAAAAAAAAAGCAACACCAGGTAACAGTAGGTTTTGTAAGAATTTTTGAGAGCTAACCTATGTGACAGTGACCCTTTAAGCATGATTCACTAGAATGATGAACACAATTTCTCTGGTCAATAAAAAGAACTTCAAATTCATTATCACATAATGTGTTATTTCATACTACTGATATCAACTCATTCAATACAGCCATCACTTTAATGTACTATGTTTACCACTTTAAAAACAAAACAAAAAGTTCTTCCCACAGTTTTTTATTTAAGTTTAGTGAAATAGTTACAATATTTCTTAAACTTAGGATAGGAAATTAAAAAAAAAAATCAACTTTGGTAAATGGTCAATTAAATTACCATCTTGATTTTTAGGGGTGACTACTGTATCTAAGTAACAGGAAAGTTTACTAAGGGTCTGATTTTACAGTCATTCCATGCATTAATCTCAAAATGATTTCAGCGGAATTTCCACTGACTGAGCAGCTAAAGAACTGGGTACCTAATACTGCACCAATGAAGTCAATAGGAGCTTTGCTGTTGACTTAAGAGAAAAAGCCCCGAGTCTTTATGAATGGAATAAAGCTACTAATCTTTTAAAAGCAAAATATAATTTACATAAGGCCTAAACTCTAAACATTGTTTTCAGCGTATCTTAATTACAACCTGACAAGTAATCATACCTAAATGGAACTAATGAAGTACTGTAACAAGATTTTCTAAACCTTCGTTCATCAGTAAGTACTTAGTTGCAAGTGACTACTGAATTAAGACCATGAATTAGAATGTAATTAATAATAATTTCACTGAAAAAACAAAAGGAACTTGCAATCTTCCTTCTACTTAAAGAACTGCGGACAAATTGTAACATTTGTTTTCCCCATGAGAGGAGGTTGTAAACTGAGAATACTGTGACTGCACCTGGATTCTGCAGTGAGTAGTTCCCCTACCTTGACTAGAAAATCATGACACTAGACACAAGCAAGCTTCTGTTTATTTTAGAGGACAACACCCCGGAGGAAACACATGCAGCACAGACATAAAAGTGTGAGTACATCTTCCTTAGTGAGTGCAACTGTATATCACTCCAGTTAACAGCAGTCTTGAAATTCAATATGCTTTTAGACCATGCAGTAGGCACACCTTAATAAGTCAAACACACACACACCACAGAGAACAGTTTTAGCATTGCTGATCCACAGTACTGAGCCCAAAGACAATCTTCAAATTCCAGTTCATCTTTAACTGTCCTTTCCCCTACGGCTGCCAGCCCTCCAGGATTGTCCTGGCGTCTCCAGGAATTAAAGATTATTTTTTAATTAAAAGATGATGTCATGTGTTGAAACCTCCAGGAATACCTCCAACCAAAATTGGCAACCCTATTTTCCCCAGGTATGAATATATATGTTATCCAAGCTTTAAAAACAAACAAGAACTATTCACTGGCTTGCCAGGTCAAATGGAAATTTTGCAGGAGTGAGTGGCTGAATCCATTGCTCTTTTTTACTGGAGGGGAACAGAACTAGAGAGAGCCGTATAGGCTCAGAAGGAGAGCAGTAGCAGCAGCAACACCAGCAGTCATCTTCTATGATGTGAACGTTCACAATATGTAGATGAAAGTAAAATGGGGGAAGGAAAGGATTACTTTGCAGAGGGGGCAAATATCTGCCCATGTAAATTGAATGAGTGGTTTTTTGGGGTGTAGCAGCACAGGTGTATTCCCTCCAGGCAAATAGGCAATGGCATTTTTTGTCAAGCCTGGATAATTACATTTTAGACAGAAAAGGATTTTAAACCTCTTGCACAAATAATTTGCTGTGCAGTGTTAGCAAGGGGCATGTTATGATAAAGGGACATTTTTAAATGGGTTTTAAACATCCTAGAAATCAACACAGAATGTTTAGTTACCTCTGCTACTGGGCTAAGAACATGTACTCTCACCAACAGAAGTTGGTCCAATAAAAGATATTACCTCCCCCACCTTGTCTCTCTGATAAAACAGAATGTCAATCAATAAAACACTGTAACTGAATCCTCCTTTGACAGCTGGATTGCCTGTTGTAACAATACCAGTGATGAAAACTGTGACTGATTCACAAAACTATGACTGCCAAATGTTTCCAAGAGAAAATACGGAAAATTGTGTCAAACAATTGTAATAAGGATCAAATTAAGCGAAGGTTGACAGGCCATTATTTCATGCTCAGGTTAACTAGAGCTATGATGGATTCCCCCTTACCTCAAGCATAGGCCTAGCACCGTCATGGATTGACAGAATGTGTGTAACATTATTCTTGCTCAGTTGCTCCGCATCTCGAGCATCTGTAGTGGGGGGAAAAAAAGATTATTTTTTTAAGTTTCTCTTAAAAAGCTGTTCCTAGTTCGCTCACACATGTTGAGAATCATGATCATCTGTGAAGTTCTTCTAAAAACAACACATTCAAAAAGACAGGAAGGGGGGGGAAAATGAACTCCAAAGCAAATGATATACTATATAAAGAACAAGCTTAAGAAAACATCCCTAAATTATTAAGTCAACAGTTTCACACATTTTGCATCTGAAATTGAGTGTGTCTATCTGTGGTGTGTCACACACATCACATGTATGCAGATGACATATGATACATTTCAGAGCCATGTGATAACATACATTTATCATACACCTTTGACTGTCTCGCCTATTCTCTGCCCACTAATACTAATCCATCTGCACTTTGATTTATTCTTACATTTCAAAACCTGTAGCACTAAGCAGTTTCAAAACTGCCATCGTTGTTTAAGATCAATTTACCACACAAGTGTTCCTTCTACCTTCCACATAGAGAATCCCACCTTCATGTCCCCTTCCACCACCCCTACAGACAAGTTACACTGGCCAAGGTAGGCAATATTCAGTCATGAAAGGTTTAAGGCCTGATATCTCACAATTCTGCAGAGCTAGAAACAGGAGATTTCTTACACTGGACAGGAGAAATTCCCAGCTTCCCAAGAAAATGCACCCCAGTTGCTTCTAATCCTGGAAGACCCTAAGAAATCACATTTCAAGTCTAGAAAAACAATGTTAGTTTTTTTAAGAGGGGACTTACATTTATTTTCTTCTCCATCCAAGATTTGTATGGTTGGACTTTTGATTTTACCAACAAAGGGATACAAGAAATTGTGTGTGTGTGTGTGTGTGTGTGTGTATATAAATAAATATTTCTCAATTTTTTGTATAATATGTAATACATATATATAGTGTATATGAAAATGTGGTATTATGATTTTATAGACGTTTGTTTTAGATGACCTGCAAAATTCACTGGGAAAGTTGGTGGGGAAAAGTTTAGGATTTTTGTTTTTAATATCCCCCGCCCACACCCAAATATTCAACATTTCATCAAAACTCACAAGATTTCTATTAGCTCTATAGGAAGCAGAATAACATGGGGGAAGGGAAATTTATAACAATTTAATCAACTTTTGAATTTTGAAATTTCTCATTACTTCAACCAGCTCCACTCATGGGTAAGGTAGCCATCCCAACAAAGCCTTTACATCATAGTGCCCAGTCATGTATTCCCTATGCATTATTCAAAAAACACACACTGAGTAACCCTCACAAACAAAAGTATAAGAGAGTCCTTGCCCAAGGTGTTTAAAACAAGATTAAAAGTTTAATAGTCACCAGTGAGGAGTGAATCTGTGAAAAAAAGCAAAGGCCACTGCCACTTCAGCTTCTGGAGTACTGCTAGCTAATAGCAATACTGGGTTCTTATTCTCTGTAGACTAGCTACTAGAGAGGGATGTAGCACCTGTAACATTCCATACCTGCGCTACTCCTTTTAAGTTTGGCCAGTGATTATAAAGAGATTTGATAAGTTTCAACATGGGAGAGGTACCAAACCACATCTTTAATCAAGTTACATAAAAAATAAGAAAGCAGTGGTACAATTTAACACATTTTATTAAGTAAATTTGAGGAAAAATTTTTCCCAAGGTGACTTTTAATCTTGAACCCTTAATTATAGGCACACGAGTATTCGGAATTACAATTAGGTGCTCAGAACTGGAATGCAGGTTAAGGCCTGAAAAATTCGTGCTAAACGTTTTAAAGAAATGTAGTTGATTTTAACTCCGTTCATGTAGACATAATCCAACAGCTCTGGAGTCTGAAATCTTCTGTAGCCACAGTGCAACTTCACTACACTGGCCCATCAGCAAGACCAGGAGGGAGGACCCTGGTTTGTTCAGTTTGTCTTTAATCTTGATCTCTTGACTGGGAAAGGCTGCCATACATGTCATTTATGACAGTGTTCTTTGTGATGTGGACACCTGTCTTAAAACCAGCCTATACAATCTGTTTGTGTTAGCCTGGTTGAATAGATTTTAAAAAAGCACAGACCACAAAGGTTTCAAACCGGCTCTTCTTGGTACAAAAATAACAACAATATCACCTGTACCTTCTTTATGTACGTGCAAAAGATCAATTGGCATCTCTTAATTCGAGTCATTACTCTGTACTATGAAGTTTCAATACCCTTTTTAAATCAGAAAGCAGAAGGTGGCATTTAATCATATTGTCCAACAGACAAAATGCTGAGTATCTGAACACAATAGAATAGAGTTAACAAGTCCATACCCGCTTATGAAAAATACTTAATCTTAAAGCTCTTAGCAGCTCTAAAAATCAGAGAAAAATCAAAACTGTCTAGTTTCACCTACTCTGAAGGTCCAGTATGTGTGACTACCGAATAGATGTTTATTCATTTGGATTCCCGTGTCACCATTTCAGACAGAATTCAGCACCAAATACCTGAAAGAACTTAAATTCTCTTCATAACAAGAATGAGCACTTCCAAAGATAATTATGAGACTTGCTGGTATAGACACTGTAACCTGCTAGATCTTCAGAGTTGTTAATAATATTAAGTGCATCCTTGGACTCTGAGACCTCAGAATAATCACCTGTAAAGTGAAGGCTTTGGAAAACTACAGAAGCCAGCCCAGTTGGGTTTTTAAGTCTGTACTGTACTATGCAACTCTATTTGGAGGGTGCACATTTCAGGGCCAGCTACCTGGAACCTCAATTTTAGTTTTAGGGAGGTAGCATTTTCCAGCGGATAGGACACTGGACTGGGACACAAGAGATGTGGTTTGGCCACTGACCTAAATGTAGCCTTGAGCAAGTCACTTCATCTCTATGTGCCTTCATTTCCCCCCTCCCAGTCTTTAGCTGTATTGTCAATTTAATAAGCTTTTCAAGACAGGATCATCTTTTACTATGCGTTTATACAGTGCCTAGCATAGTTGGGCTCTGATCACAATTAGTGCTAGTGCAAGACAAATAAATTATAATTTAAGAGAATGCTAATGGCTCAGGAGAAACGGTGATCCAGGTTCCCAAAGCCCTGGCAAGACAAGCAGCTTTGCAGCCCAGCCAGCTTTAAAACACAGGTGGTTCCCTTTAAAAGTTGACTGGCTAGCAGTGTCATTAAGAACACACAGTACTACCCTTGCGACGTTTTAATGCTTCAGTTAACTGGAGTTCAATAAAATCAACGCTGTATAGTAAGACAGTGTTTTGGGATATTCATAGAAGAGGGCAGGAGAACCACACAACATTCCTGAAGCTGTGTACCAAGATCGATGAGGTGGGTGAGGTAATATCTTTTCCCTTACCCACCTTGGCTCTTAAATACCCTGGGACCAACACAGCTACAACAACACTACAAACAATGCCAAGATAAATAGCAGTTCACAGTATGCACAATTCAAACAACAGAAAATATACAGAGAAGGAAAAAAACACAGTCCCTGGCTAGCAAGTTATCGAAGTCTCTAGACCCATGGCATAGATAATTGAGAGAGGGGAAATTCCCTTGCTTCTCCCCACTGCAAATCACTAATATAACAGACAAGATTTAGAGGCTGTCCTCAGTAGCTATATAGACTGCTCACAATATTTCTGTATAATAGAGATGTATGTTCAATTTCGTATCTAAAATTGTTACATTAAGGGACCAAAAAGCAAGAACATTCAGTGCTAGAACTGTAATTCTGACTCATTTATCATATCACTATAGTACTGCACCATACAAAGCAGGCTGATGTTTCAAGATCACAGTGTTAGATGCACTCTCTTAGAAATCAGAACGAAAAGAAATCTATTAGGTCACCTCTTGCTTATCCGTTTAGGTCCTCCACAAGATTCTTCCCTACAGCAGGCTGTCTAATGCTTCATCCAATATAATTTAAAACCTCTCAACTCATGGAGGCATCAACCAGTTTCCTTGGGAAAGTCCTTCCTCACATAACTTGATACATTTCCCCCTTTCTCCTCTTCCCCCCCACATTCAGCCTACGTTTCTTTTGCTTCATTTTCTTCCACGCTCCTAGCTCTAGCCCCTCATACTAGTATGGACAAGGTCACAGCCACATAGCCAAAGGAGGAAGATTAATTTTGTAGTTAAGGCACTGGAACAGGATTGGTAGAATCTGGATTGAGTCCCCACTGTACCACACACTTCCTGTGCCTTATTTCCCCATGTGTAAAATGGAGATAGTACTTCCCCTACTCCACAGGGTTCCTCTGAGAATATATTCATTAATGACTGGGAGGATCTTCAATACTGAGGTGATGGGGCCATGTAAGTAGATAGGCAGACCCAACTCATCATTAATAATCCCTTCAAGACATGCGTGGTGAAAACAATGATTTCCCTTTCATTTGAATGACAGGAAAAAAATTTTCCCTAAGGTTCTGTCACCTCCCCTTCCTTCAAAATATCTAGAGTTTTCCCATCCCTTCTTATCCAGTAAAACCAAAACCATTCTGGTGGAGAAAGCCAATTATGCTGATGCCGATCCAAGTCTGTGGCATCAGACTGTGAGGCATCCCACAACTAAAATAATCAGATCAATGAGATTAGCTCAAACTAGATTTGTATTTCTTGGGGTGGGGGGGGGAAGGGGTGAGCTATTACCTTTCTTCTCACCATACACTGTCCTCTTTGTATGCAGTCTCTCTCCCTCCTCCAAACACACAACCCTGCAGCCTTGCCTTCACTAGAAAAAAAAAAAAAAAAAAGGTGTGCTCTTACCATGTGTTAAACTAACCTATATCTAAGGAGGTAAAACCCTAGTGAAGACAAGCCAGCTGTAGTTTTATCACATGTTAGCAGCTTGAGGCAAACTCTCGGCTTCCCGCTAGCATTTAGCTCAACCTGTGACTGCATTTGAAAACTACAAACTGCCTTGCTTTCACTAGGATTTTAACACATGGTAAGAACACATCTTTTCTCCTTGTGGACACACCCTGAAGGCATTTTTGAGAGGAACTGGCTGGAGGCCTAGGCCAAAACTTTCAAATTTTGGTACCTTAGTTAGGCACACCTACATAATAGGTTTGCCAGGTGTTTGGTTTTCAACATCTGGTTGAAAAGGGAAACTGGCAGCGTCCAGTCAACACAGCTGACCGGCCGCTAAAAGTCCGGTTACCTGCAGTAACCAACCTCCACCACTGGGGGTGGGAAGAGCAGCAGCTGCGGCTGGAGGAGCGGCTCTGCTTAGCAGCTGCTGCTCTTCCTGTCCCCCCCCCCCCCGCCGCCCAATCCCCACAGCCTGACCAAAAGACTGGCTGGCTGGCTCCCAGACCAAGCTCCAAAGTACGTACCGGTGCCGTCGGGGAGGGGGGACCTGTCTCCCTCCCCCCGCCCCGATTTCCTCACCCCCTTGCTCTGGGCACTGACCTCTGCCATGCTCCACTGTGCCCTAATTGGCAGGCTCCGCATCAGCTCCTCCCACGCTGGATCTACAGGCAGTAGGTGAGTCCCAGGGGATGGGGGAGCGAGCGACGGGGGCAGGAGTGGAGAGCGTGCAATGGGGGGATGGGACAGGTGGGGCAGAGCCTTGGGGGAAGGGGCGGGGCAGGGGTGTTCGGTTTCAGGAATTAGAAAGTTGGCAACCCTACTACATAAACTGCCTAGTTTTCAGCGACATTGAGCACCCACAGCCATAGGCGACGACTCCATGTGTGCTCTGGGGCTGGAGCACCCACAAGGAAAAGTTTCACCCACCGGCAGCTCCCCAACCCGCCCCTCCACCTCAGCCTCCTCCCCTGAGCGCACCGTGTTCCTCCTCCTCCCTCTCCCCTCTCCCCCCCAGCGCTTGCACCGTGAAACAGGTGTTTCGCGTGGCAAGCACTGGGAGGGAGGGGAGGAGGAGGAACGCGGCACGCTCGGGGAAGAGGCGGGGATTTGTGGAGGGATCCAATAGGGGCAGGGTTGGGCGGAGTTGGGGCGGGGGTGCGAGCACTCACTGGTGCCAAGGAAAGTTGGCGCCTGTGCCCACAACTCCCACTGAGGATTGCTTCCCACCTCCCCTCGCTCCCCATGGTTCCAAAGGACACACTTAGTTCCATCCATAATATGCAATGATGTCACAGAACAAATTGAGTGTCTAGGCAAAACTTCCACCCTTCCTGTTCCCGAAGCTTTAATTCCTGTAAATAAACCTGTTCAAAATTCTAAGTAGTTCCATTGTAAAGGGGAGGGGCAGGAAGACTAGTTGGCGAAAAAGAGTGCTCCTGAACTAGAGCCCTGCAGCAGGACTGGGATCCCATGGATCCTGCAGGACTCGCTGCCATAATAGCAGGAGCAGGTAAAATGTACTTTGTTGCAGGCAGGATTAGTTGGGGGCCGGGGGTGGAAACCAGACCGGTAATTTGCGGGAAAACACTAAATCTCATCAGTTTGTCATTAAATAGAATTTCAGCAATTTCTCTTTTTTTAAATAAAGGTTTTAATACGTAAATTTAAGCAAGGGATAGAAAGATTTGATGTCTATTACAACAGAAGTTAAAGTATTTTTTTGCATGGTTTAAGCATGATTTGTTTTATTCTTGTAATGGTAAAAATTGTGTCTGAATTCCATTTTTTTTAATATATATATACATATATACATATGTATATGTGTGTGTGTATATATATATATATACACACATACACACACACATATACATACACACATTAACAGACTTTTTTTTTTTTTTTAAGTAGCATGGGGGAATCGGTCTCTCTCATGGGCTTTGTGGGATCTAAGGTTTTTGTGGGTGAGAGCAGGATAAAAATGCAAGAAACAATACAGGAGCAGGTGGGAGTGGGAATTACAGGACAGGACAGGAGCGGGATTAAAACAGTAGTCCCATACAGGGCTCTACCCTGAAGCTTCTTCCCTTCCTAGGGCAATCCACACTTGAAGCTTTAGCTGTACTAGTCTGTAAATCTAGATTATCTGTGAATCCAGGAGAGCAATACTGAAAGATACTAACCCACTCTTCTTTGTTGAAGGCTGAACCCCAAATGGGACCCCAGAAAAGGAAGTTTTCCTGAAAGAATCTTGAACAAACTTATTCAGAGGAATTCAATGGCACTGTGAACACAGGAGAATCATTTGCTGTGCACTACATCTTATGTTGAGGAACAGGAAGAGTGGAAACTTCACCTAAGCTCTTCAATTCATCCATAGTGCCACTGGACTCTTTGGGGGAATTAAGCCTCACATTGCGGCTTTCCCCTCAGAATCGAAAATCCCCCAAATATTCCATTGGAAAAACTCAAATCTTCCAAACATTTTGTAAGCAGAAAGGACATGTATTACTTTGTATTCAAGCTTGAAGAACTGTGTGGCCTTTAACTCTTATTACAGTTTATTGAGCCCTGGTTTTTGGAATCAATTGTACTTGAAAGACCAGTTGGCACTCGTGTAGATGAAAAATATTTCCCTACTGCTGCATGTGAAAAGAGGCAAAAACCTCGTACTGTCCCACTAGGGTATTAGAAAAACAAGAAATTTCTTCTGATGGGAATACAGAAAGCTATCAGTTGCCGCACAGCAGACACCAGCTTTCGTGTGGGAATAAAGGCTTATGGGGGCTTTCAGACCCACAGCTGTTGACTGACAGCTTTGCACTTCATCAAGGGAGATTACACTAGCTTGTGAGTGGACTGCAGGACTTTGATTTCCATTTGACAGACCAAAATTCTTTCAAATCAGAGGGGGGTGCAGGGATTTAATTTGAAGAGGGCTTCTTCCCACCTTCAGCCCCTCCACCTCTACATCTCTTACCAAGTTACCAGTCCCATGGAGTTTAGACAGGGCAAGGCCTTGCTCCTGAACAAAAGGAAACCCAGAAGATAATCAATCTGTAAGATTAATTTTCTCCTGGATTTTAAAGGTGAACTCTTCCTCAGTATTTTGTAAGAAAGGCAGCAGTTCTGCTTGAACTGCCGAGTTCTCTGGATGCACATTCTCCTAAACACTTTGTACCTTAGGAATGTAATTCAGTTTTAATTTTTAGCTAAGGTCCCAATTCAAGAAATCCATCTCTCTTCAGAAAAGTATTGCAAGTACATGCTTAAAGTCCTATGGACTTTAATGTTTTCCTGAATCAGTACTATACAAAGCTTTCCATTCCCAAGGATTCCAAGATGCTATAAAAACACTCTGACTCTGCCTGAAGCAATCTGTCTAAAGATAGAGCAGTGGCCTGCAAGTCAGGACTCCTAAGTTCTATCCCCATCCATATCACTGACTTGCTCTACAACCATTTCATAAACTGTGCCTCAGTTTACCCGTAAGTTAAACGTGACTGATTCTATTTACCTTATATAGACAATTGGAGGCTTAACTTCAGAACAGCAATTCAGGAGCCCTGAAAGACAGGTTCTACATAACTACAAAGTAGGAGTGCTAGTATGGTGAAAGATTCCATGGTCAGAACATTCATTGTCCCTTCCAAACAATGGAACTTCCAGAAGCACAGCACCCTCTAACATCATGCTGGGGTATTGCATCAGTTTTGATGAGAATGCAGGGAACCACCTGCTTGAATCACTCATACCACTTCCCATAGCATCTACTAACCTAGCACAGCACTATTCAACTTGTGAAAGGTGATAAAAATCACAGTTCAAGGGGAGTCTGTTGTATCACACATTTTTTATACTCAAAGGAATCACTTGCAAAACCCAAGCTTTCTAGCATGAGACACCATAGAAGGACCCAATTGTCAGAAAGCACTGAGCACCAACTTTCTCAATATGGGTGTCAAGTCCAGCACCCAAATCACTACTCACTATTCAAAATCTTGTCCTGTCTTTCATACGTTGCATGTGATGTAAATCAGAACATTTGCAAAAGAACTCAGTAATCAAATTCCTCTAGGAATGTTTATAGTGGCAAGCTTATATTTGTCTTGTTTCAGCAGCACTGTATTACTTTGCAATGTTAGCGGTCACTGTTGCTATTAGCATTATTAGACGGTTGAGAAAGTTTTTTAGAAATTCAAAGATTATTAACTATATTAATTAAAGTGCTGTTCTATGCACAAAGTAAATGAGGTAATATATTTTATTGGACCAACTTCTGTTAGTGAAAGAGACAAGCTTTTGAGCATACATAGAGCTTTTCTATAGGTCTGGCAAAGGTACAGTGTCCGAAGAACTCTGTGTGGCTTGAAAGCTTGTCTCTTTCACCAACAAAAAAGTTGGCCCAATACAAGATATTACTTTCCCACCTTGTCTCTTTAACAGCAATTGTCTCTCTTCTGCTCCAGAGATGTAACTAACTCAGAGATCAATTATCTACTGACATGACCTCACAATGGTGGAGAGTATTGATTAAATACTATGTGAGCAAAGGCCATTTAAAAAAAAACACCTTTATTTTTATTAACAAACAAACAGCGATAATCGCTGAAGCACAGACATTCATATTGACACCAGCCCTTCCCCCTCCCTCCAGATATGAAATAGCTGACACACTTCAGCTTCATTTATTTTTAACTGGATCCCAATACTACACAGTCACCCCACCTTCATTAACACCATGTTTTTATCATGCTAAAAGTTATCTGACATACCATTTATAGACCATTTGCAAGGCCCGTAGCTGAATGGTTACAGCATGACAAGCCAGAAGGGTTCTAGGATCTAATCTGGGCTGAGGTGCTGACTCACTCTGCAACCTTGGCCTACTCCCCTTCATCTTGCCTTGCCTCAGTCACTCAGTGGGTGAAAACAGTACCACACTGAGAAACAGATGCTGGGTCTGAGTTTCACTCTCTTGGGAGTATTATCAAAAGTTTTGCCACCACGGCTGGCATGACGATAGGGCCAGTTTCACTGTCACACACCGTGCGCTATGGGCAACTCCGGGGCCCCTCCCCCACACACTGCACTTTGAAAAACTGAAGCACTCTCACATGAAATGCAAGATATCGTCCATCCCTCTCCCGTCCTCTCCCACTTTGTCTCATTCAGCAGTGAGGCCAAGATTTGCTGTCACAAGCAGAAGGCACTGTCTCAACTCAGAAGATGCACTGTCTCTGGGTTTTCTCCCTCTCCCCCTCCTTATTTTCTCCTCCCAATCCCCCACCTGCCCCTTCTGATTTCTATATCTTCTTTGTTTCCAGTCCCTGTATCCCATCACAAACTTATCATTACCTGCACACTCGTCTCCGTCCCCTCCAACCCTCATCCACACCGTTGACACAAACTTCCCTCCACCCCACACAGCCCAGCACCATCTTCATGTTTGCCACCTGGCGTAGGAGTGCCCCTCAAACTCATCCTGCGCCTCTGGGTTCGTTCCAAAGATGTTCCACACAGAAAGGGGAGCAAAGTAACTATCAGGATGCTAAAGTGGACCCTGCAATCCCATCCCCCTGTCAACAAGGGATGGCAGGATCAGATACAGACAAGACAAACAAACAGTGCCACTATCCTGTTGTAGGTTCATGCTACCAAATACTTCACAGGAGCGAGTGGGGTGGGGGAGCAGGGAGGAGAAGAGAAATATTGGTGCAGCACCACCTAAATATGAAATAAAAGGAACAGACCTTGTCCAGTCATGTGAGCAGACCAAATATATGGAGGCATGGGCAGTCGCCACTCAGCAACATGCCTGCTGCTCACAACTAAGCGTAGCTCTAGGTAGATGATGTTGCCAGTTATTTATTGGTCGTATTGCAATAGCACCTAGAGACCCCAAGCTGGGATCGTGGCTCCTCTGTGCTAGGTGCTGTACACATGTAATGAACAGATGGTCCCCGTCCCAAATACTTAACAAGAAGTAATCACAATCAGTGGGAGCTGCTGGGTGCCCAGTACTTCTCAGCCTTAGCTTTCTTACAGATAAGGCTCTAAAAGTGCTAGGTTAAAAATCAAATGGAAAATAAAAACCACACACAGAGAAGGAGAGGGAGAACAGGTCTGAATCTACAATATGGACATTGCATCCTGATACTCAGGCATCAAACTCTGTATCTGTCAGTTTCACAAGCATTTATAATAGGGCTCCTGAACGGTTCTGATCTATAACCACAATAATGAGAGCAATGAATTGGAGGCAAATTAAGCCATTAATAATGAGGAGGGCTTACAAAAATGGCCTGGCTCACAGGCCAGTCTGCAAAGTGCAGAACCAATCTACAACAGAGGCCAACATTTGGGAATTCTAGGTGAAGCATGCTCCCAGGAGAGTGTGTGCATTTTTAACCAGTTGTGCAGTGCAGTGTACAGATGAGAGAAAACATTCTCTTTTTAGTGCTAGCAGGTAGATTCAGAAATTAAGCAAAATGGGGATAAAGAACTTGCACAGATTTTAGCAAATACTGTAGGGCTATGTATGACCCAACACTTTTTCAGACTTTTAAGTAATCCTAAATTGTAACCATAAAACTAATCTTACCTTTAAAGTTGCCAAGGAACAAGCCAGGCAGAATCTGTGAGAAAGAAATATAGTATCAAATATAGAGGTCTTGTGGTAGCACAGTTCGACAATGTTCGATTTGCATACAGGATGGAACATATTTCTGTCGCAGACTATTGTCTAATAGAATCTAAAGATGCTGGCAGCATTATATATTTCTCCTTGCAACTTTCCCATCCTATAATGCTTCAGACATACTGCACTTTGAAATGTTTCCAACATAACTAGGGGTTGATGGTAATATTTGACGGTTATACACCATTTTCCACCAAGGATCTCAAAAATAGGCCTTGTAAAACCCTTGTTGTAATGTATTATCCTTATTGAATCAATGGGGAAACAAACACAAAAAAGGTTAAGTGACTTGCCTAAGGACACAGAACAAGTCAGAGAAGGGACTGGAAAATAAAATCCAACAGATCTCGTAGCTCTTGAAGCGGAGGAAGGCAAGTCAGACTACTGTCACCCTAGATTGCAGTAGGGTACTCTTTCATTGATTCTCATTCAGTTCATAAGTGCTGTTTGCAGTGATTTCTTATCATTAAGTCACTCAGTTGCACTTCCGCACTCCCCTCCCCTGAACTATGTGCTCCCCTGCAGCGCTCCCATCAACTCTTGCTGTTCTCAGTTACATTACTTTCTTTAATGTAAGAGTTTCAAGGTCCGCTTCAGGGCCAGCTCTGTGCAGTCTGAGTACATGTGGTTAACATTGTGATGTTACCCATTCCCACCCTTTCATAAACCTCCTCTGAACTGAAGCCAAAACACAAAAGAGCATATATGAAAAAAAGGAACACACCACAACTCAAAAGTAAAACTTTTGTTCTCTCCCACTACATGACAGACACCTGGACATCTATGACCAACATCTAATTCCTCTGAAGAAGCTAAAACACATGATCCATTTTCCTTAACACGCATGCAAAGCATACCACCATCAATGACATGTCAACACCGACTTCCTAATGCCTTAGCAACGCCCTAATGTCATCACAACTGCATCAACAATCTCTCTAGCACTGCTATTTAAAGGAAAAACTCCACCCATTTTGCTCAGTCCAGCAATCCGGAAGTTCTAAAAGGTATGAAGCACTTTCGCCAGGGATTGGCATTTGAGCCCTTTCTTCACAACAACCATCTTGTTGAAAAGTGACATGATTTGTGTCACGGAGTGTAGCAGCCCAGCATATGGGACTGTAAATTAGTTTCCAGCATGCTTTAGAATACTGGTTCCGCAAACAAAAACAATCTTTAACGCTTACTAGGCCATTGTCAATCAGGCCAGAAAACAGAAAAACCACATTCAGGCCAACATTATTTCACGTGAACCTCCCTCCCCCTACATCTTTAACTGATATTTCCTCTCCATGTCAGGTCACATCATATCTAACCCTAGGGTTCAATCTTGTTAACGGCTCTAGAAGGCCGTGTTGCCTGGACCCAAAGAACCTTTGCAATTCCCTCAACCATGTACAGAGATGAACAACACTCATCCATTTTGTTTTTATTTTTGCTTTTGCCATACTGGGATCTGAAGGAATGTGAAACTTAAAGAGAAAGTCAAGGGTTGCAAAATCACATGAACCAAAGCTGACAATGTTTGACAAAAACCTATGCAAACAAAGACCTGCAAGTTTAACACAGCTAATGCGGGCTCACTATTTATCTCCTTTTGAGTTTTATTAACTAACATCCTTTACAAAGAGTGCAGAGTCTGACCCATCTAAAAAGTCATTACTTCAAGAGTGCATGTAATTTGGTCTCCTGAGTACGGACCACTTTGAGGACCCATCCCTGAAACCTTTCACTCTCTCTCAAACATGCTTGCGGGGGCGGGGGGTACACCACTCATGGTACTCTTTAAAAAAAATAAATAAATATGTGGTTGTGTCTCTGACTCAGCTTGAGTCTCTCCAAGTTAAACAGATGTGGGCCATTGCCTCTGTTTGAGAGTGAGGGTGGGGAGACAGCACATTAGCAGCTTCTCTCAGGAGTATTGTACCTGTGGCATGAGTGAAGGGCCAGCAACTGCTGGCATAGTATGCTCCCAAACAGATCACAATGGCACAAAATTTGACAACCCAACCCAGCCAACTATCTCAGTCTGAGCTTAAATTTCCAAATACACCTCTACCCCGATATAATCCAACCTGATATAACATGAATTCAGATATAACACGCTAAAGCAGTGCTCTGGGAAGGGGGGGGGGGGCTGCGCACTCCGGCGGATCAAAGCAAGTTCAATATAACGCGGTTTCACCTATAATGCGGTAAAATTTTTTGGCTCCCGAGGACAGGATTATATCGGGGTAGAGGTGTACAAATGCAATATTCCATATGTGTAGCAGTGAACTCAAATATCACAGTAACACTGTATGATGCTATAATATTTTAGACTGTACTGCAGCATTTATATACCAAGCGTATATTCCCAAAAGAGGATTCGAGTTTATATTCTAGTCATTATGGTTTCTAATGGTGGTAAAGAGAAAATGCCAAGACTGGGTAGAGGGACAGACTGGAGGAGGGATAAAAAGGAAGATGCTCTTTAAATATGATGTCCTCAGTGAAGGTGGAAAAAACCAGAAGTGTGTATTTGTGCATTATGAAACTAATAAAGGAAATTAAAATGACTTGCAAGGAAGAGGCTGTCTCAGGAATCATTCTAAAAGAATGAAACCTTACCAAGGGGGAAAGCTACCTGGAAAAAAGTGACTCTTCCTAAAGTGCTTACTAATGTTTCAGCACTATGCTATGGTTGGGAACTGTCAGCTCTGTCATCTCACACTGACTTCAGCAAGTGCAATTTCAGACTACGGAGAAGGGAGGATTAGAACCACATGAAGAGTGATGGATGGGTGTTTATGTGTGAGAGAAGAGTGGGAATGTGGGCGGGGGGGAGAAGGGTGGCTATATCATGAACTTTTCAACCACTGCTTTGTGAATAAAACGAGAACTCTTCATATGAGCTGAAATACAATATGAAGCAAATGCTATTTAGTAAATACAACCATGGACAAGATCTTTACTTTGCCACTAATCACCAAGAACATCTAAGTCAGTCATTGATTCTTAATTGCATTAATGGGAAAGTCAAAAGAATAAATATTGTGATGGCAGAGCCCTTCTAAGACAGAGCTACTGATACTTATCAACATCCTAGTAATTCTTTAGATACATAAATCTTTTAAGTGGATGTCTGAATGCCCCATTATTTTCTAAATAGACACATACTCTCAGACTATATTAACATAACTTACTGCATAAAGTTGTTTTGACTAATATCTATTAAGTAATCCATGGAAATTCACTGCAGTTTAATGGGTTTTGTGCAGAGATTATGAGAAGATAACGTGATGCAAGGCAAGAACAAGAGGATTAGCCTATTTCACTAAGCCTCACAGGAAAGTCACATAGGTTGATGGACCAGATCTTCACCTGATGCAAATTGACATAGGTCAATTGATTTCCCTGGAACTATTTACATCAGCTGTAACTCTCTAGATCGATTTATATTTCTTATAAATTATCCTCTTTATTAAATGCAATTTATATAGGGCACTTATATTCATGTGCTTAATGATCTTGTAATAACAATTAAACACTAATAAATCCCAGTTGCCATTTTAACAATGCCACTAAAAGAACCTTCCCCCATGAAATACTGAGACTTAGGGTACATCTACACTACAGCGGGGAGTCGATTTAAGATACGCAAATTCAGCTACGTGAATAGCGTAGCTGAATTCGACGTATTACAGCCGACTTACCCCGTTGTGAGGACGGCGGCAAAATCGACTTCTGCCGCTTTTTGTCGGCGGCGCTTACTACCACCTCCGCTGGTGGAGTTAGAGCGCCGATTCGGGGATCGATTGTCGCGTCCTGACGGGACGTGATAAATCGATCCCCGAGAGGTCGATTTCTACCCGCCGATTCAGGCGGGTAGTATAGACCAGGCTTTACACCATCCCTTCAAGAAAGCCTGAGTGAATAAAAAGATGTTGCAACATACAGTTAATTGATCTACAGGGTATCAGACAAGGGAGTGAATCCCAGTGGAAGGCTCTTCGCTGAGTATGCCTTTCATTAAGAATACCTTGCTCTCAGATAAATACATCTAAGTTATATCCGTTCGAGCGTTATCTCCCATCTGATCTCAGCTGCCAAACTTCAAAATGAAGAAGAGGGGGTTTCTAAAGTCCTGCATGAGTTTGAAACACAGAAATCAACATGAACCTTGAACTAAAACCAAATTCAGAGATAAAGCATAAGGAGTTAGATTAAGAAAAGGAAAATGTAGACTATTAAGAAAAACTCTAGCAATCAGATCAGTTGGACTGCAGAATAGTCTTCCCACGGAAATGGTGGAAAGCCCATCACTGGAACCATTTCTGACTGGAGTAGGAAAGATCTCTAGAAACTACTGTGATGGAAGATAGGCTAAGTGAAGAAAAAGATCTGCAGGATTTTAGCCCTCAACTGAAGAGGTTAAAGACAGAAAGCACTGAAAATTAATTGCAGTTAAGTGGTGAATTTGCAGTCAGAGAGGGCTTGCTAGCCAGCCATTTCCCCATAGTTGTGTTGAATGGGAATAATATTATGAACAAATGCTTTCAATTTACTTTGGAAGAATCCGGTGGATGACTAGGTGCCGGGCTTGAGAACAACAAACACAGCTGTTTTTGCTAAAATGGGTAGCACAAGGTGTAACAGACAAAAAGTGTCCCAGTCCTCTGCAAGCCTTTCTATAAGCCCCAAAACCAATATAAAATCAGGTACACTTACTACTATGAAGTCCATGTATACCACATTTCTAATTAAACAAAAAACATAGGAACCCCACTGCACTCATGACAGGAGCACACAACAGTGACAAGGGCTCAAGAACCAACAGCAGCTGTAGCAGTCTCTGGAGCTTTTCCATTCCTGGACCATTAGGAGCAACAATTAATCCTCTCTTGGCTTCAGTACAAAGAGATTCTCCTAATTGAAATAATCCACTAGCTGATGAGCTGCTCAAGTCATGTCCCTCTGCAGTCTCCATCATATATGGCTACACTGCAAGAAGCACTCAAATTACCAACTAATGTCACTGGTACGGAGAGGCATTGATGACTCAGGGGGGGCACATGCATCCAACAATCAGCTTTGATGATTCCAAGCCTCTCTTAATCCCTTGTGTTACTGCTGGCTCACAAGACTGACAGAAAAGGCAATATGCTTGGTGCCACATTCTAATGATTCTAAGAATAAAACCAGCACCCAAATTCTTCAAAAATGACTCTGGATTTTGGGCACCTCCATTTTTGGGTACCCAATTTGAGATATATTAAAATGGATCTGCTTTTCAAAAAGTGCTGACCACCCACCATCTGCAAAAGCAAAGTAATTAGAAGGTTATGTCCTAAATAGCCCAAATAAGGCAGAGGGAAATCCATAATTGATTTTAAATTGACCACACTTCCCCAAAATCTCAGATAAGGCAGGTATGTGTTGTTATTCCCATTTTGCAAACAGGAAAACAAATGTGGAGAGGTTAAAGCTCTGATCCTGCATCCACTAACATCAATGGGCCCAGGATCAGGTCCTCAGCGATTTGCCCAAGACCTCACAGCAAGTCAGTATCAGAGCCAGGAAATCCTGGCTCCCAGCCTCATGTTCAGTCACATGGCCCTGAAGTGCTGGACAGAGATACATAAAAAGTGGGATCCTTGACACCCCCAATAGTAAGTCTGAGGCAAAAGAAAAACCAGGAGTGTGTTAAATCTTCTCCCTATAGTAATCAGTAAACAATCAGTCTCCATATGTTAGTTTGAAAATCTAATTAACTTGCATTAAACAAGTGTCTGAACACAAAAAGAGCTGATGCTGGAAGAGAAAAGAAAGAGACATCCAGATTCCTCTATGCTGAATGGTATCAGCTAGGAAAATCCTGATAGTTATAGAAATTCAAATATTTCTTAAAGGATACACCCAAAAACCCACTTAAGAAAACAAATAATACAGCAAAAGAGCCAAGAACCACAACAATCACGATAAAGGTTTTTGACTTGGCTTCTTCAAGGCATGTGGTATAACACAACATGTCCTGAGACTGACTCAAGGGGAGGTGAGGGAGAAAGGTAACTGTGAAACTGTTAGATGCCTAGGAGACTGCGAAACATAAAGAACGCCATTTATTTTCCTCCAGTAGCTTCCAACAAGTCTGACATCTTGATCTTCCTACCGCTCTGCGTGATGGATGGTTTTAAAGGGGGTGCCCACTGCCCAGAATACTTCTTGAACATCTAGGTAGCTGTAAGGACTCTGGCTGCCTGAGACATTTCCGTCTTCTCGTGCAAAACCGAGAAACACACACACACATACAACAAGGAAACGACAACCGAGAAATATACATATACGCCCTGAATACTAGTCATGTGGGCAGCAGTCTTATAAAGGCGCGTGAGGGCTCAGGGATCGGGAGTAGAATTATCTAGCTCTCCCACTTTGCTAAACTAGTCTAAAGCAAATGTATTTTGCAGGGCGAGGAAGGGAGAAAGATCTACTTAGTACCAGCTAAAACCAAATCATCGTGCATGCATGGCAGCTGCAGATTGCTAACCAGGAAACGCACCCCCAGGGGGAATTTCAGCCATCATCTCCTTCCCTTCCCCAAAAGCCAAAATTAAAGTTAGGCAGAAAAAACTCATTTGACCTCATCTGTCCATAAACTCCTGTAGCAACGGCTCTTTACCCCTCATTGTACAAGGATGTTTACTACAAAACAAAGCAGGGAGGGGGAGGGCAGGCTTGTGGGGCGGCGGTGGATTTATCTATACAGCAGCTTTTCGATCCTGAGGAGCCCTGCACACCCCGACGCACATGCACACAAAGAATAACAATAAGCAGCAGCATTACCTTGTTCATCCCATTCCCCATGGCTCTAAGCGGACTGAACTTTAGTACCACGGGAGAACGCTTGGCAGCAGGCTAAGCTTGCTTGCACGCTGCAGATCAATGTGCATGGGAAAGTGTTTGCCCTGTGATGAGAGTGTGTATGGGGTAAGGGGTTTACTCTCAATTCTTAGCTGGAGCGCGCAGGATCATCTCTGCCCCCAGCGTGGCTAGGCTTTTCTCCTAGATGCCTTGTGAGCAGAGGAGGTTTTCCGCTCGGCTGCCCCTAGACCTCGCTGCATGGGAGAACAGCTGAACTAGTCACCAGGGCTCCATTGCCAGGAACCACCTCTCGGCTCTCGCCCTTCTGTTTGCAGGGCTCGCCACCCCCACGTGTGAATAGAACCAAACGCCTAGGAAGCTCCCCCCTCCCGCTCGCAGGCTGCCCTGGGGCTTGTAGTTCCGCCGCTGCCGGCTCCCCCCGCCGAGACCCGCCTGAGAAAACTACAGGTCCCGCCGTGCAAAGCGACCCCAGCCCTCCTCCGCCTGTAGCACACGCGGAGAGAGACTAGGGTGCGTCCTGCCCACTCTCATTCCTGGAAGGGTGAGTAAGCGGCGGCGGCTGGGGCTACGGGTGTGTGGGATGAGGCGGGAGGTTGTTTGGTTTCTCAGCAGCCAGGGCCAAAATAACACAAGTTGCCACATTGAAATAATCAAACCTATTTCTTGCCATTTATGCAAATCAGGCTTGGTTTTAAAAAAAGAAAAACAGGAAAAAAAAAAACCCTTCTATTCAGGGCCTTGTGCCAGGAAACCGCTGCTGACAGCTTTATGCTGATCTGTACAGTGGTTTCCAAGGACTAGGGTCTCTGTAAGCCCCCTATGCCCCCCACATCCCGGCTTTTCCAAGATCTGCCTGTATTCCCAGTAGGGTTGTAATGTAGACACTACCGCAACGGAAGGGGTTCTTCTGTTGCGGTAGTAAATCCACATCTCAGAGAGGTGGTGGCTAGGTTGACGCAAGCTTGGGGCTGCTTAAGTGTCACGCACAGTGTGAAATTGTTCACAGCCCTGAGCCGTGCTGTGAGGTCAACCTATTTTTGTAGCGTAGACCAGGCCTTAGGACATATCTACGCTCCAAAGTTAAGCTGACTTAAGTTACCTCAACAATCATAAGTCGCTTTAATTACATGCATTGTGCATGCCCACACAACGTTCCTCGTGGCAGACCGTGTCCTCAGGTGCTCTTGCATTGTGGGTACCTATTCCCCTCTGCAACTCACCACCCTCTGCTGCTGGGAGCTCTGAGAACAGATCGCAGGGCATCATGGGGGGGAGGAGTGCTCTCCATCCCAAGATGCAGTTCTTTCCCTCCCATCATTCCATGGGCTTCCGACTTCATTTCACACCATTTTTGAATAGCCCCTGTAAACTGTGCACCCACTGACTCTGCCTGAAAGCATGGATCCTGAACTGCTGACAACAAGCTCCCTAGTTGTTTAATACGTGCACAATTAAAGGGGAGATGAAAATTAAATGGAGGCAATGGCTGGTATAGCTAAGGTCTTAGAGTTTGATCCTGCTCCTGTTGAAGTCAAAACCAGAAGTTCCATTGACTTCAATGGTAACAGAATTAAGCCCTTAGTCTGATAAACTGGCACAGTTGTTTGGAAAGTTTGAGAATAACTGCTTTAATATAGTCATGACAACTGTCTAAATGCCCTACGGTGTTATTCCTTATGTCGTTTTCTGATGACAGCAGTTCTGTTGAAGGAGAAGAGCATAAATTGGTCTCTGTGCAGTACTTAGTACCTCACTCCTCCCCACCCTTGTGCCTAAATAATACCAAAGAGCTACTTAACCAATGGAGAATAGGAACTGTCTTGAATATTTCATTGGCAATGCTCCCCCAAATGTATTTTATTACACTATTTTTGTGAAATGTAGGCTCAAAAGAAATTAATTGCCGTTTGCTATAATATTACCTCTCCTGGAATTCTGCACCACTGCACAATGGAGAATTTGCACAGAATTAATGTTCCCCACAAAATTTTATATTTTCATGCAGAATTTGTGACTTCCACCAAAATGTTTTTTTTCTGGTTTTGCATTTCAAATGTATTAGTTACATATACACGTAATGTCTTTGCACACACATGAGCACTACTGCTGTGTGAGCAGCAAGGTTCAAAGTAAAAACCTTATGTATTCCCTGCCAGCCTGAACCCATCCCCCTCCGCTCCGCGTGCATACCACCTCCAGAGATGAACGGGTATTGGCTGGCAAACCACGTACAGGACCCAACACACACACACAATTTATCCTCGGTCTCCCTTCCCCATGCTAACCACTGGCTATCCTACAATTAAACTACCACAACTCACCAACCCCCCTCCCGTTACAGTGGCATGACCCAAAAACCTTACAATACACATAGAAGTTTGAACTTGGACAAGACATGACAGACACAAAACAGTCCTTAAGGATGGTAGCCTCCTTTTAGGCCAGGTCGTTACAATACTTTTGTATAACATACTTTTGTATAATGATTTTCTTTACATGAAACATTTAGTTTCACTGAAACAGAAGATCGCTGTCAACAAAGATACATCAAGTTTGGTATTAATATGCTTAATAAGGAATCTATTTGTCAAAAAAACATTTTCTGAATCTTTTTCGTTGTCTGTATTGTTACAAACATACTTGCTGACAGGTATTTTGAAATAAATTACCAAAATAATTGAAACTGGCATGATTATATTGTGCTATTTTGACAAATAAAATATGCAGAATTTTGCAGAATTCTAAAATATCGTGCGCAGAATTTTTAATTTTTTTGTTGCAGAATTTCCCCCGGAGTATAATATAGAAATGTAGAACTAGAAAGGACCTTGGTAGGTCATCTATTCCAGCTCCCTGCATTCTGTACCATCCCTGACACGTGTTTGTCTAACCGGTTCTTAAAAACTGGCAATGATGGAGATTCCAAAACCTCCCTAGGTAATTTGTTCCAGTGCTTAACTATGGATACAGTTAGAAAGTTATTCCTAATGTCTAACCTAAATCTCCCTTGCTGCAGTTTAAGCCCATTACTTCTTTTCCTGTCCTCAGTGGATAAGAAAAACAGTTTATCACCCTCCTCTTTATAACAACCTTTTACATACTTGAATGCTTATGTCCCTCCTCCATCTTCTCCTCTCCAGACTAAACAAACCCAGTTTTTTCAATTTTTCTTCATCGGACATGTTTTCTAGACCTTTAAACATTTTTGTTGCTCTCCTTTGGACTTTCTCCAATTTGTTCACATCTTTCCTGAAGCAAGGTGCCCAGAACTGGCCATCACACAGTGCTCCAGTTGAAGCCTTATCAGTGCTGAATAGAGAGGAAGAATTACTTCTCGTGTCTTGCTTAAAACACTCTTGCTAATGCTGTTCACTTTTTTTACAACAGTATTACATTATTGACAAATATTTAGTTTGTGATCCACTATACCCCCAGATCCTTTTCCTATGCAGTCATTTCCCATTTTCTATTTGTGTAATTGGTTATTCCTTCTTAAATCTAGTACTTTGCATTTGTCTTTATTGAATTTCATCCTATTTATTTCAGACCATTTCTCCCGTTTTCAAGATCCTTTGATTTCTAATCCCCTCCCAGCTTGGTATCATCCACAAACTTTATAAGTGTACTCTCTATGCCAGGTTTCAGAGTAGCAGCCGTGTTAGTCTGTATCCACAAAAAGAACAGGAGTACTTGTGGCACCTTAGAGACTAACAAATTTATTAGAGCATAAGCTTTCGTGGACTACAGCCCACTTCTTCGGATGCATAATCTCTCTATGCCATTCTCTCTTGCACTACCCGGTTATTCTTAGTACTTATTTTCTTATTTTGTTGTTGTATAATAAACTATTGTATATTGCACACATGTCCACCAGATCCTCAGCAGATATGATTAAAGTGAATGGAGCATATGCTGATTTATACCTGCTGAGGACCTGATCCATCGTGTTCAATATATGCATTGTTTTCAAGCCTTTAAAGCTAAAATAAATCTTAGAAATATAGGGCTGGAAGAGACCTCAAGAGGTCATCTAGTCCATCCCCCGTGGCTAAGGCAGAATTAATTACACCTACACCCTCCCTGATAGGGGTTTGTCTAACCTATTCTTAAAATCCTGCATTGAGAGGAATTCCACAGTCTCCTTAAATAACTTGTTTCAGTGCTTAACTATCCTTGTAGTTAGACAGTTTTTCCTAATATCTAACCTGAATCTCCTTTTCAGCAAACTAAGCCAATTACTTCTTGTCCTACCCCCAGTGGACACGAAGAACAATTAATTACTGTCCTCTTTATGACAACCTTGTACATAACTGTCTTCAACTATGTCCCTCCTCTGCCTTCTTTTCTCTAAACTAAACAAACCCAGTATTTTCAACCGTTCCTCATAGGTCATGTTTTCTAAACTTCAGATCATTGTTGTTGTTCTCCTCTGGATTCACCAATTTGTACACATCTTTATTAAAGTGTGGCATCCAGAATTGGACACAGTTCTCCCAGAGGCGTTACCAGTGCGGAGTAGAATGGAACAATTATCTCTCACATCTGACATACAACACTCTTGTTAATACATCTCAGAATAACATTGGCCTTTTTTTGCAGCAGCATCATATCGTATTCAGTCTGTGATCGACTACAACCTTGACTGTCAAGAGCAATCTATACTGAGGTGATCACATTGAATAAACACACACTCTAGCTAGGTATAATAGCACTTGCTGAGTCTGATAGCTTTCAGCATTCCTGAGAAGTGGCATTATATTAGCATAGCATATAACCACAAAAATCCTATTTTTTTGTATTGCCAGGGAACGTGTGAAGCACGTGCACAGTAATAGCCACTTTTTGACATTGCATACAAAAGTTCAGTGATGCTAAGTTCCCTGATTGCTGCAACTGTCTTTGAGGCAATTATCTGGGTAAAAATCAGAGCCAAACTGATGGCAAAACTGATCTTTTTTAAAAAAAAATCTAGTCGTCTGCTTTAACTGCAGGTTGAGTTTGACACCCTTAAAAGAAAAATAAATAAATAACCCATGCCTGCTGTCTTCTGATCCACAATGTATTGCTGTGCTTACACTCCACAACAGGCAGAAGGCAACCTCATCCTACCTTTATCTGACAGAAACTGATTAAGAGTGGCACTGGCTTCCATGAAAGGGATTCATGGCTAATTTTGCAGGGCTGGCAAGGAAGAAGATTTAAAAAAAAAAAAAAAAGAGTTTCCAGTGAAACAGTTTTCCACTGGAAAATGCTGATTCTATGACATCGAAAAGTTTTGCCAGAAATAAATTGAGCTTAAAACCAAATTAATAAACAACAAGGGGTTTGGTAGTGATTGGGTTGGGGGAGTGGTCAGTAAAGGAGAGAGAGCTGGATCCAGGGCATTCCCACTGAATTATGGGATTCCTGCTGGATAGCTGTAATATATATATAGTTACATAAAACTATACTAGCCCATACTATGTTATTAATACACTGCAGAAGACATAGCACTTTGAATATGAGTGGTAAGCATTATTGTTTATTATGATGGTTTCCACTGAGCAGAATTCAGACACAAATTTTGCTCTCATTTATGCTGGCGTAAATCTAGAGCAACTCCACTAAAATCAGCTGAGTTGCTCTTATTCATTCCCCATGTAACTGATGAGAGCAAATTCTGACCTTTAAATTTTATAGCGAACCAGCTTACAGCTGCACCTGCTGGCCAGAATAGCTGGATCACAGTCCTTCTCTAACCCCACCCCTGATCCGCCCCCTCCAATCCTCTCCACCAGTGGGTGGCATGGGGGACATTCCAGGATGTATGGGGTGAATCCACAACTGAGGACATAAGACAGAAATGGCATAAAGGAGGCTTACAAGAGGTCAATGACCTGGACAAAAAAGTAATGGACAATTCAGACAGGAGGAACAAACCAAGCAGTCTATCAAAATGCTGTCAGAGGAATGTAAATGTAAAAAAAAAAAGCTCAGACTTGTAAAGCTTTTTGGAGAAATGTACAAGATAATCTAGATGTAGGTTAGCTGCCATAGCAACCATGGATCAAATAACTGCACTCTCATATCTGTAAAGGTATAATTCAGCAACCTCTGTTTACATGTACCTAAAGCAATTAAAAAATTAATCTATCTGAAAACTCAACAGGAATGGCTGATGGTTTGCAGCTACTTGGTTTACTTGACTGTTGTAAATTACTTGGTTAAAATATGTGGAAAAACAGTACTTAAAAATAAAAGGCCTTAAATATTCTGATTTTACTCCATTTTTGAAATGCCGTTTTTGGCGAGGGAGGAGGCACAAGTGGAGAGAATATGTTAAAAATAGATCATTGCTGTTAGAGCAGTGAACTCTAACCAATGACTTGTACTGCCTTGACTTTACTGTATCCACTTACCTGATCTATCTCATGTTTGCTGCATATTTAAGAAAATAACTGGTCCTGTCAACAATTCGGTTTATCGTTCATAATTAGATATCAAAGTGTTACAAAAATAGTAACACATTTTCTATCAATTAAGAATCTTCTTCAAATATAATAAAATACTGGATTCTGGAACTCTAGGTTTTGCAAAATATTAAACATTTTCAATGGAGATAAGAACATTAAAAAAGCATATTGAAAGGTGTGTATGTGATGGGTTATTTATAGTAACTAATTGTTGAGTGGGAGTGAAATGCCAAAATTTACCCCTGCTCATAAGCTAAACATTTATTTGTTTCTGTTGGTGTTCATTCTATACAAGGATTCTAGAGGAAAAATACTGTTATAATAGGCCATTTTCTGCTCTCAGTTTACACCTGTGCAAGAACCTTTTGGAGTGGGCAGAGGTCAATTTCTGAAATTACCATTTAAAAAATTACTTTGAAGCTTGGCATGTAGCAGGCGTCCCATCAGCACAAAACCATCAGGAGCATGATCTGAAGTTCTTTGAATCAGATCTTAAAAGAAGCTGTGACTAGGCCCATAGCACATTGTTTTCACCAGGTAGGCAACATAGATGTTTTTCTTGAAGACACTGCAAACTGCCGGGTGGCAAGACACAGGAGACAGTCTCACCAAACGTTCCTTTCAATTGCTTGGCTTTCTTCACCTCACTGCATACTAGCATGTGAAAATACTCTGCATGGTGGGCTCTGAAGAGGGGAGAGCTCTAAACAGATCAGATCATTCTGTTTTCATACTGTAAATATATCTGGTTGTCCTTTTCTCTGTCCCTGCTTATTTGTTTAGATTTTAGAAATGCTGATGCAATCTACAAGGTTTGTACAACTAAGGGAAAGTTACAGTCAGTCAGATGTGGTCTACTTCCATTCAGTATAGCCAAATGGTGAACTGGGAAATGGCTAAAATAAGTTAGACCAGCAAGTACAACTTTCCCCCTTCTTGGAAACTTGACTGAAACTAAACTTCTTGGAATGTCTTGACTGAATTTGTGTTTTGATAGTCCAGCTGAGCTGTGTGGTGCACCAGAGAAGACACAGCATAGTATCGCTCTTAAAATGCCCCTAAGCCTTTCCCTGAGACGAAAGTGCAAACTCTTGGGCTAGATTCCCAGCTGGTATGAATCAGTGTAGCTCCACTGAAGTCAACAGAGCTACATGGATTTACACTAGCTGAGGATCTGGCCCTCTTACGTTTAGCAAGTTTTGTTTTGTGTGATTTCAATAGGAACAGGATGGAGACCAAGAAGAACAATTGTAGCAAAAGAATCACTTGACCTAATCTTTCTGTAAATAAAGAAAGTAGACATGTGAGGAAATTTCACAATATCCTTTTTTCTTATTTATTATTATTTCACCTGCTTTGATGGTTACTTTATTGGTCACTGTCTGGCAGAAAATGAAACTCATCTTATTCTCTTTTAATATCTGAATAGCACCATAATACATATAGATGGATTTATATTTAGGAGTGGTGCCAGCACTGAGTAATTTTACTATTTAATATAGTTGATAATATCTGACCAAATATTCTAGAGTAAGTCACTATAGAAATGAAGGTAGGTTTCCTGTGTGACTTGCAGTATCATGCTAAAACACAAAAGAAACCTGACTTGGTTTCAGTTATGAAATAATAGATACTGAGCCATTTTCAAAAGTTCCTTCATATTTTCTTCATTGTTTAAACAGGTGTGTTTCTCAGACTTTGAAAAACAAAAGCTCAGCTGAAAGCAAGTTGATGTTAGGAAGCAAAACCAGAGCTGAGTGATAGTGCTTCAAAATTGAGAGACAAGAGTGGGTTTAAACAAGAACTGAAAAGTTGCATCAGTGCTTTTAAAGTGTCTTATATTTTAAAAAAAATGTACTAAATGTACGACCGTATTCTACAGTTATGTTCCAAAACACTACAGCTTATAGTAGTGTTACTGCAATGTTTTGGATTACAATTGTAGAATATTACAGTCCTTTATTTTTAATACAAGGAATGTTACATTTTCATGCCAGTTCAATGCTCTGTAGATTAGGAGTCAATGTTCAAGGTCATAAATGTTCAAAGCTCTTATTTTTTTAGAACATTCTCTTTGTGTATGCGGAAGACAGGCAACAGTCTTTAAAAAACACGCTTGCCTTCCCATTGCCAGTTTACCAGAAATAGAGAAACCCATATATAGTGAGCCCAATTTCAAGTTATATACAGGGTATTCCACTCCAGTGACAGCTACAAGAGGACAGATTTTCAAAAGAACTCAGCTCCTATTTAGGTACCAAAGTAAGTGTCAAGATTTTAAACAGAGAGCTTTAAAAGTACCAGTTCACAAAACCACTGTCTACTGACCTACTTCAATCTGAGCAATATGACAAGTCATCTCTCTGAAGCAAGATGAGACCTGACAGTAGCACAAATAGCTGTCTCTGAACCAAATTCTGTCTGTAGGTGCATGCGCTTTCTTCCAATGAAGTCAAAGTTTGGACTCTGACAGTTTGGGAAATTTTTCTATGTAAAAGTTAGGAATTCTGGTTCATTTTATGAAATTGCGCTAGATCATGGAATACCTCAGTGTATATTGAATCAGCCATTTGCTAACAGGGACATTGTCTTCAATGTTAAAAAAGTGCATTTTTTTAACTCAGGGTAACTAATATGCATGAGAGATCCTAAGGTAATAAAGACCAGGTACCACAGTGAGGTAAAGAGCCCTAGACCTCCTCCAGGGGTTAACCTCAGTGTATTTACCTCACGGTAAAACTAATGTGCCTGGTCTTCCTGACAAAAACTGAAATTTTTTCATGAAAACTTTTGTTGTTGTTTTTATCCAAATTTTCCATGGAAGGAGAGGGAGAAACCATTTTCCAACCAACTCTACTCACCAATGCTTTTCTTTCAAACACCATGGTTATATTCAGGGGATTAGGCCTTGAGAATTAATTCCAGGTATATCTCACATGCACCCCCTTGACCCAAAATAAATATCTTTTCATACATTAACACCTACTCCATTGTGCGGTCCCCTAGGGCAGTGTTAGATTTTAGAGATTAGATAAGATTCAGCATTTAAAGTGCAGCTCTATTCTGAAAAATGATTCAGTACCAATGGCAGTGAGATATCATGTTTGCCATCTCGCAGTGGTTTGCATAATAAATGTGTTCAGCTTCCAAATACGATGTTTTTATAACTGCCAGTGATATAAAGTCAGCCAGGGGTTTAAGAGTCAAGATAGAATCTTTCCTTCTCGCACATCCTCATCTGTAATAAAGGGTTTGCAAACCAAATTATGCCCTCTGCTGATGCCTAGCCTTCCCTGGGCACCTTGATGTGGTGTGAAGGCTTGTGTGTTCCAAGGACTCAGAGGTATGCCAGCAGGAGCTTTAACTCCAGGTAGGGCCACACAAGCCAGACGGGTCAAAGGGTAGGGTCCAGACAAAACACAGTCCACTGGGCCTCCAGGCTGAGGGAGGGCAATAGACCAACAAACTATCCTTGTTTAAAAAAAAAAAAGAAAGAAATTAAATGCTAGAAACAGATCAAGGTAGCCATTCCAGGAAACAGCATGGTAAACGGGTGTTTGTGCCCTAAAGTGATGTCTGACAGCACAAGAAGGATTCAGATTCAGTCTGATGCCTATATAGTCTCATTGTCTTCAATGAGTTTGAGCATGTAAAACACAGGAATTTAGCCAACAGCTCTGCTTCTGATGCACCAGATGGAATGGAATCCAGTTCATTTTCCCTTTGCTGTATGTGGCTCCGGAGGACTCACAGGAGTAAAAAGCAGGGAAAAAAAACTTACTTTGGGCACCAAAGTGAGCAGCCAGCTCTACCTGCATGCAGGGACTGCTTCTGTAGAGTAAGAAGGTGCCGTTCTTCCATGGTGGCTTTTTAGAGTAGAGCCACACTTTAACCAGCTTGTGGTTCTACTTAGACATGCATACAACTCTCTTCTCAGGGTGGAGTGAAGCATCAGGTGATGACCTATCATGGCATTAATTTGATGGTTGGGAAGAGAGAAAATTGTTACTTCAAATAAAAACACAAATGGAGACAGACATATGGGTGTCAGCAAAGTCAACAGAATCAGACTTCTGGAAAATAATGGCGAACCTGGAATGTCAGATCTCTCCCTACGTCAAAGTGCTCATATTGTAACCATTATTAGCAGTTTAATGAATATTTCAGGTGTTACTTGGCAATAAACTTGTTACATATGGTTGTTGGTATTCTGAATATTGTTTCAATCATTTGCGGCTTTTCAAAATTTCGTTTAATGATGTGGTGGCTTTTCGGCTGCTAAAGGCTGAGTGCTGCTACCCTGTTGTATAGGAGTCATTGCAAGAGTGATATGCGTGTGAAAAAGTTGAGCTGGTCTGGCCCCTACACAGAAAACACATTTCTAGACTGTAAAATATAACCCCTAATCTTAGATTATATTAATTTTAGACATTTTTCCACCTCTGCTAATATTCTGAGCAGTGTCATTAATCATCTCTGAGTGGGATTTTCAGAACCACACGGTATTGGCCTAATTCTGCTTGTATTAAAGTCACTTGACATTTTACCATTCAGTAGAAGAAGTTGTTGAAGGCCAATGCTGAGCACGTCTGAAAATTCTGCCCTGTGTTTTTTAAACCTGAGACCATCCACAAAACAGAATGTTGAGGAGAACCTCTATCAAAATATACTCAGGGCTAAGTTAGAAACGTCGAAGTTTCAATCTTAAAAACAATCCCCATTTCTAATTGTGGTTCTGAACTTCATCAGCAAGTTTCAGTCATCCTGATGTGGATCTGATCCCAAACATTTCACATGTGCAGAGTCAGGAATCCACGTAAGAGAAAGGGGCAGTTCAGCCATAGGAATGGGTGACATCTATGAGAGAGCCACATTAAACTAGAAGTACCTATTTAAATAAACAAAACCTAAATAGGGCTAATTTGTTTTCCTCATTTCTAGAACACACAAGTACTGCTTTTTCAAAGTCTCAAAATTTTCTATGCCAAATTTCAGGGCCTGCACAAACTTCTTCTCTACATGTTGGCTGACTGATACTACTGACTTTATTCTTCTTAAAATCTTGTCCTTCCTCAGCTTTTGACACCCCACTTTCACCTGGTTTTCCTCCTACATCTCTAATCATTCCTTCAGAGATTTTGTTCAAGGAATCATCATGCTTTCTCACATTTGTTGGGGCCCCACCAAGCTTCATTCACTCTTGACCCCTATCTTTTCTCTTCTTATCTATTATCACTAAGGCTAAGATGTAGTCATGGGTATTTTTGGTAAAAGTCATGGACAGGTCACGGGCAATAAACAAAAATTCACGGCTCCTGACCCATCCTTGATTATTACTATAAATACCCATAATGGGACTAACTCTCTGCTCCTAGAACCCACTGCTTTGGGGGCCCCCTTCTCCAGCGGTGGGGGCTGACTGCACCCAGCAGCCGCTGCTCCAAGGCCCCCTGGGACCACTCTCCTGATGGCCTTTGGGGCCACCAATGCTCAGGCGCCCCCCGGGGCCAGCTCCCAGGGCCACCCAAGCAGCAGCCAGGGTGGCTGGCCTCAAGGTCGCTCCAGCAATGGCCAATGCAGCTGGCAGGGCGGCCTTGGGGTCAGCCACTGCAGCTGCGGAAGTCACAGAGGTTGCAGAAAATCAGAGAATCCGTGACCTCCATGACAGAATCGCAATTTTACTTTTAACTGGGTGATCTTGTTTGACAACAGCTTCAGATATCATGTCTACATTGACCACTCACAGAACTGACTCTACTCTGGACCTTTCTCCTTCCATCCAAACTAAAATTGTGGCCGACCTTTCTGATTGTCAAGGAAACGACTTAAGGTCAACACAACTAAAACTAAGCTCTTCATCTTTCCCCCTCCTGTCTTCCCCACTATCTCACATACCATAGATGTCACCATTATCTTCCACTCAGACTCATAATCTAGGTGTCATCTTTCACTTACTCATCTCTCTAGACTTACATATCCAGGCCATGTCTAATTCTTATACAACATCTCTAAGACCCATCCTTCCTTTCCGCTCAGTCTATAGAGCTAAAACTCTCATCCAAGCTCGAGATCCAGAGATACAAAGTTTTTATTTGGGACCATCTCTGCTACTTATGCATCTTTACTCTCTGTGATCTTTCTGCAGCCCTTGATATTCTATACCAGTGGTTCTCAAAATTTTGTACTCATGACCCCTTTCACATAGAAAGCCTCTGAGTGCGACCCCCTTTATAAATTAAAAACACTTTTTTATATACTTAACACCATTATAAATGCTGGAGACGAAGCAGGGCTCAGGGTGGAGACTGACAGCTCGTGACCCCCTGAGGGGTCCTGACCCCCAGTTTGAGAACTCCTGTTCTATACTATCATTAATTCTCTACTTTCCATTGTAAAAAGGTATAATATCTACTACATATTCTTTTACATCTTGCTAAAACAACTGACACTTCAAGTTAGTTGAAAATATTAAATTTAAAAAATATCTTTAATCTAGGTAGGCTACAAATGAAGATGGCTCCCTCGATGTTAGTACTTTTTCTATCAATCTGTATTTTTGTATATTGCTTTTTTTTTAAAAAAATGAGAGAAGGATGGTCTTGTGGTTAAGCCACTGGATCTGGGATTCAGGAGATCTGGGTTTAATTCACACCTTTGCACAGACTCTGTGACCTGGGGGAAGTCATGTAATGTCTCTGGGCCTCAGTTTCCCATCTATAAAATGGGAATAATACTACTTCATTTCCTCCTCCCTTTGTCTGTCTGTGTAGATTGTAAAATCTTTGGAGCTGGGAGTGGCTTTTAGTATGAGTTTGTAAAGAACAATGGGGCCTCACTCTTGGTTGGCACCTCTAGGCATCATCTCTCTCCATGGCACCTCTAGGCATCATTTCTCTCTACACAATTAGGTCAGGCAGCTTACATTGACCTAATTATATCAGTGTCTACACTACAGCCTTCTGGTGCCGATGTAAGTGCCCTACTACACTGACATAACTCCACCTCCACAAGAGGCATAGCGCTTATGTTGAAGTAGTTAGGGCGACAAAGTGTATGTGTAGACACTGCATTACTTACATTTGCTGTTGGCTGTCTTGCCCCTGGCTCCGCATTCCCAGCTGGGCTGCTGCCTGGAGGCTCCCTGCTCAGGGAACTGAGAAGCCCAGGCAGCTGGCCCCTTCCCTCCCCCGCCTCTCCCCCCAGCTGGGAGTGGGGAGCCAAGAGCCCTGGGGGGCAGCTGAGCTCCGGGCAGGGAGCAGCGCAGAGTTGAGAGCCTCTCAGCCCCATAATCTGCTCTCTTTCAGTCGGTGGAAGCCTGCTGAGGACGTGCACCACCAACAGAAGGAGGGTAGTATGGACATCATCCACCGCAGTAATTACAGCAGTGGCTGTAAATTGGCCTAACATAGGGTGACTTAGAGCTGTACTGTAGACATACCCCTCCTCTCACTTTCAATCAGCATAACATGGAGCCCACATGGGGCTTCTTTTCACAACATGGAAAAGAAACTACCCTGTTAAATAAAAAGCACTTCTGCAGACTAACTGGAATGAGAGATCTTCTTGCACAGAAATATTATAAAGGCAACAAGGAAGCTGCTCTTGCTTTGTGTTTAATTCCCTTCAGTCTGGTCTATTTCAACTCTGTTGCTGATTGTAGAAGATTGCATCATTGTAATACAAATAATGTAATAAAATACAAACAAACTAAAACTATAATGCTTTTCTCCCCTGATGCCGCTTGAATATTTTCTCTGGGTATGATAGTTACCATGGAGTAATTGAAAGCAGAATTTTGCACCTCATCCATTTTTTTAAAATAATAACATAAATGAATGCAAGTTGTGTGTGCAATTTAAAAAAATGTACCAACAGTCTTTACTCACTGACCTTTTAAAAAGATACTCAATGTGGTCTTGTGTGATATGCATTTCCTGTTACATTGCAGCCTCCAGATGAGATTCCCAGTTCCTGAGAGACAACTGAGATTAGCTTTTGTGATTCACTTTTGGTCCTGCAAGCAAGGATAAAAAATGCAGCTGAAACTAAAGTCTTCCTTATACTTTCTTCTGTGAATACTTTTGAATATCAGGTGTTAAATGAGTGGGTGGGGGAAATTCAAGTTTGGGTTTAACCAAACTTCAGAAAAAATGGTTTTGGTGGAACTTCCCAAACCTTTTCTCACCCTCTGGTCCACTATGAAAGATTTTGCTGATTTTTGTGTGATTTCCATATTCAACTTAAAATATATTGTTTGGGGTCATTTCCACTTGCAACATTTCAAGTGCCTCCAAATTTAGTTTTATAAATCTGATCCCTCTATTTACTTTTCAATCCTAATATTAGTTCTATAGAGTTGGATGATACAGTCCCTATTCAGGCAAAGCTCTCACTGACTTTAATGAGAGCTGTACCTAAATAAGGAGTGTAAGATCAGGACCTCAATTGTCCACTATCAGCAATGGAGTTGAAATTGACCAGACTGAAGGGAATTGCACTCACAGCAAGAGCAACTTCCTGATTTTGTATTAACAAGATAAAATGAAAGATGCCTTTCAATATTTCTGTGTAAGAGAAGTGTTCATTCCAATTAGTCTGCAGAAGTGCTTTTTATGTAACAGGGTAGTTTCTTTTCCATGTTGTGATGTCACTTGGCTCCTTGGTGTGCTGATTGAAAATGAAAGGTGGAGAGAAAGCAAACTACACGACGGACTATTTTAATGATATTTCTTGCATGAAACCATTAAGCTTTAATCACCAAGACATGACATTATAGAAGTGAAATGAAATTTTCTTTTTCAGCTTTGAAGCTGAAACACAACTCATTCTCACCTGAGGTCAATGATACGTAAAGAAGATAAGATGTTGGGAGGTAGGGTCTGAAATCATTGGGCTTTTGCCTATGACATCAATGGGAGCAGGTTCAAGTCCATTTTCTATCAAAATATTGTTTGCATTAATTTTGGTGCATTTTGAGAAGCGGTACCTATAGAAAGGAATAATCTGACAGAATGCAAACACATCAAAACATCAAGTGACTGCACGCACAACTCCAAATACAAAACTAGCTCAACTTTAGGCTGTAAGTTCTTTGGGGGCAGAGATTGTTGTTTACTTTATATTTATACAGTGCCTAGTACAATGGGGCTTCAACCTGTCCGGGTGGTGGCTGACGGTCCAGCTCAATGGTTAGAACTGGACTCAGGGGGCCAGGAAGTGGAGCTGGGAACCAAGGATCAGAGCTGAACTTGGAAATGAGAAACCAGAGCCGGGGTCAGGAAGCAGAGCCAAGAGTCAGAGCCAGTGTCAGGAACTGGAACCAGAGGTTTGACCCTGAGCCAGGAACCAGAGCTGGAGTCAGGTGCCGGAGCAGGAACCAGGAAGGAACATGGGACTAGAGAAGGACAGGAACAAGACAGGCCAAAGCAGAAATGTTGAGCAGCCGGCAACCAGCTGCTGCTACTGAGCTTAATCAGGTCTCTTTGACTGCCTTCAGCCAATCCTACCACAACCCAGCTAGGGTGACCAGATAGCAAGTGTGAAAATCAGGACACTTTTTTTTTTATTTTTTTTTTTGGGGGGGGGGCGCAGAGGGATCGTTGTCTATGGAAGACAAAGCCCCTAATATCAGGACATCTGGTCACCCTAAACCCAGCTGAGCTCATTAATCAGCCTGGAGGCTGGCCTGGTTAGTCCTCAGGCTCATCTGGAAGTGCTCAATCCTGACACAGCCTGGCTGAGGCTTCTAGGCACTGCCTCATAATGAATGATAAATAATAATAGATCTTGCCAATTTCTCCCAAGATAAAATTGATAAAATACAATGACCTTCCCCTCAGCTTGCCTTCTCTTCCCCTTTCCCCTCCTAGAACTTTCTCCTCGTCCCCTTTCACAGACACAAGAATTTCTCGTCCACTTTCCTCCTCTAACCCATCCACTTGACACAGTTGGCCGTGGTCTTCAAGTGGGAGGAGGGATAGCTCAGTGCTTTGAGCATTGGCCTGCTAAACCCAGGGTTGTGAGCTCAATCCTTGAGGGGGCCACCTAGGGATCTGGGGCAAAATCAGTACTTGGTCCTGCTAGTGAAGATGGGGCTGGACTCAATGACCTTTCAGGGTCCCTTCCAGTTCTATGAGATAGTATATGGAGATATACCTATATTATAAATCTTGCCCTCCCTTGGCTTCTGTAACTCTGTCCTCTCCTCTTAAATTGCTCCTTCAGCATGTCCTTTGAAGGATACTCTTCATTCTTCCTTCAACTTTCTGTGTGGGGGTTCCACAGGGCTCTGGGCTCTGTCCTTTATCCCCTTCCCTTCTCCCTGTATACCTTACTTTTGGGTACTCTCATCCACAAACACAAATTCAGCTACTATCTCCATGCTGATGACTGTCAGATCCATCTGTCTCCTTCTGTCCAAATTACAATTTCACCTGTCTTAAAGCTGGTTGGAATTTTTTTAGTTGAAACTGGGTTTTTGATGGAAAATGCCAATTTTAAAATCAGAACATTCAGAAAAATGGGTCTCTTTAAATGACATTTCATTTAGAACCCCCCACCCTGAAGTGAAGCATTTTGAAAATGTTAAAATGTCCCCGACAACATTTTCAGAACAAAGCATTTTGATTGTTTATTTTTGAAATGACTATTCAAAACAAAATTAATTGTTTTTATATAAGCCACATTGTTAAAGGTTGAAATCAAAATGGAATGCTTCAATTTTATCTAAACAAGATGTTGAAATTGACCCGAAACTAGTATTTTTGTGGAAGTTTGTTTTGTGGGAAATTTTCAGTTTGTATTTGTTTGTTTTTTGGTTTTGTTCCATTTCAGAATGGAAAAAAAATCAATATAATGGATTTTCCCCTGGTTCCTACCCAGTTCTAGCCTGTCCCTCTGGTGTCTCCTTATGGATGTCTAACCATTCAGTTTAAGCTCAACATGGTTAAAACACAGATCTTAATTATTCCCCCCAAACCTTCCCTGCTACCTTCTTTCTCGATCACCGTGGACAACACCCCTATCCTGCCTGTCACTAAGGTCCACAACCATTATCTTTGGCTCAGATTTCTCTCTAGGTCCTCACACCCAAGCTGCATCTAGATCTTGCAGATTCTTTCAGTAGAACATCTCTGGCTTTTCCTATCATCCACACAGCTAAAATGCTCATCCTGGCTCTCTGCATCTCACGGTTCAATTACGGCAACATCCTTATTTCTAGCCTTGACCAATGCAATCTTGCCCTACTCATATCTATTCAGAATGCTGCTGCAAAGATCATTTCCTACCCTGTTGCTTTGCCCAGGTAACCCCTCCTGTGAATCCCTCTGCTGGCTCTCCCTTCTTGGTCACATGAAAAATAAGCCACTTGTCTTCACTGCCTGGCCCCTCTCCCTTCCCCTCCCCCACCTACTTGTAATCTCTCATTCACTGTTGAAATGTCAGTCCCCAGTTCTTATCAGTCTGTTACTCCAGCTTCCATCTCCCACTTGTTAAATTTTCAGACAAGCCTCTTTGTTTTCTCCCAGGCTGCCCCTCACACTTGGGAGGAGCCCCTCATAAATATCTGCAAAACTCATGCATGAGCCTCCTTCAGATCCCTCCTTAAAACTCTCCTTTGCCATAATTCCTATAAAAACTTGACAAGGATTAGGTTTCCAGTATGTTGAAATCATGACCTGTCATGCTGACCAATATTGTCTCAATGTTTCCTTGTGCTTCCCCATCTGTCTGTATTCATTTGTTGTCTCTTGCCTTATACTTCCATTGTAAGGTCTGTCAGGCATGAGCTGTCTTTTTGCTATATAGTTGTACAGCACCAAGCACAATGGGGTCCAGGACCCTTGACTGGGGCTCCTAAGTGCTATGTTAATATAAATAATTATTAATAATACTAATAGAATTATATATTGCACAGCTAGCAGTACTAGTAACTTTCTTTGAGATGCTTTGCTAGCTACTTTGCTCAGGGCTGTGAAAAATTTCATGCCCTGAGACCCTAGTGTAGATGTGGCTAAGTCAACAGAAGAATTCTTCTGTCAACCTAGCTACTGCCTCTTGGAGAAGTGGATTAACTACAGTGAGAGAAAAAACGCTTCCATCAATGTAGCTGTAGCACCTGTAGTGTAGACACGGCCTGATACTCAGGAGAATCACACATTGAAATGTTCATGTAGAAGACTAGTAATATTTTGAAAGTTTAAAGGTATCCATATTACTCTTAAGCAACCACAGAACTAACCACCACCACATCATATAGTTTGGGCCTCATTCAAATTCACAGTAATACCCCTTTATACAACTCTGGCAACACGAAGCGTCCAGAACGTGGATACAAATGTAATGTATGTCCATTTCAAGTCTCCTGTACACTGGCAAAGCATTGTAAAAGGCCTCAGCACAAATGAGAGCCAGGGCCATTCTATTTTCCATGCACAAAGAGTAAATCATATCCTTTCAGTCTGGATGACTTATTTTAGACTGAGGAAGCCAGCAGGCAGGCAAAGAGCAAATACAGAATTCCCAGAAGACAGAGCATGCAACTCACTCAGTAAGATCTTCTCCATGCTGAGTGCTCTGACAACTGTGCCCCTTAGCAGACAGAAATGGGAATGCCTTACATTTAAATATGCAGGACACAGAAAAGAGTAAGGGCTACATACATCCCACTGCAATACTGTATTACTTCTAGTTGGGGCAGGTGTGTTGGTGGATGACTGAAGAAATGTTGTGTGGCTATTTTTTTAGCCAGTTAGGATGTGCCAGGATTGAGCACCTTCAGCTGAGCCTGAAAACTAACCAGGCTAGCCTCCAGGCTGATGAATGAGCTCGGCTGAGTTGTGGTTGGAGCCAGCCCACCCGATTGACTGAAGGGCCAGCCAGCCTGCTTTTAAGCTCAGCAGCAGCTCATCATTGGCCACAGTGCTCCACATTTCTGCTTGCAGCTCCAGTCGCTCTTGCCCTGCCGTACTCTTGTCTTGCTCAGGCCCAGCGTTCCCTTCCTGACTCCAGCTCTGGTTTCTGACCTGGCCGTTGGCTCTGGTTGCTGGTGCCCTCAGCCAGGTTCTAACCATTGAGCAGCACTGCCAGCGCCCGCCCTGATGGGATGCTTGAAATGTATTTGTTTACAGTCTAGTCAAAGGAAGCAGCCCTGCGGCCACACGTTCTAAGGTTATTAGAAAATGAAAATATTGACCAGCAACTGATTAATATCTTATAAATGTACCTTGTGCCCATTTGTTATACAGAGACATGGATAAAAATCCCCTCCAAAAGATCCTGAGACTGCTTACTCAGGCAAAATTTCCATTGGTTTCCATAAGCCAGATTGTTCTTCCTGTGGAAGGGCCTGAGGGAAAGAAAACTCTGAGTTGTCCCATTGGGGACAGTTTGCCCTGCCACAGAACAGGCAACAGGATCAGCTCCCAAGTCTGCAGATCCCCTGAGATCCAGGCAAATGTAGGGGGATCCACTAGACATCATCTATACAGAGGCCATTGTTCTTCTGTGGCAGCTTCAGGGTCCCCCTATTCCCTCTTTCCCCCCCAGCTCCAAACGCCAGGGACTCCCCCACCTGTGGCTGAACCTGGATTTCCCCCTAGAGGGGGAGTTCCCCATAGCAGAGGGGACTCACAGAGAATAAATGCAGCCTCCGGCTGTTAACCTCTCAGCAGATTCCCCAAGGGGCTGGTGGAGGGACTATAAGTCCCCTCCCCTAATCCACCCCCTCACTGTACCTGGTTCTCACACAGTTCCTGAACCCTTCAAAAACTCTATGGACAGGGGTTATGGTGTCAACTGAAAATGCCAATGAAGAAGTGGGAGGAGAGGGGTAAAAGGGAGGTGACATCCAAGTACTGATCTTGGGGAGATGGTCCAGGTCAATCGTTTTATCTGAGTAAAACCTGAGAACCAAATGCTGCTTCACTAACTGCTGCAAATTCATAGAAACTCCGCTAAAGAAGAATGCGGAGAACAGAAAGTATGCAATTTATGAAGGCAGAACACAGGGGAGATGGCAAGAGAATAGGGGAAGTTTACAACCTTACACCATGGTAGAGTTACCCCCCGGATAGCTGTAAGAGCAGAATTCGGTCCTGAGTAAGGACTTCAAAAATTGGCCCATGATATGTTGTGATAAGGTGACTCAGCACTGAAGGGAAGAGCGTGACATTTGAAATGACTATAGGAGTGGGGTTAAACATGCGATATAGATATAGCTTTCTAAAGATGCTCAGAATTTAAGAGGAAAGCACTGATCCTGAACATAAAATACAGATCCGAGCCGATCCGACCCCATGGGAGTCAATGGGAGTTCTGACTGACGTCTAAGAAAACATGAGGATTAGGCCTCACATTGTGCCAGAGGTTTTTAAATCATTTCCCCACTGTTTTTTTCCCTTCGATGTCTAGCACTGTGTACACTTGTAAACTTCCCCTGTTGTCTTGCCACCTCCCCTGCGTTCTGTCTTCACAATTCACGTACTTTCTATTCTCTGCATTCTTCTTCTTTCATGTCTGTGTAGTGATTCACTCTGCATCTTTTTTAGGGTCAACAGTAGTGGTTTCACATTCCAGACTGAGTATTAAGTGTGGGGGCATTTACAGGAACTTGGAAGCATTACTATAACACTTGAAAGAAACCAAGGAGCTTCACAAGTAAGATTTACGGTTTTTCACACATAAGCATCTTCAGTGATTTCCCATTGTATAAACAAAGAAAGTAAAAATAATTGTTAATGTATCGTGATGACATATCAGTGTGAACAGTTTCAGTGTGATGGTTTATTAAATCAATCTGTCTTTTTTTTTCTGTGTCTGACAGTGACATCTTTTGTTTACCCTGAATTAGTGCAATTCATGGTTTTATCTTTGTATTTCTATGATGGGGGAATATTGCAGCTAGAATTTGATGGATGCAGTTTACCATGCCATTAAGCGTGTTCACCTCATTATTCCTGCTGGAACTTTCTTTTGTTCTTTATTAGAGATGAGCCCAAACCAAAACTTCAGACCTAACCTCAGCACCACCAAACTCTGTAATTCGTATCCAGACCTGTCACTGGATCAGGTTCTGAACTTTGTGGCTTGGAGCCCATCTTTCTGCCTTATCTCTACGCTACATCTTGGGGCAACATTTTTCTCTTAGCTCCACGTGGCCACAAACATTAAGCCAGGCTGATCAAATGTGTGCGCCACCCCACACACATTTAAGGAGGGCAGAGTATGAAACTGCCAAAGAAAAAAATTCGAAGTTAATAGCCTCCTCTTCCCTCAGTATATCTTGTCTTATCTGTGTTGTCTTTTAAGCCTCGGGGCAGCCTTTATTTTCATCTTTTACATCAGCAGTGCTCAGCAAATAATAATAATGGCACATCTCAATGCTAATATTCTTTACCCTCACTCAGATCTGGTAACGGGAGTTCCATCAACATAGGGAGAGTGGAGCTCATATCAGCCAGGTAGACTGAAAACAGAACAGGAAAAGAAGTCTTGGCCTTAGATATTGTTCAGGACTAAACTGTTTTATTTCCCACATTGGAAATTGTTTTAGCAGAACAGTAAATATTTCAGCCTGGTGAAGCAAAATTTAGATTCCTTCGCATTCCAAGGGGATGAGCCAAAAAGAAAGCAATAAAATGAGTCTCAATTAGGGCTTGTCTTCACATACAGTGCTGCAGCGCTTTAGTGAAGATGCTACTGTGCTTACTGGAGAGCTGCTCCCATTGGCATACTTAATCCACCTCCCTGAGAGGTGGTAGCTGTGTTGATGGGAGAAGCCCTCCCACTGACAAAACATTGTTTACACAGGGTTAGGTGGGTATAACTCTGTTACTCAGGGGTGTGGCTTTTTCACCTGAGAGGAGACGCCATTATACCGATATACGTTTGTAGTGTAGACCTGGCCTTGGAGAGGGACCTAAACCAAACTCCCAGAGCCAAACCAATCTGTACTTTGGGAAAACTGGGATTCAGATCTGAGCTTTTCACCTCGTGGCCATCTCTCCTTGGTTTAATAAAGCCCAGAAGTAAACAGTAAAACAAAATAAGGTATTCAAATTGATGGAGTAAGTGTTCTGTGGTGAAAATGGGAGAGAACTTTATCTTTCATGCTAGACTTGTGCAATATTTGGCAATTTCCATGCACAGGGACTTGTGCCAAACCATTTCAGTTGCCATCTGTTCATTTCCCTTGAGTTTTACTCCACTTCAGATATGAATGAACCCAAAACCTCAACAAAAATTTCTCTGCTGAAACCATCAAGTTCAATCTGACTCTAGGCTGAAACCAAGGAAAATGGCCACGTTGTGTGCAGGTCCCACAACAAAGTATAATCCTGCCCCAGTTCACCAAAAGAATCACAAACAATGAATCTTTTGACAAATCTGGGCCCAGGTTTGTAACTCAAGTTTGGGCACAGCTACAGTCCACTGTCCATTTACCATTGTTTAGTGGATAACACTGCAAAATGCTGGGCAGCATCCCAGTATACATAACAGTAAATACTGCAGCTAGTTCTCATGGGTAGTTTGTAGGTCAAATGGCTAACCAGGGTCATATCATGACTTCAAATAATTTCTGCCTAAGTGGACAACAGTCACAGGCAATGGCTGTGGATGAAACACAAGTGAAAGCTGCAGGTGCTGTATGTCTGATACCACTACAGCACAAAACCCTGACAGTTTTGACTCTTCCCTTCTACCTTTTCGCTATTCATGCCCGTTCACCTCACACAGCATGTCATTCATCCGTGCTGTAAGGCCACATGCTTAGAGACCAGAATCCCTTTGGTTTCAGAGAATTTTCATCAGCAGGTATAAGCAAACTGTTAGGCACAATCAAGATTTTCTTCAGCATTAGACAGATGAATCTTCTCTTGACCCACCTCTAGGTTTTAGCCCAGGAAAGAAATGTCGATTGTGGCATTTGTAAGGGGTCACTCAATATTTTTGGCATTTTAACAGGGAGTGCGAAAGTTAGTGATGGACCTGAGCCAAAACCGTACATCCAAGCTCCTCTGAGCGTTTGTGGCTGTGTGATAGGATCTATCAGGCCTACCAGGTGACCAACAGGATAGTCCTCCAGAGGCCTAGAAAGGTCAGTAGGAAATACAGACCAATCAGGAACTAATAGGCCATTTAAGAAGGCTTGCCGCCTTTGCTCGGGGCAGAGCTGGGTGAAACTGGAACAGAGGAGGAGCTCCTCAAGGCTAACCCAGAACCCAGGCCAGTGCCTTGCCCTAAGTGTTGCAATCAAGCACTTGCATTTAGAAGGGCTTTTTCCTCTTTGTTTAAAGGCGCAGACAGCTGAATCCTGAGTTGCTATTTTGTTACTTGATTGTTTGAGACTGGTGCCAAGCTTACAGCACAGAATACCCTGCCCCAAGCAGGTGGCCAAACCTTGCAGACTAAGGCAGGGATCTCCTGCAGTCCCACATATGGCCCTGAAGGGGGCACTGCAGAGCAGCCCACCTCCCACAGGCTGGCCCCCATGAAGGTATGCACTCTTTCCACTCTCCCATGCACCTGCATAGGCATAATCTGTCCCATGAGAGGGACTGCCAGAGCAACAAAACCTAAACCATGGCAAATCTGCTTCATGTTAAGGTTCATTAAGAGAAAGAATCTCTTAGAATAATGTTTTCCACTCTGGTATTCCTGAAAACCCTTCATCAGACAGAGGGGACACAATAGGCTTGCTTGCTGCCTTGGTCCTCAAAAGAGCCAGGTGGGAATCAGAGGAGAGGCTATCGTGGAGACCATGAGCCACAGAAGAAAACTTTCCAAGAAGGGGGAGTCCCAGGACCCATTGGTGGGAGGAGAGTCCATGAAGAAGTTGATTTAGACTAGTTTCATTTCATAGTGAAACTGACAAATCTTTCACGCGTTGGCTGGCGATGCTTCAGATTTCACTGAATTGTCATTTGCACATGAACCCAAAACATAAAGTGGAGTATGAGGGTAACAGAGCCATGTGAAGTTAATCCATGGGTTTCATTTTGCCAAAACTGTGTGTTGTATCTTTTGCTCATTACACAACAAATGTAATCAGGAAGAAATACAGCATGCAAGGCTTAGCTGCATACAGACACTGCTGCTCTGGCCTGGTTCTGCTAGCTTCTAAAACAGACAAACCAGTGAAGCCACTAAAGGGTTCAAACTATTTATAGGATTATTATGACCCACTTCTTATGCACTACACTGTACAAACAGGAACAGGCACTTCTCTATCTTGCAGGAGAGCTGTGGAGCTAAATGCATTAAGGATTGTGAGGTGTTAAGACAATGGGGGCCATATAAGCACCATGGATAGAGACAGCACCTTGTTCCAAGCCTATATTTGTTGCTGGGAGAAGTGATTTCCCGTGGTTGGAGATCAACTAATAGCATTCAGTGACCTTTCAATCACTATTTACCTTATCTAGACCTATGAGATCCCCAGAGTGTGCAGGGCCCCTTTTATCATCACCATCACCTCTCACCACTCACTGGCATGCACTGCAAAGGATATGGCTGATGCAAGCTGACAGAAAATGCTTCCTCTTTACTTAAGGAAATGATACAATGTGTTCTACTGACAGTTAAAACTAATTGTTTGCTAAGTGACTTGAGACTCACCAGTATTTGGATAGGAGATCTCCAGGAAAAAAGCCAGGATACTGAAAGGATGAAGCAACGGGGATTGAGTAGGTAGTAGCACTCTTCCCTCTGAGACAGTGCACTGGAAACACTGTGCTTTCTGCATTTGGATAAAGCATATTAAAGGTCCTAGGTATTAAGGATCTCTTGACACTTTTGGGAAGTACAGGTCGTTAACCTCAGTATCCTGGTCAAATTCTAACTTATCACTTATATATCTCCTCTACAGTTTTAGTATTAAAAACAGCAATATTAGCAATCAAGACACTAAGCCTAACCTTCCCTATCTAGATTTTTCAGAAGGATTCTAAACCAGATTCTAATCTCAGTTACAATTGATTTCAATAAAGTTTCTTCAGATTAATACTGGTGTAATTGAGAGCAGAATCTGATTCTGTGGCATTGTCTTTGAAAACTTTGAGCAAACTACTGGCATTTAACAATAACATTTTTTCTATTGTTTTCTCAGTGGAGGGTAGAGGAGATCTTTATTATAGAATTTGTTAGAGTAAAATATACACCTCACTGCTCTTGTACTAGTTATAATGATTTATGTAAACATTTAGGAACAAATCCTGCAGGATTAAGGCAAAATTTGGAATCTTTGCTTGAGTAAAGGCCTGAGATTTTGGCCCTTAATATTATTCATTCTGTATACATGCTTGTTACACACACTTTTTTTTAATTTGAAATTTAAAACCAAGGCGGATTAATGTCACTGGAAATCTCCAATTTAAATAAAACTCAACCATCTAATGGTTGTGGGTTCGGATTTTAGGGCATTAGATTCTTGGACCTGGTCAAGTTATGCTCAGCATGGCAATCAAGTTGGCAGGTGAGCAAAGGATGGTTTTCTGCCATCATTGTTCCCTCAGAGATAAGCAGTCGGTGGCTTGTGGCAGTGTGTAACAATTCTCTAAGGGCCATTATGCCAGAGAGCAGCGAGCTCTGCCCATGCACTCGGCACAGGTGTGGGTTCTTGAAAGGGGTAGCTCAGCCCCAACTGGGGATTCCCCTTTCTGGGGAATTCCCCAGCTGTCCCACTTTACAGCCAACACAGAGAGGGGCTAGAGCAAGGCTGACGGTCTGGCGCTCGCCATTTTGTAGACTGAAAATTTACAATTACATAAAGTGATGTGCATTGAAAAACAATGAAAAGTTCCCGTGCATAACACAATGCATATAACAAAGCTACACGTAAACAACTGGCCATCAGCACATTCACTGCTCAACTTCTCATGTGGTTGTGAAGGCCCAAACTCAATTACTTATGGTGTGGAAAGAAATGTTTGGCAGAAGATTCATTTATCAGCCAGAAATACATTATAACGGGGATCGGCAACCTTTGGCATGTGGCCCGCCAGGGTAAGTGCCGGACTGGTTTGTTTACCTGCCGTGTCCGCAGGTTTGGCCAATTGTGGCTCCCACTGGCCGCGGTTCACCACTCCAGGCCAATGGGGGCTGGAGGAAGCGGCGGCCAGCACATCCCTTGGCCCGCGCCATTTCCCCTGGCAGGCCGTGGGCCAAAGGTTGCCGATCCCTGCATTATAACATTATGTAGAACTCCTTGAGCAGCTCTCACTGGCCTCAGGTAAGCAGTTGTAACCCACAAAGGAAGCACAGAAGTGAAAGGGAAATAAAAAAAAAAAAATCTAAGGACGATGAGAAAAGTAATATAAAGGGTGGGCAGATGCTCAAATGAAACATGGATGAGCTGGTTTCTCACTATGGAATTTTCTAAGTTAATTCAGTGGAACGGGTCAACAAACTCTGGCTCAGTTCACATTATTGCAATTATATATAATAGTTTTATGTTCACCTCATGCATTATTCTCCATAGTTCTAGTGTGACCTCTATAAACTCCCTTAAGGGGCAAACTCCAATGTCTTTTTTTCCTAATCCATCCTCCAGGAATACTAAGACAGAAGCACTGTGCATGGATAGCTCAGTGGTTTGAGCTTTGGCCTGCTAAACCCAGGGTTGTGAGTTCAATCCTTGAGGGGGCCACTTAGGGAACTGGGGTAAAAATCTGGCTGGGGATTGGCCCTGCTTTGAGCAGGGGGTTGGACTAGATGACCTCCTGAGGTCCCTTCCAACCCTGATATTCTATGATTCAGAGCTTAAAAGGAGGACATGTAAGAGAGAAGATGGCAGCATGCTGGGAAGGCATTCAGGAGAGGTCTACCTCCCCCATATAAAATAAAGATGGACTCTGCAGGGCCTTATCCACAACAGTGCAAGGTCATGGCCAGCAGATCTGTGACAAACTCTACTGCCTTCACCTCCTGTATGCAGGGCGAGATTAATGCATGGGCTTTAGGGACTGCAGCCCAGGGCCCCAGGCTAAGGGGGGCCCTGGTGCAGCAGGGTTCAGGCAGGCTACCTGCATGCCGTGGCCCCCCACCGCTCCCGGAAGCTGTCAGCTGCTGGCACGTCTCTGCAGCCCCTGGTGGGGGGAACCGGCCAATGGGAGCTGCAGGGGGTGACACTTGCAGGCGCAGACAGTGCACTGAAACACGCTGTCCCCCTCTCCCTAGGGGTGCGCAGAGATGTGCCAGCAACTGGCCACTTCCAGGAGCGGCGTGGGCATGGGTGGCACTCTGTTTTTTGCCGGCCCAAGCACGGCAGGCAGGCGGCTTTCAGCGGTGCGCCTGCGGGCGGTCTGCTGCTCATGTGGGTTCGGCGGCATGCCTGCGGGAGGTCCGCCGGTGCCGTGCCTTTGGCATTCCCGCCGCCAAATTGCCGCTGAAGCCGTGGGACCGGCGGACCTCCTGCAGGCATGCCGCCAAAAGCCACCTGCCTGCCGTCCTCACGGCGACCGGCAGGCTACCCCTGGGCGTGGGGTCACAGCATGCAGCCTCCCTGAGCCCTGCTGCACCGCCGGCTGGGAGCCGCCTGTGGTAAGCGCCTCCTGGCCGGAGCCTGCACCTCACATCCCCTCCTGCACCCCAATCCCGTGCCCCAGGTAAGAATTCCCTCCTGCACCAAACTCCCTCCCAGAGTCCGCACGCCTCACCCTCTCCTGCACCCCAACACTCTGCCCTAGTCTGGAGCCCCCTCCTGCACCAAAGAAATTAAAGAAAGAAACTAATGTAACAACTGTTCTAAGGGAAGAAATAGGCTATTTTGAATTAACTTAACTATATTCTATGTGTTTTAAGACTGAAATGTTGCCACAGGACAGCTTTATGTTAATAAAAAGACAAGTTTAGTATAGTGTTAATAGCCTTGTTGCCATAGTTGTGATCATTTTGTTTTAAATTAGGAAAAAGACTTGTATACAGGGGCCCCACAAAATCGAATAGCCCTGGGCCCAGAGGAGAGTTAATCTGGCCCTGCCTGTATGGATCAGCTGTGAGCTGCATTGAACATTCCTGTGTGTAGCCTATATACTTAGGTTGTGCTGAGGGACTGAGGTTTGGCTGTATAGGAGACCAATACAGCGTACTCTAGCAACTTGTATTTTTACTCTTTTCTTGCTCATACAGGTTCAGCTGTAACCTTTTTATAACTATTCAATATAGACATACGTAACATTGTTCATTATATAAGTCACAGTTATGTAAGGACAAAACTGTTCCACCTACCCCTTGAGAGTTCAGGGGGATTGGTAAGGGATTTGGGAGTTTAGGCTGACAACTAAAGTGTTGCTTCAGTGACACAACATTATAACCACCGTGATGTTGCTCACGTGTGCTGTATTTTCAGCCATAAACCATCACTTGGAGATGTTTTCAGAACAGTTAGGAAAATTACTCCAGGCCCTAATGAGACTGTGCATATATATATATATTATGTAATTTGCAATTTCTTTATTAAAAATAAACTAAAAATGAAATACCCAGATTTCAGACAGAAAGAGATACCTGCACCATAGATGGTACTTTCATTATTCATAGCATGGTTTCATTATGCATGTGGTCCCCTTCGCTTTCTCTCATCACTGAGATGCTTCCTTTTTCAAGATGGGTGAACTACACATGGCTGAAACATCATGTTATGATTGCTGTGGGGGCACCCTCCACATCACTGCACGACCTTTAAGGATGTCCCCAGTTTCCTACTTCATGCACCACATTTTAGCCACACTCTGTGTCGATGAAATGAAGGAATTTTTTCTTCTGTGTTTCTCAACACCACTCTCTAACTGATTTACAGGGTCACTGTTGAGTAGTGTTGGGCAAACGTAAAGGGGATGAGGGCTTAGCTATAAGGCTGAGCAAACCCAAAACAGACAAGGTGAGAGAGATACTGAGATGCCAGCCCAGCAGAGCCAACACTTCATGGATGGAGTGCAGGGGGCAGGAAATTTAAGCAGTTTATCCTTTCTCCCAGACTTTCAGTGTGAGGGCTTTTTAGGCTGATGACATCATCAGGGTGCAGTATGATGCAAAGCTTCATAGATTTTTAAGGCCAGAAGGGACCACCATGATCATCTAGTCTGGCCTCCTGCGTAGCACAGGCCACAGAACTTCTCCAAAATAATTCCTAGAGCAGATCTCTTAGGAAAACATCCAATCTTGATTTAAAAATTGGCAGGGATGGAGAATCCACCATGAACCTTGGTGAATTGTTGCATGATTGAAGGACTCTCACATTGTGAAGTCACCACGACTCACAATGTTCAACATCAGTTTTGGGGAACTTGAACAGAGCTGGTTTGAATGTGCTTTTATTTTGTTCTAACATTACATAGTGTACGTAGAGTAACAGTGTACTACTCACTATGAGCGAAGTACTTCTGCAGGACTCCCAGCAGAAAGATAGACAGACAGACAGACACACACACACACACACACACACAAAGTGGCTGACAGAGACAGGGAAATGCCACAGTCTTTTGTTTTGCAATCGGGCACACCTTACCAGTAGACCAAATATTATTCTTTATCATTTGCATTGTGGTAGCACCTAGAAGCCCCAGTCATAACTGAGAATTCTATTGTGATGGGTGATATACAACACAGATCAAAAAGATGGTCCCTGTTAAAGCATTCACATTAGAGTCCCTGGAACCACAGGTTCAAATCCTGCCAAGATCAACTCAGCCCTCTATCCTTCCAAATTAGGAATATTGAGTACCATTCCAATAATTACATATGTAAGATCCTTTTGAATGAGACCTTAGCTTCCAAGAAAGGGGGTTGGAATGTAAATATACAAGTGCAACTTTAATAGAAATTACTCTGGGCTAAAATCTTTTGGCCTGGATTATGACTAATTTAAGGAAAGTATCTATCCATGTTTTCACTTATACTTGTGAGAGACTCTCTACTGTATGTTAAGATGTCTTGAACATTAATTACCCACACTGTCACGTGGCTGCTTTAGTTAATGGCAATCCAGGATTTCTTAAACCCATCGGATGACTTTCAGAATCAAATAGCCTTTTACCTGAAGTCAGTGATTTAGCAACAAAATGAATGATTATGAGGGTATCTGTGTCACCCACATTGTCTTAATAAACATAGATCACTGTGTAATAAAGAGTGACATTCCATTAGCTCAGTCACTTGGGGCCTACTCCTTGTAAGGTATGTGTGCTTTCCCCTCCCAGTGGCATCAACAGGAACTGAAGGTACCTCCCAGAAGGCACTCAGGCCTTGCAGGATCAGGGCCCTTGGTTGGCCTCCCAGTGACTTCGCTTGTGGAACAGCTATGAACTATACCTACAACTCACTCTCTGGTTTCCTTCATATTATTTGGCTTGGTTCTGGGTCTTGCTGAAGACCCTTCCTTGGTTTTGGTGATTCCAGCTCTTTCCCTGTGGTAAAGCTTTTTTATTATTGCTGGCGGTAGAGATTGAGATTGCTCTAGTCATCAAACACATAAGGAACAAGAAACCCTGTTTCCTTCTTCTTTGTCACACACATAGGCGTGCATACGGGGTGTGCCGGGTGTGCCCAGGCACACCCTAATGTCTCCAAAAAAAAAAAAAAAAGTGGCTCTGCGCTTTAATTTAATCGCATAATACGCTCTTTTAGTTTTAAAGTATGGATTGTTGTATTCTTCAATAAGCGCCGAATTGCGTAATATAGATGTTGTAGAAATGTATGGAAAGCCCGCTTTCGCTCGCAGCATGTGTCCCCACCACTGCGGCGCCGCATTACCATTGGTCCTCCCCTCCCCCTCCGACTACTATTCTAGAAAATTCTTTGACCTATATAAGCAGCTGTGTCAGGCGTGCCCAGCATGGTGGCTACAGTGTTTGTAATCTTTTAATGAATGTGCTGATAGTAGTGCAAATACCTTGGACTCCTCGGTTAAGAACTTACATGAAGATAATGCCACCACCAGTTTCAGTGCGTGCAATAAACTGAGTAATGACCAACAGAAACAGACTTTGTCTCTTAGTTCAGGTCAGTGTAGTTCCTATTCAAAGCCATCAAACATTCCATCTGATGACGTGGTCTGTGATAGTCCAAAAAATAGATTAGAACGCCAGTCTCGATTATCTAGAGGTCCTTATCAGCCTAGATTGAGCATGTTTATTAGAAGTAAAATAGGAAATAAACAAAAGTTTTCAGTCCAATTGGTATGAAAAGTATAGGTGGTTAGAATATAGCCCATCAAAGGACGAAGCATTTTGCTTTTACTGCCGTTTCTTCTCCTCTAATGATGCAGCAAACAAAGGTCACACTGATCCAGCATTTATTGATAAGGGATTCAGAAACTGGCATAGGGCTAATGAATGTTTTAAAACCCAACAACTGTCAAAATCTCATGTGTTGAGCTGTTCTTCATGGTCAAGTTTTAATGAAGGGAAACCTATTGATGTATTGTTAGATGAGGACAAGCAGGTTTATCTGTCTAAACAAGAAGAAGAACAGTGCCATAACCGAAGTGTAATGGAGCGACTGATTGACATTGTTCTGTGTTTGGCGAAAGGTGGGAGACCATTCAGGGGTCACAATGAAAAAGCCGACAGTTTTGAGAAAGGTTTATTTCTAAATCTTGTCAATATGCTCCAAAAATATGATCCCGTAATGGCAAAGCATGTGCAACAATCTCCTCGAAATGCTACTTATCTGAGTAATCGCATCCAAAATGATTTAATTGTGGTTTTGCACAATGTTGTGCAACAAAAGATTGTGTCTTCACTAAATGGAAAAATGGTCTCAATAATTGCCAACGACACTACTGATTGTGGACACCATGAACAGATGTCCATTGTAGTGTGGTATTTTGACAATGAAAAACGTAGTCCAGTTGAACATTTTGTGTTCAGAGACTGTTAACAGTTGTTGCTTAGTCTATTTTTGACCAGTTAAATGACGTCCTTGGCATTCTTAAAATTGACTGGTCATCAGTGATGCCTGTCTGTTTTGATGGCGCATCTACTATGTCTGGATGTATTGAGGGAGTTCAAATGAAATGTAAAGAAAGAAACAGTGAAATACTCTATGCACACTGCTATGCGCATTGTTTGAACCTCGTCCTAGTAGATGTATGCACTTCAAGTAAACAAAACAGAACTATCTTTGATTTTTTTGGTGTTATTCAGACTCTTTATGCCTTCATAGAGGGGAGTCCTGTGTGACATGCAGTAATGGAGAAGATTTCACAAGGAGTAGGATCCCAGTTGAAGACTTTGAAGTCATTGTCAAACACAAGATGGGCATGCAGAGCAGAAACAGTGGCTGCTGTAAAACAAAACTACTCCATCATTTTACAAGCTTTACAAGAGATTATCGAAACAACTCACCTTGCTGACGCTAAAATAAAAGCCTTATCCATGAACTAAATTCATTCAAGTTCATCTTTGCCCTTCACATGATGCACCCTGTTCTCCAGATGGTGGTAAAAGTGAGTAAGGCTCTTCAAGCTCCAGATCTCAACTTACTTACTGCAATGACAAGGGTGAAAAGCTTGCATAACTGTTTGACTGCGATGAGAAGTGGCCCAGAATATTTTCAATCTATTTTCAATGACTGTGAAAATGTGTGTAGAGAATGATATATCGATTCCCCCAGTTAAGAAGAGAAAAACGTCCACTCGTATTGATGATGCATTTGAGTCCCAGCATCACTTTGATACAAAAGAGGAGCAGGAGAGAATAACTTCATTTTACCCACTCCTAGACTCAGTGATTACCGGCATTGACCAGCGATTTGAACAGGAGACTTGTAAAACTATGACTGCAATGGGAAAACTGCAGAGCTTAGACATTGGCAGGGACGATATGAGAATCATTGCCAACAAATTTAAAGTGTCCGTGGAGGAGTTGGAAGCTGAAGTCGGATTGCTTCAGGGTTATGACGGATCTGTTCCTAAAGGTAGCACTACGAACACCACCAGAGAGTGGCTTGATTGGCTAAAGGAATCGGATTGGTCTTCCATGTTCCAGGCCTTTTACAAATCTATTCAATGCTTTGCAGTCTTACTTGTTACAAGCTGTTCATGTGAAAGAGCCTTTTCGAAACTAGCACATGTAAAAAAACAAACTAAAAAGTACAATGTCCCAACAGCGCCTCGACCCACTCATGCTTTTGTACATTGAAAAAGAATTGGCTTCGTCAGTTAAATTCCTCAATCACATCATTGTAATTAAGTCCATAACACCTGGTGAGCGACGTCTCATTCTCAAGGACAGGAAGATGAAGAAACCTTAATCTGTTTTGGTCAATTTGGGTTAGCTCATTATCTGGTTAAAGATAAAGATCATGAAAATTGACTGTATCTTTGTATACGCACGTTATCACTACAGCAAAAAATTGGTATTTTGTGTCTCATTTTTTGTTCGTATTTTTTAAGTAAAGTTTACTTGTTAATTTAAAAAAAATTAAGTTTAGTTAAGTTTTAGTTTCTTTAGTTTGTTTGATGAATAAAAATAATGTTCTTTATGATTGAGTATTCAATAAATGTTCGCCTTTAAAAAAATAAATTCCCTGGGTGCACACCCTAAGGAAATGTGCTGCGCACGCCTATGGTCACACACATTACCTCCCTCAAACACAACCATTCTTCTTCCTCTCTCCCCTAGTCTTGATTTAAAAACTATTAAAATATTGAGTATGTTCAGTTGTGGGGGCAGCGGGAGCGGGGAGATGTGGGGGCAAACCAAGGCACAGTCCAGGCTTGTAGAGCCCACCCACAAACTCTACAGAGCCTCTCGGTGCTGCACGAGTCCCAGGAAATGAAAGCGAGGCCAGGGCCATCCTCACAAAAGCAACATCCTCATGTGCCTGCTGTCAAGATTTCTACAAGCAGCAGCTGGCCTTGGGGCACCCCATCCCTTTAAAGGGGAATCCCATTGTAGAAAGGGTCGGCGCAGTGTGTCATACAGATAGATAGTGCATGGCAAGCTAGTATGCTGTAGATTTACAGCCCGGCTTACCATGCATCATGTAGACAAGCCCTGTGTCTTTTGTGCTTTGAAAAGTTCCTAATGTACTCTACATTCCATGGAAATAAATTATAACAATACTATTGAAATCACCTAACAGAAATAAAAAGGGAACTGTGGGCTTGAATGTGTCCCCAAGACATACCAGGACCCTTTTGCACACAACTCTCCCCCTTCCATGTAGGAAAAGAGTCAGTTGCATCCATAGCAACATCCTTTCTCTGGAGGCCACAGAGAGTTCTCCTTAGGCCTGGGATATCTGTGTGATGGGAGGCGACTGGCAGTGGTCCAGCCAGATGACAAACATGCAACAGGGCAGAGAAGTAATTCAGCCTGGGGCATAATCCAGGTCATGGCTGCATTGTGCTGGGTACTGTGTAAAGACATATAAAGACATGGCCCCTGCTCTAAAGGCAGTTAGGCATATTATAACAAGCGCTAACAAAGTAAAGGTTGGGAGAACAAGAGTTAAATGAGACACGTCAACATCCTAGTTGTGTGTACATATCTTGCAGGCTAACCCAAGGTTGAGTGAGTGACCTCTGCAGTGAGCTGATCCAGGACGGCAGTCAAATAAGGGGGCGAGTGAGGGGAACTGAGGGTCAGTGGGGTCATCAAGATGGACATCGCTGTCCCTAAGAAAGAGAGAGACTGGGAGGATACATCCTTTAATAATAAATGTAATACTCTTTCATTTAGAACACTACTTTCCAAAAGCAATGTTGTGAAAAGAAGAAGCTGGTGCTAGCAGGCCAAGTAGCATCTCAGACCAGAAACCCCAAGAAGCCACTTTAGGACTACTGCTTTCCCTGGTATTTGTGGAAGCCATGTGCATGTATTCAAAGCACTGAGTTACCATATCATGAGGTATCAAAGCATGATATTTAGTAAACACTGATGAATTGCACAAGTTATTCACACAGCACTCACTAACCTTCAGAAGTCCTTCCCCAGCATGCAATGATCTCAGTGTAAAAACTGGAAAAGATTCCCTGAGTTTAGCTTCATCTTCAGTTATTTAAGTCCTGGTTGGGAAGTTGAAGAGGGTGTCCACAGGCCATTACAGACTCTGCAGAAGTGTCACTCTTATCTTATTCAGTCAGCACTGGTTTCACCAGTGGATTTTTTTCAAACGGGGTTGGAGGATTTAGTCACCCACATTTTATAAAATATATATATATATATATATATATAAAAAACACACTTCACAAAACTTAACCTAACATCTGACTTTTTTTTTTAGCATGAGCTCAGCTTTCCAAAGCCAAAAACTCTACTGTGTCCCTCTCCCCCCCGCCCCAATCCAGATTTAGCAATCAATATGTGGCTTGAGGGTGAAAATTGCCACCCACAAGTACATTCTCAAGATACCAGCAGAGAGAGGAAAGCACCTGTGAAGCAGAAAGCATTGAACACAATGGTGATGGATGAGAAAGTTTCCAGCAATAGTGGAAATAATGCTTCTCTGTGGCTTGTACTGATTATTAGAATGATTGGACCAAATTCATCTCTAGTGCAACCATTGACATCAATAGAGTTTCACCAAGGATTCGTTGTTTGGCCTGTTATTAGTTACTATTTATTATTTGTATTACAGTAGCATCTATAACTGAGATTGGAGCCCCACTGTACTAAGTGATGTATGTACACATAGTAAGACACACTCCCTGACTGCTAGGAATTTACAATCTAAACAGACAAGACAGACAAGAGATACATTATTGTCATCCCCATTTTACAGATGGAGAACTGAGGCACAGAGAGATTCAGGATCACACAGAAAATCTGCAGCAGAGCTGGGAATTAAAGCCAGATCTTCTAAACCCCAGGCCAGTACCTGAACCCCTTCTGAAAGATGCCACACTAGTCTGCTTCGGTGCTCTTTTCTCACTTCAGGATATGAAGAACTCCTAACGACAGTTAATTATATCCTGGGAAGGAAAAATCAAGACAAGGCCTGATTGCCATTTACCATGGAAGATCAAATGGCAAATCTTGGTCCTCTTCAGAAGATTGGCCTCTTTCTGTTATTTGAACCCTTTCTAGTATTTGATACTGAAAACATGGAACTTAATAAGCTTTTATGAATTGTAATTTGTATGATTCAAGATGTTCTTAAAGACAAAATTCCATGTGTTTTCACAGTGAAGAACAAGGCAGTGCTGTTAAGGAAATGATGAGCAGAGTGGCAATTGAAAAAAAGATCTGTCAGAGAGGGATCCCTCCCCTAGAACAGGTGTGACATTTTCCAGCAGTGACAAAAAAGAAAGTCATTTATTGTACCCACCTCATGTATAAGTTACTGAAAGTACCATCTGGGAGGTATTTTTAATGGAATGTATTGGTCTTGAAAGGTCCTGATTCCAAACCCGGGAAGCCACAGTTACGGCATAAGCAAGTGCCGTCTTTCCCAGACTCCCCTGCTAAAGTGCCTCAGTCTTCCGGAGCCAGGGATAAAAGGAAGTTCTCCTCATGACTAAACCCTCAGCCTAACCCTCAGGAGTGGCTGTTTTCGGGTGGTGTTTTTTGTGATGTGGATGCCCACTGGCAACTGGACCAAGGCCACTAGACTTGTGTCATGTGGACCATTGAAGAACTAGGAGAGAATAATTTCTGATCACTGCTAATCTGGGCTGGATTAGAACATGTAAATTGGTGGTGCAGCTCTTTTATCTTATTCTGCACAAGATTTCTCTAAGAATGTAAGCCATCTCAGATACGACCATTCCTAGCGGCTGGAGCTGAAAGGCTCCCGTTGTCATCTGCAGCACCCCCTGACAATGTAGGATTGTTTCCACAGTAGAAACTACTAAAGATTGACCCAGAGAATGTATGGTAAGTGTCCCAAACAATGGGGCTTTGCCACTTCCTTGTGGAGATTCCACATTCTACTACGAGGTCGTCAAACTAGAGGAAGTTTTTTCCAATACTGAGCCAAAATTTTTCCTTTGCTAATAACATCCCTTTACTTTCATTTGTATCTACTTATATCATCCTCAATAATTCCTCTCAGACCTCTGGTGTTTACAGCTGTCAAATACCTGTACAAAGTTTTTACATCCCTCTCTTACTTCCAGGATTCTGTTCTTTCCTTGTTCTTCTGTGGCCTCTTTAGAGCTAAATGTGTATAGTTTGGCTAAGAAGGAGCGATTAATCTTTCCTGATAAATCCTCCCCATAAACCACCTGATACTTGTGGCTCTTTTCTTAGTTCTTTTTACTCCATCTGCAATTAAACTGTCAAAATGTAATGTACAGAGGGCATAGCCTTTTTTTTCAAATCCCAAAATTGTGCAAATTGTGAGTTAGTTGTAAAGCTGGCATTCTTGTAGCATCTCATCCAGTGTTCCAGGAATAAATACTGCCCAGATACAGAAAGGAAGGACATAAAAATGGATTAGAGCATTAGGTGCATCCATACTCGGAACTGAAAGGGGAAACTTTGCACGAGATCATTACTACAATCATTACTAATGCGCAAATGTATGGTTTGAAGTCTTGTTAACTAATGTGCTGGAATGGTAAGAGTGAAAGACTTTTCAATTTCATTCTCAGTCACTTCAGTTTAGTCTGACTGAAAGTATAGAAAATAATGACATGTTAGCAAAAGAAGTGGTTCAGTTGTTTACTGTACGTGTGTGTGCTAGTTACAGAGATCTGAATGGCAGAAGAGAGCCTAAGCACTTTGTCAATTCATAACAGTGAACTGTGCACAGCCTTACAACTCTGCCTGTCCTGCAGGGGATTTCACCTGCTGCTGAGTGAATTCCTTTAAATAACATGGTGTTCCTGTAAACATAAATACTCTTCTCTCACAACAGGAGGCATTTAACGCTGTAGACTGTGCATTATTTCATTTCCAGATACAAGCTTGTTTGTATCACGGACATGATCCACTGTAAAGTCTCACTGTTGGAGTTCACACAGCCTTTTCCTAAGCAGGACCACTGAGAGGAAAAAAAAGAAGAGCAGAGTAGAGGTACTTTGGCCAATATTTCTGATAGACAAAGCAAAAGAAAGAAACGTTGGTTACTATTATTCTCAGGCCAAAGGAGACTGCTCAGCTCCTGTTATGCTCCCAAGAAAAAAAGCCTAGCAGATGAAGTAGATGGTCAGCATGGGCTTCCATTATCCTATAATGAATTAACTTCTAAACTTTGGCTCATTCCCATCTAGCTGTGCACATTGCTGGCCTACACAAATGCCTGGTCTTATTACCATTTCTCTCATCCTTCCAGTGATGTTTGTTCCATCCGCTTGTTGCATCTTGTCTTAGATTGTAAGATCTTTGGGGCAGAGGCTTCCTTTTACGATGTGTTTGAGTCGCACCTAGCATACTGAGGCCCTGATCCTCATTGAGGTTTACAGGTGCTATTGTAATATAAGTAGTAATAAAAACAAGCAAAGCTACTCAGTCACCAGCCATATACATGAAGTAATTCCTCCCGCTAATCATGGACTCATCATACTGCATTTCAAGAAGAGTGCAAACACCAATGAAAACACATTTTCATACCACAAATGCAGTATAGTTTGCTATTGCTTAAGCAGGACATTGCGGCGGCTCCACCCGGGCCCGCGCCCTAGGCTTCAAGGCGCACCGCAGCGGCCCTCCTACTCGTCGCGGCGTAGCCCCCGCGGCTCTCATTGCCGGCGACGGCCGGGTATGGGCCCGACGCTCCAGCGCCATCCATTTTCAGGGCTAGTTGATTCGGCAGGTGAGTTGTTATGTTGCTTAGCAACATAACAGGCTAGGCTGACTAATTATCCATTCTCTCTTCTTTAACACTAATACAAACATTTATTGGTTGAGTAAAATTCTCGTTTCCATGACAGCAATCACCTAGAAAGACAGTAACTAAACAAACTTACACCTGACTTCCTACCTCAGTTTCCCTCCAGCTTCAAAGGAGACAATACTGGTAGTATTGAGAGATTTATATTATGTGGTGTGAAGATTCAGGTTCACAGCCTTTACTACCAAAACAGGGGACTAGGGATCATCTTTCTGTAATCAGAAGTGCACCCAGGATTCTTTTGACCTCAGATTTGCAACTTATGTAGAAGGTTGGGGGTGGGAGTGGAAGTCATTTTCTTTCACCTTTCCATCCTGGGTTTGTTCATCATCCCTGACTGCTGCACAGTAGGATGTTTCCTAGCTTGATGCCCAGCATTTCAGGTTGAGATTTATAAACCACAGCAATTAATCACAGTACCAATTACTGTAGCTTGCGTGATTGAGTGAGACAAGAAGCTACGTGGGGATAGGTCAATGAAAAGGTCAAAAAAGACAAGTAGGGGGAAAAGCCCTCAGCAGGGCGAGGGCTGACAGAGGTGTGCTGGATAATGACGTAGATGAAAAGGGGCTCTGGAGATTTCTCAATGCTGCTCATATGCTCTAGGGGTTTGCAGTACTGTGGGCAGCACAAAGGAAATATGGGGAGGGAAGAAGAACCACGCAGATGTACATTAAGGAAGTAATTCTAAAATGTGCGAGTTCTGTTTAAAGCGGTGGTGGATCTGGGAGACTGGTTAGAGAGTTTCAGGGAAGTTGGTCTTCTGTGTGGGAGGGATGTGTACGGGGGAGGGATACCCCCACACTGGTGTAATAAAAAAATGAAAATGTGTGTGACAGTATGTGATAAATGCAAACAGTCTGTTCCACCTTGCCTTTTGCTGTGAAGCTGGGAGTACCTGTCCCAGATCTGAAGATGAGCTCTGTGTGGCTCAAAAGCTTGTCTCTTTCACCAACAGAAGTTGGTCCAGTAAAAGATATTGCCAAACCTACTTTGTCTCTCTAATATCCTGGGACCAACATAGCTATAACTATGCTGCACACAACTTATCACATGGGCCATGCCTCTTTGACTGCCTCACTTAAGCTGTGCCAATTAATCCACACTAGGGTGACCAGAGGGCAAGTGTGAAAAATCGGGATAGGGGTGGGGGGCAGTAGGGGCCTATATCATAAAAAGCCCCCAAAATTGGGACTGTTCCTATAAAATTGGGACATCTGGTCACCCTAATCCACACAGACATATGGCAGGATACTCACTCTGAAGTAGCAGGTAACATTGACCAGACATGGTTTCAGTTCATTTTACACTGACAAGGCTTCCAGATAAGGTATAAATTTCTTAAAACCAAAACTCTCAGATGCACAAAACACGATGCCCACACAATAATTCAGTCCACAATGACCTTCATCCATGCCATATCTGATTTTAAATCACCATAGTGTGGCCATAGTCAGTCGCATGCCAAAAATCTAACTATAGTCTTGGATTTAGAAGGTTGTAATACTCTAATCTAATTTCACCAGTAGTCATCCTAGGCTGTGTATTTAGACTGTAGTAATAAGTTATACCTATCAAGAAGAAAACATCCCTTTGTAGGAGGGCTTTCTGGTGGCGGGCAGTTGGAATATTTCTAGTAAATCTACTCTTGAGAAGGCCCTGACTGCTTCTTTGTAGGGGGTTGGTGGGCACACGGCAGATCAAGCTAAAGCCCCAATCCTGCAAAAGATTTACACACATGCTTAATGTTAGGCACTGTGAATAGACTTCAAATGGGACTACTCAGGTTGTACAATTAATAATATGTGTTTAACTTTCACAGGATCGTGGCCTAAATCTCTCTATCTCACTTTCCCCACCTATAAAATGAAGATAATCATACTTCCCTACCTCACAGGGTGTTTTAAGGATAAGTCCATAAATAATAGGGAAGTGATCAGATACTAGGGTAGTGTTGGCTGTGTAAGTATATAAATAATAGCTTATCTATATAGGTATTTCTATGCTCAGCACCACAGTAGCTGGGTGCTTTTCATACATTAGTTTGCACTATGGGTAAATCCACTATCTATATTACAGATAATAGTAACTCTGTCCTTCAAAAAAGGACCACTGAAGTGACTGCAGTTAGAGGAGGGTGACATTTTTTGTCCAAAACTTGGGAGTGGGAGTGGGGGTGGGAAATGTTTTGTAAATTTGTATCAGTTTTGCCAAACTGTACACCTCGGGGGGAAAAACCTGAAAAAGTCTAAAGGAATTTTCTAAAGGAAATGTTTCCATTTTGTAGATCTAAGTGATTTTGCATTTCAGAATTACCTTCTGTTTGCTTAAAAAATGCAAAACCCTGTTAAAAAGCTTGAAATTGAAACGAGACATGTTGTTCAACCCAGAACGATTTTTCTTTTTTAATCTTTTGGATGTGACAGGGAACTGAAAACTCCATTATTCACCCCAGGGGAAGCAGGGAATGAAAGCACTAAAATGAACCATATCATACATTTGAAAAGATGGCGCTCAGATTTGTAGAAAGATTTATAAGGTGTTGGGCTAACACAAGAAAAGCTTTGGATAATTGTTTATTTATCCAGTTACTGCTGTAGGAGAAAATAAGTGAGAATGGATTGGTATGTTCTATAAAATCAATTTTTTTAATCGTGTTCTTAGCTCTCTTCCTCCCTCTAGTGGATTTTCTTCAAGTAAGCAGAGCACTGTTCTCACTAGAACAAGAGTACTTTTATTTCAGTTTCAGAGTAGCAGCCGTGTTAGTCTGTATCCGCAAAAAGAAGAACAGGAGTACTTGTGGCACCTTAGAGACTAACAAATTTATTAGAGCATAAGCTTTCGTGGACTACAGTCCACTTCTTCGGATGCATGCAAGGTGCCACAAGTACTCCTGTTCTTTTTATTTCAGTTGTTCAGAGCGGGGTCAAGTGCTAATGTTTGATTGTTGAAGACATAATGGTTTGTTTATCCCTACTAAAGTCTCTGAAATGAAATTGTCCGTGTTACCTATTATTCCTTAGGGCAATACAAAGGGTTTTGTGTCTGTCTTGAAACTATCTGAACTTCATAGCTGCATGCTGTCCCAGATGCCAAGTTTTAATCTGTATGGCATAGGGAAAAGATTGTACTCCAAGTCATTTGTAACCATGGCCAGCCTTATGGGGCGGTGACAGGGGCGACCACCCAGGGCACAGTGATCAGGGGGGTGCCATCCGAGTGCCGCGAGCTGGTGGGCCTGGGCTGCCAGAGCAGAGGTGAGTGACGGCAAGCCCAGGGCTGGAGCCCCTGACCAGCCAAGTGGGGTGGGAAATGCCACCCAGAGCTGCCAGCCTGACGGGGAGGTGCAGGCAGCAGGCTCACCCCTGCAGAGCCAGCAGGCCAGCCTCTTCCCCTGGGCAGTGGCCACGCACCCGCTCTCCTCCTGCTAGGTGGTCAGGGGGTGTATGGTTAGAGGAGCCCTTGGGCTCAGAAACTCCTCCCTGTGAAGCCCGACCAGGAGCTGGGGCCAGGAGCTGGTCCTCACTCCCTAAGGCCAACATTGCTGTTCTCAAACTCAAAGAAAGGGCACCACAATTTAAGTTTGCCCAGGGTATCATTTCCCCTAAGGCCGGCCCTGCTTGTGACTTTCTAGGCAAATTCCCGCATTCAGGTTATTAGTTGGTGTGTAAGACATTGGGCTTGATCCTGCATCATTGACATAAATGGGAGCTTCAACATTGCCTGCTTTGGGAGCACGATTACCATATATACTCGTTCATAAGCCGAATATTTTTGGTAAAAAAGTGACGCATCAAAGAGCAGGGGTCGGCTTATAAACGGGTCTACACTAAAATTTGATTATTTTAAACTCTATGGAATCATCCAGGGCCGCTCAGAGGGGGGAGCAAGTGGGGCAATTTGCCCACAGGGGCCCCCACGAGAATATAGTATTCTATAGCATTGCACCTTTTTTTATGGAAGGGGCCCCAAAAATTGCTTTGCCCCAGGCCCCCTGAATCCTCTGGGCAGCCCTGGAATCATTGAATTGAATATCTAATACGTTGTTGTTTTGTTTACCTGGAGCAACTGCAGGCATGGAGCCCCTCAGCTCCTTGTGGCTGCGGTTTGCCATTCCCAGCCAATCCTTCCCGCAGCTCCGACTGGCTGGGAACGGTGAACCGTGGCCACAGGGAGCTGAGGGGCTCCATGCCTGCAGACGTTCCAGGTAAACAGAACGTCCCGACCCACCAGCGGCTTACCCTGACAGGCCAGGAGCCAAAGTTTGCTGACTCCTGAAATATAGGGTCACCTTATGAAAGGGTGAGACAGTTTTTGCTATTTTTACCTAACCATCTTGGGGGGTTAGCTTATAAATGAACGGGCTAATGGATGAGTATCATAACCAGGTTTCCATAATGAAATGTGCAAGGGTGAAATCATGGAACACTATTCTAGTGAGGGCTCTCTTGTTTTTTGGTTCCTCCCCAGCTGTCTTGCAGCTGGATGGATGTAGTATGAGCAGGTGTTGCTCACCAACTAGTAATAAACTGTTCAGTCCCCTAACTCCTTTCAACACAAAACCCACTAGAACACAATTAGAGAATCAGAACCCCCCTCCTATAAACTACTGTGTAAGAGGAACCCGTGAAAAGCAATCTGGAAAGAATAACTAAAATTAGTTGTTTCTTAAGCACTTTTTGTCACACATGATTGACTCAGCAGGGGCAGCACCTTATGCACCTGGGGAGGTTTACTTAGAGTTCATTATTTTAGATGATGAAATTATAGTCCTCCTCAGCCTAATAGTTTTCTAGAGCTCCCTCTTAAAGCTTTATTTTCCCTTCATATGTGTATTTATTTTGCCAAGAAAGTTAAAAGTCCCAACTTGATCCACAATTTTTACTCCTCACCAGACAGATGAGAACCTGACATCTAGGACAGTGAGTAACTATGAAGTTCAGTAGTTTAAAACAGACACCCTGCCCCCCCCAAGCCCTTTATTTTGTTCAAAAGAATGTGGAAAAAATCAAAGATCCTTAATACTAAAATCTATCTAGCCGGTTTGGGACCGGCTCTGTTCAATATCTTCATTAACGACTTAGATATTGGCATAGAAAGTACGCTTATTAAGTTTGCGGATGATACCAAACGGGGAGGGATTGCAACTGCTTTGGAGGACAGGGTCATCATTCAAAATGATCTGGACAAATTGGAGAAATGGTCTGAGTTAAACAGGATGAAGTTTAACAAAGACAAATGCAAAGTGCTCCACTTAGGAAAAAAAATCAGTTTCACACATACAGAATGGGAAGAGACTGTCTAGGAAGGAGTACAGCAGAAAGGGATCTAGGGGTTATAGTGGACCACAAGCTAAATATGAGTCAACAGTGTGATGCTGTTGCAAAAAAAGCAAACATGATTCTGGGATGTATTAACAGGTGTGTTGTGAGCAAGACACAAGAAGTCATTCTTCCGCTCTACTCTGCTCTGGTTAGGCCTCAGCTAGAGTATTGTGTCCAGTTCTGGGCACCGCATTTCAAGAAAGATGTGGAGAAATTGGAAAGGGTCCAGAGAAGAGCAACAAGAATGATTAAAGGTCTACAGAACATGACCTATGAAGGAAGGCTGAAAGAATTGGGTTTGTTTAGTTTGGAAAAGAGAAGACCGAGAGGGGACATGATAGCAGTTTTCAGGTATCTAAAAGGGTGTCATAAGGAGGAGGGAGAAAACTTGTTCACCTTAGCCTCTAAGGATAGAACAAGAAGCAATGGGCTTAAACTGCAGCAAGGGAGGTCTAGGTTGGACATTAGGAAAAAGTTCCTAACTGTCAGGGTGGTTAAACACTGGAATAAATTGCCTAGGGAGGTTGTGGAATCTCCATCTCTGGAGATATTTAAGAGTAGGTTAGATAAATGTCTATCAGGGATGGTCTAGACAGTATTTGGTCCTGCCATGCGGGCAGGGGACTGGACTTGATGACTTCTCGAGGTCCCTTCCAGTCCTAGAATCTAATCTATGAATCACAGGGCTAGGGTTTAAAACTAAATTTGTAAAGCCCTGGAAGTTATACAGGTGAAAAAAATCGTTCTGAAAACAACTGCTTGGTCAGATACACATGGATTTTTTTCAAATGTCATAAGGTTAACTTTTTGCATTCTGGGATTTAAAATTCATACAAAGTGGCTGCCATTAAAGTCAGTTTTACAGCCATTACCACAATTTTTAGATGGAAGACACCTGTGGTAAGTAGGTGGTAATAGCTTCATTTGTTGACTTGTCAAGGGTTCCTGCTGTAGGAGAATTCTTCATTGGGGAGAAGGGAACCAGATTAGCTTTAGGATCTGGCTATCTTCATTGCAAAAAAAAAAAAAAAAAAAAAAAAAAAGGTATGTTTTTACATTGAAATGGATATCTCAATGTAAAATCCTTATGGAGACAAGGCACTGTAATTTTTCCCTTGATGTAGCTAGTTGAAGTAAGCCCCAAATGGGAGTATAGGGTTCACTTCAGTTTAGGGCTTGTCTACATGGGAAGTTAAACCAAATGCAATAAAGGTGTGAATTTAAGGTGCACTGAGCCCTTGTGTGAGTGCTCTCATTCAGAAGAAAGGTGACCAGATAGCAAGTATGAAAAAATCGAGACACTTGTTTTTGGGATGAGGGCATCCTTGCTTATACAAGACAAAGCCTCTAATATCATGATGGTCCTGATATTATCAGGACATCTGGTTACTCTATTCAGAAGCAAAGACCATGTCTACCAGATGGGGACTAAAGAGGCATAACTATGGTGCTATAGCTATGCTAACATAACTCCGTAGCATAGTTGCAGCCCACACCAATGTAAAGGTTTTTTTCCACTGATGTAGGAACACCTCCTCCCCAAGTGACAGTAGCTACGGCGATGGAATCATTCTTCCATTGACCTAGCTGCATCTACATCGAGGGTGGTGTTCCCACACCATGGAAAAAATGCTTCTGTCCCCTGCCTATACACTGCAGGGTTATCCACATTCTGAGTGCTATAACTATGCAGACCTAAGTTTTAAGCGTAGACCAGGCCTTAGTATCCCTTCAAAGGGAATTAAGCTAAAGTGAACTAAGGCCACTTTACCTCTGGATGACCATCCAAATAGGAGTTCAATGCACTTTCAATTCACACCTTTAGCTGATTCGTCTTAACTTTCCTCAGTGTCCTCAAGAGATATGCCCTAACTCCACAGAGGTGAAAACTACTTGCTGTGTCTGGGTCTCCACTAAGATTTTATGTTGGGATAGCTAATCCAATGTAAAAACATACCTTTTTGTAATGAAGCCAAAGCCTGCATTGTCACAGATAAAAAGGTATGTCTTCTACAATGAGCCAGCTACGTCATTGTAAACTCTTAGTGAAGCCAAGGGAAGTAGTAATTTTACCTCAATGCAGCTGGTGGAGGCAAACCCCAGCCCCCTGCCCTCCGACTGCTCCCAATTACCTCGACTAGCTGCATCAAGATAAAACTATCAGTACATCAAGGTGGTTTTGGTTAGTGGTTAGCGAGGACACCCTATACCGGAAACCTACTGACCGCTACACTTACCTACATGCCTCCAGCTTCCATCCAGGATACACCACACGATCCACTGTCTACAGCCAAGCTCTAAGATATAACCGCATTTGCTCCAATCCCTCGGATAGAGACAAGCACCTACAAGATCTCTATCAAGCATTCTTAAAACTACAATACCCACCTGCTGAAGTGAAAAAACAGATTGACAGAGCCAGACGAGTACCCAGAAGTCACCTCCTACAAGACAGGCCCAACAAAGAAAATAACAGAACACCACTAGCTGTCACCTTCAGCCCCCAACTAAAACCTCTCCAGCGCATCATCAGAGATCTACAACCTATCCTGAAAGATGATCCTTTACTTTCACAGATATTGGGAGACAGACCTGTCCTCACTTACAGACAACCCCCCAACCTAAAGCAAATACTCACCAGCAACCACACATCACTGAACAAAACCACTAACCCAGGAACCTATCCTTGTAACAAACCCCGATGCCAACTCTGTCCACATATCTATTCAAGTGACATCATCATAGGACCTAATCACATCAGCCATACCATCAGGGGCTCGTTCACCTGCACATCTACCAATGTGATATATGCCATCATGTGCCCGCAATGCCCCTCTGCCATGTACATTGGCCAAACCGGACAGTCTCTACGCAAAAGAATTAATGGACACAAATCTGACATCAGGAATCAAAATACTCAAAAACCAGTGGGAGAACACTTTAACTTGTCTGGTCATTCAGTGACAGACCTGCGGGTGGCTATATTACAACAGAAAAACTTCAAAAACAGACTCCAACGAGAGACTGCTGAGCTAGAATTGATATGCAAACTAGACACAATCAACTCCGGTTTGAATAAGGACTGGGAATGGCTGAGCCATTACAAACATTGAATCTATCTCCCCTTGTAAGTATTCTCACACTTCTTAGCAAACTGTCTGTACTGGGCTAGCTTGATTATCACTTCAAAAGTTTTTTTTCTCTTAATTAATTGGCCTCTCAGAGTTGGTAAGACAACTCCCACCTGTTTATGCTCTCTGTATGTGTGTATATATATCTCCTCAATATATGTTCCATTCTATATGCATCCGAAGAAGTGGGCTGTAGTCCACGAAAGCTTATGCTCTAATAAATTTGTTAGTCTCTAAGGTGCCACAAGTACTCCTGTTCTTCTTTTTGCGGATACAGACTAACACGGCTGCTACTCTGAAACCTGTGTTTTTTCACTTAGAGCTAGGGTGAAGATTTCTCAACCTTAGTTGTTGCCTTTGTTGTTCCTATTACTCGCTACTGACCTCAGAGACAGAGGGGGGAAAAGCCACATGTAAGTAGCTCTCTCTGTTACACACTCTTCCTGCTTCCTTTTCCTGTGTTACCCAGCCCTGCCATCACCTCTGCTGCTCTAAAGATTGGTATCACTGAATGACTATGCCTCACCATTGCTACCTGAGAGAAAAATGTCAGGTACTGCCCAACATACCATGTGGGGATACCAAAAGCTTCTTCTGTAGTGTCCTGATCCTCAATTGCTCCCTCAAGCCTCAGTAGCCCCCTTTAGAGAATTCACTAGAATAGTCACAGAAAAGAAACATGGCAGGGGGATAGACAGAGTGAAATTGTTTTTAAAAGTAAAAGATGTTCACCCTCCCCTCAGGATTCACTCAACTCTAATTAATAGGATTTGCCTTATCCATTCTTGTGGTGATGGGAATTATGTTTGTTGAAATGTGTCCTGCCAGGGCCCATTGGCTACTTAAAATGTTTTCTTGTACATTTACTTTGGGTCAGGATGTTTGTTCTGTTAAAAATTTAAACTCCACATTCCTGTCAAGTAGGACTTTGCAGCTTACGTTCTCAGGACAATTCCTCACATTAGCCACTAGGTGGCACTACATGGACACTCTGAATAGGGTATGCAGTTTTGAAAGCCCAAAAGATCAGAAGATTTCAGCCCAGAGAGTGAACAATGGTTACAAAGACTGCTGGTCTTGTACTGGTGGTTAAAATGACACGGGTAAGAGAAGGAGTTGCTTTTGAGGGATATGAGAGAATCAAGTTGGGTTTCTCTTTGGCTGAAGCTTGCTATCCCAATGCTGTAGACTCAAACATAACTTCAAACAAAAAGAATCTTCTGCATAATAATCCTATGCCGAATGGGACAGAGATGGTGTTTACTACTTACTGGTGACCATAGGTCTGATCCAAAGCCTGTTGAAGCCAACAGGAATTACTCCCAAAAGACTCCAGCATGTGTAATAGGAGAATCAGGTCCACTGTATTGATGATGGTTAGGTTGTGTCTACACTAGCCTTTTCCCCCCCTGAAATCTTCCACCAATAGAAGATTTGGAGGGAATAATAGAGCCAAGCTGCCAGGAGTCTTCAGTTTTTTTAACCATTGTGTTGTCTAAACCTTGGGCTAGACAACATGGTTGTTCAAATCCCAACTTGTCTTACTTCTGGGGTACAAACCTAGATCCAAGAAGGAGGTATTCTATTTTCATAGTTACACTTTTCATTCAGAGATCTCAAAGCACTGCACAGAGGAAACCAGATGGGGAAGCTGAGTCAGAGAGGGGAAGTAACGTATTCAGGGTCACACAGCAGGCCTGTGATATTGGACTTCAGGAAGATTTCGTTACTAGCTACTTATATTCCAAATTGGTCATTAGTTTGTATCACACATGGGGTTGGAACAATGATTAGACCACCTGGATCCCAGACAGTTTTCTGAGTCAACTTCACATACCAGCTTGGCCTTATTTTGTATTATTCCCAGGAACAGGCATAGTGCCCTTGGGAGCAGGCATCAGCCCAAAGGTAATAGGAGCCAAACTGCCTCAGACTCACCCTGTCCAGCAAACAGGCTAGATGCACTAAATGGGGCATACCTGTGGAGTCTCTAGGCCCAGTGGAGGAGGGATAAATACAATCTGGTCCCTGGTATCAAACTTGCACCAATATTACATCTTTAAAATGGATTCCTCTCTGTCTCACAGCTCCTAATGCAGCCACACAGTTCTAGCTGTTCCACTGGTGATCAAGGGCAAGTTTTATAAACTCTGGCAGTTCAATCCCCTAAGAGTACATCCAGTGGAGAATTTTCTCAGGTCTCTCCAAGCAGCTCACCCCAGCTCCTGCCTGGATTAGACAGACCTTTTGGGACTGGGCTTTTATCATTAATCTCAACCCTGTCTCACTCAAGAAAAAAAAGCCAGAGCTAAAGTTCAAATTTATTAATAAAGTCAGTGGAAGAGATTCTTGGTAGGAAGAGAGAGGATCTTCAAAAGGACCTTGAACAAAACAGAGCTTTGTTTAGATAGTGTGGAGAATGCTCTTGAGTGGCTTAAAATCAATAAATGGTCATGAGACCAGACTGGAAGCAGTACAGGAGGTTGTTAACACACACATTAAGGAGCACTGCCCCTTGTGAAGATGCATGGAATTTTTGGGACTAATCCAACTATGCCCTCTTGGGATACCACTTGACACCTCCAGTCAATCAGTGACTCATTTGCCAGTCTCGTCTGCGAGCTATTGGAGGAAGAGCAGGGAGAGATTCCACAGAGTCCTCTCAAACCAAGGGACCCTATGCCTAACCAGAGGATCAGAGTAATTTCCATTGAAGTCAGTGGAAGTTATTTCTAACCTGGGGAAAAGAATCAGGCCCAAGGCTTATATGAAAGACTGTCTCCCTCACGCATTACATGGGCCTTGGCATTTTGCATACAGCTGATTTTTGACAGTGGGTAGCCAAACTTTCTTCCCCACTTTACACTGCTTGTTTTAACTACTTTCCTTGTCCAATTCATGTTTGTTCTAGCTTTCTTCTTTCCCTATCAGACTCTGCAAGCTTCTGTCTCATGGTCACACTATATCCCAAGTCACCTTTTCAAAAGACAGAGTTGTCTAGGGACTAAAATCAGTTTGCCTTTATTTCTCTAGATCAGAGGCAACATTCTAGGCAAGACAGACAATTCTTTGCCTTCTTTTTAGAAGTGTGGGGCCAGCATAACAGCTGTAACATTTCCAGTGTTCTCCATTTGCCCATGCAGCCAACTAGAGGAATTCGGTGAGCTACAGTTGTGATAGGATCCCCCATGTGCAGCCTGGGACTGTGGGACCGCTGTGCCCCCTGAACTCTCTCCAGCCTGGACTGTCTCTCACAATGCCTTGCTAGTGACCAGCAGCAAACCCCTCCAGGCACTGTGATCACTCAGCACAACTGCATGTGGAGCCCCACACCCAGCTATATTGAATGAAAGCTCCCAGAGCCACTCATGGATCACACAGAGAAAGGCACCAGAGCCAAATCCCCCCGGCTCCCAGCACTGTACCTCAGGAATATACCGTCTTGCACTGCTCAAGATGAGCAGTGCAGATTTATTAATTGGTTCACCACTTCATCAATGGAAAGTGGATATACACCAGCCTTTGTAAACCTGAGCAGATTTACCACACACTTCAGACAAACTCACTGGTAAAGATAAAGCGTTAAACGAATTTATTGACTACAAAAGATACATTGTAAGTGATTATAGTGATAGGCAAAAAGTCAGTTAGTTACCAAAAGAAAAGAAAATATAAGCACACAGTCTAAACTCTCAACCCTATTAGACTGGGCAGTATGTAGATTAAGCAGTTTTTCTCACCCCACTGGATATTGCAGTTCATAGTATGCGGATTTCACCCTTGAAACCTGTGCCAGTCTCCTCTCTTGGAGTCTTAAGTCTCCTCGGTGTCCTTGGTGCTTGCAGCATAGTGGGGGCAGGAGAAAGGCCAAGCATGGGGCCCCTGTGTTCTGTTTTATACCCTCAGTCCTATGTGCTTGGAGAGCACCAGTCCAGGCATGTCTGGGGGCATTGCTGAGTCCCCAAGCAAGGTTGAGCAATTCCCTTGGTGTGGCCTCATGCAGGTGAGTCACTGCATTGTAGCTCCCTTGCTGGACAATGGCTAGTGATCTCTGTTCAACTGCACCCACGTCTCTGTATAGCTAGTATCTGGGTGCCTCCCAAATCCACAGCATATTTTAGTGAAAACCATACAACACAATTCTTATAATTTCATAGGCATTGGTGATACACATATTTAGATAGAACAGTGTCTTTCAGCAGATCATAACCTTTCCCCTGATACCTCACAAGGCATGCTTTATATGCAAGATCATGATTATATAAAAATGAGGAATATGGGGGTTAGAGGATGCTCCCCTAAGGTAAGGAATGTCACAACTGTCCTTCAGGATGTCTTGCCTGAAATGTTTCAGTACTAACAGTGATCCCTCTCTTTTGTCCATCCATAAATGCCCCATTTTACCTATTCCTTAATCTTAATTTGAAGGTCTCCCACGTGCGTGCTCTAACCACCAGGCAGCAGAGTCATTCTCATTCTCTCTCTCTCTCTCTGCCCAGTGACTCTCTAATTATTTATCCACAGTGGGACAGCTCCAACAGGAGGCATGAGAGAGCCCGTGTAGTAGGTTTGGGCTGAGGTTCGGCCCTCAGCGGGGCTGTGGGGTGTCCCACCGCCTCGCTGTAGTCCGGCGGTAGTCCGGGATAACAGGCACACAGTTAGGGGCTCAGGCCCATAAGCAGGGGCTAAGTCCAGAGGTCCGAAACCCAGGCCCTTAAGCAAGGGCTGAGGCAAAGTCTATAGTGGCCCAGGCCCTAAATCAGGGCGGGGCAATAATCAAATAGTCAATCAGCGGCCCAGGCCCTTAAGCAGGGGCTGGGTCGGGGTTTGTAGCAGCCCCCAGCCTCTCTAGGCCAGGGGAAACAGGGGGAGTCTGCCACCCAAGGAGTGGGTGGCAGGGGGGACGCAGGCCCTCCCACTCCACTGCGTCCCAGCCCGGGGCCCTAGCAGCGACGGAAACTCACTGCTGTCAGTGGGGATCCTGGCCGCAACACACTGACATCAGCTCTGGCAGTGCAGCAGCCAGACTGGGGTCGGCTGCCCCCGGGCTACTTCCGCACTCCCCCTCGCACGGTACCTGGGCCGTCTTAGTGTCGTCGGTGCTATCCACCAGCATTGGCTCCTCTGGGTAGGTGGCGAAGGGCAGGCTCGGCTCGTCCTCGGGGTAACTGGCACGGGGCAGGCTCGACCGGCCCGGTGAGTCAGCAGGCCGGTCACGGCCTGCGGCTGTTTCCCAAGCGGGAGCTCGGCCACGGACCTCTGCTTTCTCCGCCGGCCTGGGCTCCACTGAGCTCTGCAGGCGGGCTTTTATACTTCCGGGTCGGGGCCGTGACCTCGGAGGGGCGGGCGCCGGACCCGGCGGCTCCGCCCACGTTGGGATTAGGGGAGGTTCGGCCCTCAGCGGGGCTGTGGGGTGTCCCACCGCCTCGCTACAGCCCTACCTCAAAATATCCCACCAGGATTACACATACCGCTTCCACTCATGCTGATTTGCTGTGAGTCCTTACAGCAGCACAGTTGGGTTATCAGGGGTAATTGTGAGGAAATAGCTAACAGAGCCAGCCTGTGTCCCAAGTGGAAGAGAACAGCTGCTACTATCACCCCAAAGCAGGGGAAACCCTAGACAGATAATCCTCCCTTTACACAAGTATGTCTCCACTGAGTTCAGTCCTCCTGATTTAGGGTGGGATGAGAGGAGACTCCTCCCAGCTCTAGCTAAACTGAATCACTCAGCAATTAACTCATTAGGGAGAGCAATAAATAATTGGAAGTTAATGCCTTTTCTACTCTGAGGGAAGGTTGGAGAGATGAATGCTGTAGAGAGAAAAGAAGATGAAGAAGGCAGCCAGCTAATTACCTTATTGGCCCTGGATACGCAAATTCTCAGTGCAGCGAAGGGGAAATACCCGGGGACAGGTGGGGGGGAAGTCCCATTCAAGAGATGCACATTCAGGGATCCTTTAACATAAAAAACAGGGAGGTGAGCAAGCAACTGTATTCTCTGCCATACAATTACATAAAAGGGGAGGGATAAATCAGTTCCTAAAACCAATTAGGCCACTCTGTCACAGAATTCTGTTGAGAGCCTTGAAGATACATTGATAGCTCTACCCAAAATACATGGATGTTTCTGCTTTAAAAAAAATATGAAATGGTTAACAATGCTGACATTTAACTCGCCACAGTTAATAGCCCAGAGAGCTGAATGGGGGCAGTTAATAATCTGTGAGGTCCCAGTCCTGCAAATATTTATGCGTGTGCTTAATTTTACGCGTGTGACTAGTTCCATGGAGTTCAATGGGAATACGCACATGTGTAAGGTTAAACACACATTTATTGACTTATATATTTGCAAGATTGGGGCCTTTCAGCTCTTGTTTTGGGCTGTCTGTTTGCAGACTTGAGAAGTAAGCACTGCAAGGGATGGAAGAAGTTAGTAAATATGTATTTAGCTGTCTTACCTTGCCTCCCGCATGAGGGTTAATGATGTAATGCTTGTAATGGTTTTGTAAAGACCATGTAGTAGAAATTCTTATTCTTAGTATTATTTACATAGTTCTAACTGTGCTGCGTGTACTAGGGGCAAATATAAAGACAAAGGCCCAGATTTTCAAAGGCACCGACACCTAATCTCTAAGGGTACATTTATACTGCAAATATATAAATAAAATAAAACCTGCAGCAGCAAGTCTCAGACTGTGGGTGTGTAGGTTCAGGCTCGTGCTACAGAGCTAAAAATAGCAGTGTAGAGGTTCCCGCTCGGGCTGGAGCTTGAGCTCTGACTGAAACCCAGCAATGGAGGCAGGAGTGTCTCTGAGAGTGAGCTCCAACCCAAGTAGGAACATCTGCACTGCTATTTTTACCACCGTAATGCAAGCCAGAGTCTAGACCAATGCCCTTAGACTCGCTGCTGCAGGTTGGGGTTTTTTTGAGGGGGGGGAGGAGGGGATGTTGAATTGTAGACATACCCTAGCTGGCCTGACACCTAGTGGAATCATTTGCAGTAGCTTTGTTGGTTCCAGGATATCAGGCCTGGTCTACACTCTGAGTTTAATTCGAATTTAGCAGCATTAAATTGAATTAACCCTGCACCCGTCCACACAACGAAGCCCTTTCTTTCGATATAAAGGGCTCTTAATATCGATATCTGTACTCCTCCCCAACGAGGGGAGTAGCGCTGAAATCAGTATTGCCATTTTGAATTAGGGTTAGTGTGGCCACAATTCGAAGGTATTGGCTTCCGGGAGTTATCCCACAGTGCACCATTGTGACCGCTCTGGACAGCAATCTGAACTTGGATGCACTGGCCAGGTAGACAGGAAAAGCCCCACGAACTTTTGAATTTCATTTCCTATTTGCCCATCATGGAGAGCACAGGTGACCACGCAGAGCTCATCAGCACAGGTAACCATGCAGTCCGAGAATCGAAAAAGAGCACCAGCATGGATGGTACGGGAGGTACTGGATCTGATCGCTATATGGGGAGAGGATTCAGAACTAGCTAGCAGAACTACATTCCAAAAGACGACATGCCAAAACTTTTGAAAAAATCTCTAAGGGCATGATGGAGAGAGGCCACAACAGGGACTCATATCAGTGCCGCATGAAAGTTAAGGAGCTCAGACAAGCCTATCAAAAAACAAAGGAGGCAAACGGTCGCTCCGGGTCAGAGCCACAGACATGCCGCTTCTACGCTGAGCTGCATGCAGTTCTAGCGGGGGCCACCACTACCCCCACCTCTGACCGTGGATTTTGAGGCGGGGGTAATCTCAGCCATGCCTGAGGATTCTGTGGACGGGGAAGAGGAGGAGGATGACGACGAGCTTGCGGAGAGCACACAGCACTCCGTTCTCCCCAACAGCCAGGATCTTTTTCTCAGCCTGACTGAAGTACCCTCCCAAGGCAGTATCCAAGACCATGACCCCATGGAAGGGACCTCACGTGAGTTTACCTTTTAAAATATAAAACATGGTTTAAAAGCAAGCGTTTTTTAATGATTAATTTGCCCTGAGGACTTGGGATGCATTCGCGGCCAGTACAGCTACTGGAAAAGTCTGTTAACGTGTCTGGGGATGGAGCGGAATCTTCCAGGGACATCTCCCTGAAGCTCTCCTGGAGGTACTCCAAAAGCCTTTGCAGAAGGTTTCTGGGCAGTGCAGCCTTATTCCGTTGTCCATGGTAGGTCACTTTACCACGCCATGCTAGTAGCAAGTAATCTGGTATCATTGCATGACAAAGTCTGGCAGCGTACGGTCCCGGTGTTTGCTGGCATTCAAGCAACATCCATTCTTTATCTCGCTGTGTAATCCTCAGGAGAGTGATATCGCTCATGGTAACCTGATTGAAATACCGGAATTTAATTAAGGGGACAGAGGTGGCCATTCCTACCAAGCTGTTTGCCTGTGGCTGAAAATAAATCCTTCCCTGTAGTTAGCCAAGCCGGGGGGAGGGGGTGGAGTGGTTATTGGCGCTGAGCTTTTCGCGTTTGGCTAGCAGGGATCTTCCGTTATACCAGCTATGCAGTGGGGGGGAGAGGTAAAGTGATCATCCCAGAGAATTGGATAGGGGGGGTTAGTTTGTTTTCTGCTGCTGCAGGTTAACAGGAAAACTGCAGCACTCAATGGGCTTTGCTTGGTATGTGGGAAAGGAGGGTGCAGAAGGCAAAAGACAATGACTTACCATGGCCGCATGCAAGCCGAATTCTGTTGTCCGGACCTGCGTCTGTGATCTCTAACACTCTAACACAGGCACTCAATATTAAGATGCAAAATGTGACCTTGCACTGACATAACATGTGCTATATAATGTGAATAGTGTTGTTCACCGTGAAAGAGTATAAGCATTGTTCTGTAAAATGTATCTTTTTAAATACTTCTCTCTCTTTTTTTCCCCTCCCTCCAGCAGCTGCAAATTTTTCAAGCCTCCCTCCTCTGTCCCAAAGGCTATCTCAGATAAGGCGGAGGGGAAAAAAAAGGACGCAAGACGTCATGTTCTCGGAAATCATGGAATCGACCCGCAATGAAAGAGCTCATCTGAATGAGTGGAAGGACACGGTATCAAAGTACAGAAAAGATGCCAGTGAACGTGAGGACATGAGGGACCAACGTGAGGAGAGGAGAGACGCTCGAGATGAGAGGTGGCGGCAGGAAGATCAGAGGAGGCAGGATGCAACGCTGGGGCTACTGCGTGAGCAAACAGACATGCTCCGGCATCTGGTGGAGCTTCAGGAACAGCAGCAGGATCACAGAGTGCCGCTACAGCCCCTATATAACCACCCTCCCCCCTCACCATGTTCCATAGCCTCCTCACCCAGACATGTAAGAACGCGGGGGGGGGGAGGCTCCATGCACCCTCCCATTCCACCCCAGTGGACAGCCCAACCAAAAGGCTGTCATTACTGTAACCTTTTTTTAGTGGCCTTTTCCTTCCCTCCGATCCTCCTCCCAAACCCCACCCGGGGTACTTGTCAGTTCTCTCCCTCTTTTTATAATCAATTAATAAAGAATAAATGATTTTTAAACGATAGTGACTTTATTTCCTTTGAAAGCAAGCTGTAATCGAAGGGGGAGGGTGGGTTGCTTACAGAGAATGAGTCAATGAAGGGGGCGGGTTTTCATCAAGGAGAAAAACAGAACTTTCACATGGTAGCCTGGCCAGTCATGAAACTGGTTTTCAAAGCTTCTCTGATGCGCAGCGCTTCCTGGTGTGCTCTTCTAATCGCCCTGGTGTCTGGCTGCACGTAATCAGCAGCCAGGCGATTTGCCTCAGCCTCCCACCCTGCCATAAAGGTCTCCCCCTTACTTTCACAGAGATTGTGGAGCACACAGCAAGCAGCAATAACAATGGGAATATTGGTTTGGCTGAGGTCTGAGTGAGTCAATAACATGCGCCAGCGACCTTTTAAACGACCAAATGCATATTCTACCACCATTCTGCACTTGCTCAGCCTGTAGTTGAACAGCTCCTGACTCCTATCCAGGCTGCTTGTGTATGGCTTCATGAGCCATGGCATTAAGGGGTAGGCTGGGTCCCCAAGGATAACTATAGGCATCTCAACGTCCCCAACAATTATTTTCTGGTCCGGGAAGTAAGTCCCTTGCTGCAGCCATTTAAACAGAGTAGTGTTCCTGAAGATGCAAGCGTCATGAACCCTTCCCGGCCAGCCCACGTTGATGTTGGTGAACCGTCCCTTGTGATCCACCAGTGCTTGCAGCACCATTGAAAAGTACCCCTTGCAGTTTATGTACTGGGTACCCTGGTGCTCCGGTGCCAAGATAGGGATATGGGTTCTATCTATCACCCCACCACAGTTAAGGAATCCCATTGCAGTAAAGCCATCCACTATAACCTGCACATTTCCCAGAGTCACTACCTTTGGTAGCAGCAGCTCAGTAATTGCTTTGGCTACTTGCATCACAGCAGCCCCCACAGTAAATTTGCCCACTCCAAATTGATTCCTGACTGACCAGTAGCTGTCTGGCGTTGCAAGCTTCCACAGGGCTATCGCCACTCGCTTCTCAACTGTGAGGGCTGTTCTCATCTTGGTATTCTGGCGCATCAGGGTAGAGGAAAGCAAGTCACAAAGTTCCATGAAAGTGCCTTTATGCATGCGAAAGTTTCGCAGCCACTGGGAATCATCCCAGACCTGCAACGCTATGCGGTCCCACCAGTCTGTGCTTGTTTCCCAGGCTCAGAATCCATGGCTAGAACCCGCGCCATTAACAACATGATCTCCAAAGCGACGGGGCCTGCGGTTTGAGAGAATTCTGTATCCATGTCCATGTCCTCATCACTCTCGTTGCCGTGCTGCTGTCGCCTCCTCCTCCTCGCCTCGTTTTTCTGGTCCTGGTTCAGCATAAACTGCACGAGAATGCGTGAGGTATTTACAATCTTCATGACTGCTGTCTTGAGCTGAGCGGGCTTCATGCCTGCCGTGGTATGGCGTCTGCAGTGTTCACCCAGGAAAAAAGGTGCAAAACGGTTGTCTGCCGGTGCTTTCATGGAGGGAGGGGTGAGGCTATACCCAGAATCACCTGCAACAAGGTTTTTTGCCCCATCAGGCACTGGGATCTCAACCCAGAATTCCAATGGGTGGGGGAGACTGCGGGAACTATGGGATAGCTATGGGATAACTGCCCACAGTGCAACGCTCTGGAAATCGACACTAGCCCCGGTACATGGATGCACCCCGCCGAATTAATGTGCTTAGTGTGGCCGCGTACATTCGACTTCATACAGTCTGTTTCCAAAATTCAAATTCTGTAAATTCGGATTAATCCCGTAGTGTAGACATAGCCTTTGAGAGACAAGGTGGGTTAGGTTACACTGTAGCTTTTACTGGAGCAACTTCTGTTGGTGAAGAAGAGTTCTGTGTGGCTCAGAAGCTTGTCTCTCTCTCACCAACAGAAGCTGGTCCAATAAAAGACATCACCTCCCCCACTTTGTCTCTCTAATCCTAGTGGAATCCTCAGCCCCGAGTTAGCTGCCCAGACCTCCCAAAGATCATAGATTCCAAGAGAGACCATTGTGACCATCCAGTCTGACCTCCTGTGTAACACAGGCCAGAGAACTTCCCCAAAATAATTCCTAGAGCAGATCTTAATTTAAAAATTGTCAGTGATGGAGAATTTGTAATGAGCTTGGTAAATTGGTCCAACCATTATTTACTTTCACTGGTAAATATTTATGCCTTATTTCCAGTTGGAATTTGTCTAGCTTCAGCGTCCAGTCATTGGCTCATGTTATAGCCTTCGCTGCTAGATTGAAGAGCCCATTATGATGATGATGATGCTAGAATGCATGGGGAGAGTTAGATGCCTAAGAAAGGGATCATCAGAAACCAGCAAGCTGCATGGGGAGCTGCCAAAGCTAGCCAGGAGTGAAATGCCAAGCAGAAGGGAAGGGAGAGAAGAGGGTCTTAGGCATCTAACCAGCTGACCTAATGCACCTGGCTGGTGGAAGAGAGATAGGCACCTCTCACCACTCAGGATCTTCAGCCATGAACTCTCTCCAGGAGTTGGGCACTTAAGCCAAGTCAGCCGCTGAAGTAGCCCTGCCAGTGTCTGCAGGAAGCAGTTCACTATGGAGCCTGAGTAGTAAATAGCACACATGCAGTTCAGCCTCTCCCTAAGGCCCCCTTTGTCTGTGGAATTGGGAGCATGGTGTGACCTAGCCCTAATGAAAAGTTGTGTGCTAGGGACCTCCCTGTATCCTAGAGATCCTTTGAGGGGATGTGAGATCAGAGAGCAATGTGGAAATTCACATCCTTGCCTTAAAAGTTGTGTCACGGCTGTTGAAGATCGTGCATCAGTGCAGAAGGCTGTCTGCAGAGTGAATCAACCGCAATCCCAAGGCCTTGAGTGTGGGAACTGTAACACAAGAGGGTGGGGTGGGCCTCTTCTGGCTAGCTGCCAGGGGGCAGAGAGAAACAAGCTAGCAATCAGCAGAATCATTAGGGAACCAATCATGTGGGTCCCTGGCACTTTTGAAGGTGGGGAGGGTGCTTCCAACGCTCTCCTATTGGTCTGATTCTGCAGCTGTAACAATGAAAGGAGGGAGGAGGTGGAGGGTGTCCAGTAGGTGCAAGTTTCATTTGCAGGCAGGGCTAGCTGCACTCACCTCTCTCTCTCTCCTCACACTGTCCTTTCCAACCCTGTAAAGAGCGGCAGCTTCACTTTCAGCCAGGAGCAAACAACAGGTAAAAAGAGCCCAGTCTGCAAAACACTGGGGGCATATCTACACTGCAGTGCTAAGTTGCCCTAAGTTAGGCCGACTTACAACCACTGCAGTAGTTACTGTGGTGTGTCTGATGTCCATACTACCCTCCTACTGTCAGTGGTGTTCGTCCTCACCGGGAGCGCTTCCACCAACTGAAGCCAGGGCTCTCAGCTCTGCGCAGCTCCCTGCTGGGAGCCCAGCTGACCCCCAGGGCTTTTTGCCTCCCTGAGAGGGCAGTTGGCTGTGGGGAGCCAGGGCAGCAGCCCAGCTGAGAGTGGGGAGCTGCAATGGGGGGCAGCTAGGCTCTGGCTGGAGACTACCACTGGCCCAGGCATGGAGCCACGGGCAGCACATGACACTGCATTTGGGGAAGCTGGTCCTGAGTGCCGGAACCTCCTCAGAAGGGTTGGCCATCCGTGCCCGGACCATGACCCTGCCCTCTGCCCCACCCCAAGACCCACCCCCGCTCAGCCTCCTCCTCCCCAGTTCCACCCACATTCCATCCCCACTCTGCCCCAACCCCTGAGGCCCCCGCCCCGCCTGCTGCTCTCTACCCCCTCCAAGAGGCCGCCCCACCTGTGCCCACTCTTCTCTGCCTCTCAGGGGGTGAAGAGGTGTGAGCACTGGGGCCGTGGGGGAAGAGGCAGAGCCAGGGTGGGGCTGGGGGGGGAGGCAGACCAGGGACGGGAAGAGGAGCAGTGTGAGTTAAGCCATGGGGGAAGAGCAGGGAGTGGGGCCTCAGGGCAGAGTGTGGGCCTAACTAGACTGACATAAGCCCCACGCCTCTTGTGGAGGTGGCACTATTATGTCAGGGTAGTAGGGCACTTACATCAGCAGGCGCAAGGCTGTAGTATAGACACTGACATAACATCAACATAAACTGCCTTATCTCTGCCTAATTCTGTAGTGTAGACCAAGCCTGGGATGCATGCAGCTTTCCTTGTGATGTGGGCATTTACTAGAGCAGTAGTTTTCAACCTTTTTTTCATTTGCGGACCCTTAAAAAAATTCCAAATGGAGGTGCAGACCCCTTTGGAAATTCATCCTGTGGTCCGTGGACCCCTACCATAAAAGTCTTAGACTGAAAACTCACTGAACAGCATTCAACTATAAATGTTGCACATGCTCAGCCTGACATTTGATGCAGCGGGAGAAAGGGTGCTAAAGTGGGCTTCTATGATAACACCACCATTTCCAGGTTTTGACCTGTAGATGGGGGTATTCACATGCTTTTGATTGATCAGAAAAACAAAATGCCTTGTCTCAGCGCTGAAACTTTATTTTACCTTTTCCGGATCCCTTAGACATAGGGCAAATCTACACTACAGCGCTACATCAGAGCGGATGCACTGATGCAGCTATGCCGCTGTAGCATATCTGGTGAAAACGCACTATGCCAATGGGAGACAGCTCTTCAGTCAGCATAATTACTCCACCTTGACAAGAAGCAGAAACTATGTTGGTGAGAAAGCGTCTCCCACTGACATAGTGCTGGTGTGGACAGTGTGAAACTTGCGTCACTTGCGAGGGGTAGGGCTTTTTCATACCCCTGAGCAAGATAAGTTAGATCAACTTAATCCGTAGTATAGACCTGCCCATAGTCTGCAGACTGTCCAATGAAAACCACTGTACTAGAAGATATCACTTTAGGAATCCATCCTACACACTTGAGTTTGACAGTTTTGCCATTGACTACAACAGTAGCAGGATTGGGCCCTTACGAATATGACGGTAGGTTTTTAAATAGCCCTATGCCTTTGGGCCCAAATATTTGTGTATTATAACTTAAAAGTGTTTGTGTGTCTTAAAGAGGCATCATTACAAAACACCTCCTCTCAAGGACCAGTCTGGTTACAGATGTTTTCTGCAAATAATTCCCAAGTGTTCATTTGTGTATGTTTGGGGTTTGTCTCATCTATTAAGTATGATTCACACTGACGGAATATGGTGATGCCATTGTCCATGTATTAGTTTAGTAAAAACTTGAGAAACCCAGTGGAGATCATATTAAATTTAAAACTAGTTTCCAAGGGTTTATCATAGTTAAGAAAGCCATTCACCAAGAGGTAGGTTTTTAATCCTGGTGCTGTTCTAATTTAGGAAGTGAAAGCACAAAGCCGTAACACCATTTGGCAGAGCTGGCAGTGTCTGTTAGAACCGAACCAGAAAGAGTGATGTTGCAAAAGCACTGGCAGAAGTGGGCAAGGAAGGTTGCAAACTGTCTGATTCAAATCTGTGCTCCGCGTCAGGTCTTGAAAAATCCTAACCCACTCTGGTCACATGGACTTCAGGAAGAGGTGAAGCTCCTCAGCAGATGCTCAGGATCAGACCCTAAACTCTGATGGCCTGATTTTCATTTACATTAAGGCCCTTTTACACCACTCTGGTAGCATAAAGGGGGACAGAGGGGCCTTAATGTAAATGAGTACTTTTACGGGTACTAGATTCACCTACACTTTAAATTAAAAAAAAAAAAAATCAACAGTTCATCTATCACTCCTTACAATATGGTGTGGCTCATGATAAATCAATGGGATGAAATATTCCAATCGAGGACAGTAGATTGTGACTTGTATTTAATTATTTTATGTGGATTTAGTGCTAGAAGTGGGATAAACAATGTTTATATGTTTCTTCCACAGGTTGCCTGCACAACTCAGAACATGTTGATTATGGAGTGGCATCATTGGAAGCTTACAAAAGAAGATGCTTGACCAGTGATTTGATTGAGGAACAGAGAAAGGTTCAAGAAGCTGAGTTAGTGATTTTTCAGGTCATGATTTTTCTTATTAATAATCTTATAGTCTTAATATGGTGTTAAAACAAATACAGTAATAAGGAGATTATAAAAAGCCAGAAAGTTTAGACACCTAACTCCCACTGTCATTTTCTTTCAACGCACTGCCCATTCTGATAATGCAGATAAGGCTTGGACTGTGATCTCACAGGGTAAGTGGTAAGGTCTAGTCAATAGCAGAAATGAAAAAAGCCAGGTGCTACAAAAAATTATTGACCACTCCTCTTCCCCATGAATCAGGAAACCAGTGTCTGCCAGAAGGCTCATCTTTTGGTTGAGGTGTAAGAGATTCTGAAAACTCGCCATCATTTGGAGATCTCATGGCATTTTTCAAAAGAATATTACAAAAAAACCCCACAACCTTAAACAAATATAGTTCTGCATCCTCTGAATTATAGGCTTTATTTACTGTGCTTGATCTGTGAATGGCTTCACTGATTAAGGTGATAAGATGTTCTTAGCACAGAAACAAGGCCAAAGGAAATGGTGTACCTCTGCCAATTATGTCTCACTATTAACAGGATCCTTTGCTTTTCAGTTTCCCTTTTATTGGTTCAGCATGCCTGCCATCATGAAGGGCTGGATGGACAGAGTCTTGGTCCAAGGATTTGCTCACAACTTCCCACAGGGTTATGATGATGGCTTGCTCAAGGTATGTTCCCCGGACTGTTACATTAGGCCAGGGATCAGCAACCTTTGGCACACAGCTCACCAGGGTAAGCACCTTGGCGGGCCGGGCCAGTTTGTTTACCTGCCGCGTCCGCAGGTTCAGCCGATTGCGGCTCCTACTGGCCATGGTTCACTATCCCAGGCCAATGAGGGTGGCGCGGGCCGAGGGATTTGCTGGCCGCCGCTTCCCATCACCCCCATTGGCCTGGGGCGGCGAACCGCGGCCAGTGGGAGCTGCAATCGGCCGAACCTGTGGACGCGGCAGGTAAAAAAACCGGCCCAGCCCCCCAAGGTGCTTACCCTAGCGGGCTGTGTGCCAAAGGTTGCCGATCTCTGCATTAGGCTAAACCAGTGGTCCCCAACCTTTTTGTGGCCAGTAGCACATTCATGTTTTCAGAAGAGTATGGCAGGTGCCAACAATTTTTCAAGGCTTATTTTGCATTTGTACATTAAATAATACGAAAATCATATTTAATATTACATAGTATATGAATCCAGAGAGAAGAGAGAAGCCGCGAGGACAGAGAACACTGGCACCCGCAGCCCCGGAGTACTCTGTCCCCAGTAGGCGCGGGGCCACGGCTTCTCTCCGGCTTAAGCTATGGCCCCATGCCTGCCAGGGACCGAGAACACCGGCACCCGCAGCCTGCAGCCCCGGAGTTCTCTGTCCCCGGCAGGCGCGGGGTCGCAGCTTCTCTCCCGTGCTGGGCACTAGGCGGGCGCACATAAATGCCCTGGCGGGTGCCATGGCACCGGCGGGCACCGCATTGGGGATCACTGAGCTAAACAATATTTTTTGTATAATTCTTGTCTGTTCCTATGCTGTAATTTTATTTTTAATCTAAATGGATAAATGAGATTTAACAAATTTAGGCTTTTTAGTGGCACTCAGTGATCATTCAAAATCCCTCCTAAAAATGTATTTCTTCTCTGTATCTTAGAGTTTTATACTCTCCTATAGTATCTGCCTTCCATGTTAAAGCCAACAGCAAAGTCCCTGGAGGACATCATGGAATCTTGGGCACTTCTGCCTTTTCAGAATCAAAACTCTGCGTAGGGTAGGGGGTTTTGTTTAATTTTGGGTAGGGATTGGGGGCTGGTAGTGGTCTGGGAATAGAAAGGCGTGTCTGTATAGCGAAAGGCTTTGTCAAAGGGGAAAGTTTTGCACCATTTCATATAGATGGTCAGACTTTCTATTCACTGAATATTCTCCGGCAGATCCTTCCATCTTGCCTAGGAGAAGTGTGCAAGGGGGAAAGATAATACAAATAGGACTATCAAGATGTGTGCAAGCCTCAACCATATGCTATTATCACCCTTGTCCTCCTCCTGCCTTGGTTGGGACCCTCACGTTAGGTTTTTCTGAAAGTGGATTGCAGAATCTGCAGGGGAGGGATAATGTATTTGTTTTCTGGGGTGTGTAGTATATTCTTGGGGACTCGATTTATTTAAAATAACTAAAAATCCTCCTGTACTAGGTTTTAGGTGCCCTAACACACACATTAAGAAGCAATTCAAAATTTCAGCAGCATTACATAATCACTCCAGCAAGAGCTTAGCCAGCCTGCCACCCAGAAAAACTCCATTCCACCACTCCATCGTCTAGGAAGCACGCCCTTGCCTTCTCCAAAAACACATAAACGTATCTTTTGCAGCATGCTTGAATGATTATCAAATGCTGTCAATATCAGAGCAAGTAGGAGGGGGAAGCAAGTTCCAGAGACTTGAAGATCTCATGGAGAATGCCTTGCGAGCTGTCCCTCTCTTTTATAACGATAGGATCCAACTTGAGCCCTCCTACTAAGCACAGTTGTGGCAGTATGGCATAGAGAGAGAGGCAGTGCCTTAGGTAGGCTTCCCCAACCCATTCTATAAAGCCCTGGTGCTTTATAGGTCATAACTAACATCTTAAATCTCCACCTAGAAACCAATAGGCAGCCAGCACAGATCCTGCAGGACCCCTTAATGCTTAGTAAGCTATTTGGAAGATACAATGAGCAGCTATAGCAATTTCTGCCTTTTAAAATAGATGTATTTTAGAGCATTAGAAAGTTCTGGTGCAACAGGAAGAAATGTTTGACATAGTTACTGGTGACAGATTATTCATCTTAATCAGCTCTTGCATATTAAGCACAGAGGTGAAGCACTAACATTTGTATCAGCCCTAATGCATGTGTCTTTTCATTTACCTTTCCCCGCTATTCTATGAAAATAAATTGTTTAATGGGCAAGAGAGTCAGAAATACAAAAGAATAAACAGTACAATAATTAGTTACAACTAAGAAAAAACCTGGTACCCATTGCAAACCTAGAAGAAACAGTTTTTCATAGTAGAAAATACTATTTAGGGTGGTTGTTTTTTAATCCAGTAATGCGCGCACATAGTTGAAGGAAGGTGGGATGAGGAAATGAGCAAGGATCTGGCATTTCAAGAAGACTAGTGCAGTGTGGTATGGGGCCAGATTGTATGGTCAGTCTGTTGTAAGTGGATCATTTCTGGGTCCCAGACCCAGCTGGCTTGGACCGGGCGGGTCACGATTAGTCACTGTTTCTAGCTCTGGATCCCTAGGACACTCCCAGGCTCAGACTTCTTGTCTGAGGCCCCTCCTTGGAATATGGGATGCTTCTATCCAGCTGCCCTAGATCCCAAAACCTGTGTCAGGAACCTCCCAAGCTCTCCAGTCAGTTTACAAATGCTTCCCCAGAGCCTCACCTGGACTGTGGGCACTCTGGGCTTCTAGTTTAACCTCTGTAGGAACCATGTGGGCAAGCAAGAAACACAGGCTGAGCAAAGGAATTTCTTAACGACAATCACTTTTCTCTTAAAACATTGGCAGAGGCCCTGGAGGTTTTTCGCCTTCCTCTGCAGCGTGGGGCACGGGTCACTTGCTGGAGGATTCTCTACACCTTGAGGTCTTTAAACCACGATTTGAGGACTTCAGTAACTCAGACATAGGTTAGGGGTTTGTTACAGGAGTGGGTGGGTGAGCTTCTGTGGCCTGCGTTGTGCAGGAGGTCAATCTAGATGATCAGAATGGTCCCTTCTGACCTTAAAGTCTATGAGTCTATTAGAGAGTTACTGATCTTTGAAAAGAACACAAGTCCTGAGACACAGCCTCCCCATGTCTGATCTCAGCCCTTCTGGGAGTCTAAAGTATGTCACTGTTCAGGCTGGGCAGTCATACTTGCCCCACCTGCATAGAGAGTGCAGTGTTCTATAGGAGTAGGCAACTAGTTGAGTGACAAAGCTGATGGCCGTAGATTGTAGTCTTGATGGTCCTTTGAGGATTCAGTTAGCTTCCCTACCTGGGAAAGGTGTCTGGAATGCAGTACAATAGGCTCCCGTCTGGCAAGCTTAGACAGGTGTTCAACACCCAATATATCTTTGTATCTTTTCTCGTTCCCTCATGCTGTACCTTACCATGTATGGGGGAAAGAGTCACAATGCATAATATCCGTGTCATAACTTGCTGAATTGTATTAGACTAAAGACAGCCCATTGGTAATAGCTCAGTTAGCAATATGGTATCTATCTTCCTGTCCTCGCCCACAGACAACCTGCCAACCTTAAGCATATTCTCACCAGCAACCACGCACTGCACCATAACAACTCTAACTCAGGAACCAACCCATGCAACAAACCTCGATGCCAACTCTGCCCACATATCTACACCAGCAACACCATCACTGGACCTAACCAGATCAGCTACAACATCACCGGCTCATTCACCTGCACGTCCACCAATGTTATATATGCCATCATATGCCAGCAATGCCCCTCTGCTATGTACATTGGCCAAACTGGACAGTCACTACGCAAGAGGATAAATGGACACAAATCAGATATCAGGAATGGCAATATACAAAAACCTGTAGGAGAACACTTCAACCTCCCTGGCCACACAAGAGCAGATGTTAAGGTAGCCATCTTACAGCAAAAAAACTTCAGGACCAGACTCCAAAGAGAAACTGCTGAGCTCCAGTTCATTTGCAAATTTGACACCATCAGATCAGGATTAAACAAAGACTGTGAATGGCTATCCAACTACAGAAACAGTTTCTCCTCCCTTGGTGTTCACACCTCAGCTGCTAGCAGAGCACCTCACCCTACCTGATTGAACTAACCTCGTTAACTCCACACTAATATATACCTGCCTCTGGAGATTTCCATTACTTGCATCTGAAGAAGTGAGGTTCTTACCCACGAAAGCTTATGCTCCCAGTACTTCTGTTAATCTCAAAGGTGCCACAGGACCCTCTGTTGCTTTTTATTGAATCACAGATAATGGCTATTGCCTTAAGATGCAGGTGACCTACAAAACACTGAAAGATATTGCCAGATTTACTTCAACACTTTTGTGTACCAGCTGCCATTTTTGTTAAATTGACTTGGAAATATCCTGTGATAAATATTTGTCACAGCCAGTTATCAGTCAACTCTGTTCTCTTAAGCAAGTTTTGTCTGTATTTGAATTATTGTACAGTTTGAATATATAGGATATGCAGTAATTTAGGTTACATGAGAATTTGTTCGGTGTTTGCAAAAGGCAGCCTATAGCCAGCCTTAACCTTCAATACCAAAACAGATCTATGAGTCGGTTCCTAAATTCCTAAGATTATTTACAACTGAACTATAGTAAAGCAGCTTTAAGACAGTTTCAGGCGCCAATAAAGGAAGCAAATTCAAAGTGAAGTATGAATATACAACATTGGTGCCTTCCCCATTGCATTGTTCTGTGTGTACACAAGGAAGGGTACATGAAGCCCCCTGCCATTTTTGCCTCCTCTACAATTTTAATATATGCTTTTTTCTGAGTTCAAGGACTGGTCCCCACTTACGCTACCACTAGCCACCCCATTAGGAATAGGGAGGAATCAAGGGCAATTGCTTTGGCTCCTCACACTAATTAACAGAGCTATTCAGCCCTGGAGTTGAATGCCTGATGCACCTCCCCCTAAATACTGTAGCAGCAAATGTGCTTCCCCTGGGGACTCTGGCACTGTGACTGGCTTGGTGAGGCACATTGCCTTCTACATCTGCCATGGCCACTGTCCAAGTGTGGGTCAATGTCTAATAGGGATACACCAATAGGCAGGGCCGGCTCCAGACACCAGCGGAGGAAGCAGGTGCCTGGGGCGGCACACGCTAAGGGGCAGCATTCCGTCCACTGCTTCGGCAGTTCGGGCGGCTTTTTTTTTTTTTTTTGCTAGGGGCGGCAAAAATGGTAGAGCCGGCCCTGCCAATAGGTGTGGGTTGGCTCTTAATGTTTGGGAATTTTGCCATGGACTTCAGTGGGATAATTTGGCTCTGGAAAGTAACTGATGATTTTTTTGTTGTAGGATATATGGTATGTTTCATGCTTAATTGTGTAGTTCCTGGCTTTAATCAGTCGCTGCCACAACCTTAACATACTATTATACTTCCTTGTGAATGTTTACCTGTTTTTTGTGTGCAAGATGTAGATACCAGATTTAAATGTTTCCAGTCACCTAAATTAGTGTTCAGACTGAAGAAGGCGGACATAGTAAGATAGAAATGCAGTTGCTGTCCACACATATTATTTACTTTTCAAAATTAAAGTCATCATTGTTTGTTTCCAGACTGATCAAAGACGTTATTCAGAAGACAAATGAGTATTCTGCAAAAAAAATTAAAAGGATGTATACAGAGAAGTCTTGCTCCTATAATCACTGACGTCAACAGGAATTTATAGGGTAAAATTAGGCACATCTCTTAAATTCTATAGCAACACAATACAGATGCTTTGAAGTTCTAGCTAAGAGTATTTGTGAGGAAGTCACGTGGTATTAATTCCCCAAAACTGCTAATCAGTCTCCTATGATGCTTATTGTGAGGATACACATACTTTTTAAAAAAAAGTGTGTCAGGATGCCAGGCATAAGGGGGTCTTGAAGGTTCTAGAAGGAACTGTGCAGGGAAGAGAGAGCAATGTAGAGCCATATCAGCAAGTGTTGGGGACAGATTATCAGGAGAGCTCAGCTCCACACGAGGTACCAAAATGAAGTGGCCAGATATTTTTTTTAAGAACTCAACATGTTAGGTACTGAGCTCTTTTGAAAGGCTCTCCCCAGTTATGGCTGTTGAGCTCTTCTGAAAATTCTGGCTATAAGGGATACTTTTTTACTTATTTGACTAAAATTTCTGGTTCAGTTACATAAAAAAAATTCCTGAGCCACAGTTGTATGACACTTATGACTTCACATGCAGGGAATACATTTGCCACTTTTTTTTTTTTTTTTTTTTTTTTTAAACAACAACTTGTTACCTGCAACCAAAGGGGTTGCATCCTATCCAAGAGGGAAACCCCGTTGACTCCAAACGGACTAGTGTGGAACATTAAAGAGCATAAAACTTTGTTGCTCTGCTTTTCCCCCACAAAAGTGAGTCATGCAAGTGGATTCCTCCCCATCAGCTGAGTTTGCAGCTGAATGTATATGGCAGGAGGGGGAATAAAACCCCTAAACAGAAGGAAGTGAGGATCTCTATGCTACTTGGACTCTGAGAGGGTAAGGTTTTCTTGGTATAAACAAGAAGTCCCCAGCTGTTTAGCCTGTGTTAGCACAAAGAGACAAAGAGCTTACTTATTATAGAAGCTTCTATTACCTTTTGTAACAAAATTGTAATTCATTTGTGTATCTATGTTTACATGCTTATATCTTATAAATAACTGTTTCCTTTTTCCTATTAATAAATCTGTATATAGTTTATTGTAGGACTGGCTACAAGCATTGTCTCTGGTGTGAGATCTAAGGTGTGATTGACCTGGGGTAAGCGACTGGTCCTTTGTGATTAGGAGTAACCTGAATATTGCTGTGATACTTGGTATAAGGGACCACCTATTAAAAAGGCAAGCTTACCTGGGTGGTGAGTCAGATCGGAGTATCCAAGGGGGCTGTCTGTGACTCCATGTTAAGGCTGTTATAGTGCCTCAGGAGTTTACACCTGATAATTAGTTGGTGAAATCTAAATTTAGAGCTCACAGCCAATTGGGGGTTTGTCTTAGTTCTTAACAGTCACACTCTTGAGTCACTGCAGTCAGCTTGACAATCCTCTTTACTGATATGTTGTTAGTAATTTCTCTCTTGGTTGTCTAACATATCCTGTATCCGTTAATCCAATTACCTCTCTAAAGATGTGGGCCTATAAATATTACAAATTAACTGTGAAATGTGTTCAAGACATGGAGGAAAATAGAAATGTAAGTTGTCTGATCATAAATCCAAGGACCACTGATGTGTGTGGGAGGGGGAAGCATACAATATCCTCTACAATACATTCCTTTCTTGGTTTTTATATTACTGATCTCTCAGGACAGCCCCTAAGGACATTGAAGTGATAGTTACTATTTTTAGCAGAAATTGCCCTATTTATTTTATCTTTATTGGTTCAACTCCGTAGGTTTAAATTTCTGTATTAGATGAAGAAATCATCCATCATGTTTCTGGTCCTTCTCATTCCTATTTTAAAGATTAAACACATTAGCCTTCCTACATCCAGCTTCGCTCTAGTGTTTATATTTGATAGCCTGTGTGTGTGTTGTGCATAATATGTATTATATGCACGACATTAATATTGTACACCTTATCAGGTATAAATCCATGGTAGGCCCACATCTTGAATACTGTGTGCAGTTGTGGTCGCCCCATCTCAAAACAAGATTTATTGGAATTGGAAAAGGTTCAGAAAAGGGCAACAAAAATGGTAAGGGGGTATGGAACAGCTTCCGTATGAGGAGAGATTAATAAGACTGAGACTTTCCAGCTTGGAAAAGAGATGATAAAGGGGGGATATGATAGAGGTGTATAAAATCTTGACTGGTGTGGAGAAAATAAACAAGAAAGTGCTATTTAATCCTTCTCATAACACAAGAGCTAGGGGTCACCAAATGAAATTAATAGGCAGCAGGTTTAAAACAAACAAAAGGAAGTATTTCTTCACAAAATGCACAGTCAACCAGTTATGGTACTCTTTGTCAGAGGATGTTGTGAAGGCCAAGATGAACAGGGTTCAAAAAAAGAACTAGATAAGTTCATGAAGGATAGGCCCATCAATGGCTATTAGCCAGGATGGGCAGGGATGGTGTCCCTAGCCTCTGTTTGCCAGAAGCTGGGAATGGGCGACAGGGGATGGATCACTTGATGATTACTTGTTCTGTTCATTCCCTCTGGGGCACTTGGCATTGGCCACTGTCGGAAGACAGGATACTAGGCTGGATGGACCTTTGGTCTGACACAGTATGGCCCTTCTTATGTATGATTGCTGGGTAGTTATGCTAAGTCACACACCTGTACTCTGTATTTTGTTTTCCCCAGAATGCTCTTCACACTTGTTCACTCACGCTAAGGTATATCGCATAACACTTTGCACAGCTGAACTCTGCTCTTGGCTCATACAAATACATAACCTGACAGAAACAAGATGTATGACTAATAAGTCCTGGTACAATTAAGAAGTGCCTCCATGGACACCTGGAATGAGGTATCCAAAACAAAAATAAGAAGAGTACAGGACAGTGCAGAAAAATCAGTATAAGAAACTGGTAGAGACTATTGGGGTTATGTATAGAGTGCCTTTAGCTTGTAAACAGCCACAATATAAATACAGATAATCTTGAGTGCATACTTTGGAATCAGACCTATGCAACGTGAATGCTATGAGTGGTATGTATGTCTCCTTTTTATTTTGTACTGCTTTCCCTTTGACTGATAAACTGACTATGCGCAGCTATTTGCACTCAAATATTTTTGAACCGCAAGTGTAGTCAGGTAATTGGCTATATCTAGTCAAATTGCAAAATGGTGTAGAATTAGATCAATTAGGTACTTTATCTATGTTCAAAATCTAGCTATAATAATAAAGGTACAGACACCTTTTTTTGTATAAATAGATTACAGTACATGCACCGATATATTTTATTACCCTGCATTATTTTGAAAGTTGTTTGATTGGAGAGAACTCCAGACTAACCTTTTCCTGGTGATATACAGGATAGATCAATAGAAAAGAAATTACTACAGTTAGGAGATTGAAATTCTCTCTCCCCCCACATGATGTCAGCCTTTTCCTTCACATTGCTATGTAAAGTAGCAAATATGGATGAACTCCTGGCCTACTGAAGTCTAGGATTTTTGCCACTGAAATCAGTGGAGTCAGGATTTCATCCAACCTTTTTAAAAGCAATCTAAACAAAGCTACTGTACTCTGAATCAGAATTTGGTAACTATATCCATGATGTCTCACAATTTGCTAAAATGGATACCAATAATTAGCTTGTATTAATAATGGTCTATTCCATCTGAGGATGCTTAGACCCACCAATCAGTTGAACTGCGAGTCTGCTCTAGAAATTATTTTGGAGATGTTTGATGGTCTGTGTTATACAGGCGATCAGGCTAGATGATCACAATGTTCCCTTCTGGCCTTAGAATCTATGAAAGCAAGACTTCTATTAACTCTAAAGATTAGAGAAATAATCAAATTTCAGTTTGACAGTGCAATTCTCTCAAAAATATTGTTAAAATACAGTACTAGTTCTCTCCTTAAGAAAAGGAGTTCAGAACTGTCAGCTTTTGGGGGGGAGCGGGTGTCTACTTGCAAACAGAGCTGTCCTTAGGATTTATGGGGCCCTACACAGTATTATTAAACTGGTTTCCCTATGCCCCTTGCTCTTATCAACACAAACATAAGCTTACAGTATTCTACAGAGGTGTGTAACTATTATCTCCCTAACACACACACACCCCTGTATACAGCTGGACACACCCCTTTATACAGTTGATTCGTGGCGTTCAAGCTCCGGGAGGGAGGGGGAGGAGCGGGGACCAGGCGTGCTCGGGGAGGAGGCAGGAAAGAGGTGGATGGAGGCTTGGGAGAAGGGGTCGGGGGGGGGAGGGGGTGTCGAGCACCCCCCTGGCAAGATGAAAAGTTGACACCTATGGTCCCGGTGCTGCCCCAAATTTTCAGGTGCCCTACATAGTCGCATATGCCTAAGGACGGCCCTGCTTGCAAAGTAAGTTAAGTCAGCCACAATAAACAGAGGCAGAGAGAGCCATTCCATTCCCCCATGCCAAATCCTGGCCAGGCAAACAAAGTAGAAAAGTTTTGCCTACAGATATTTCAAGGGCATTGGGGGAAACCAGAACCCTTGTATTCATCCTCGAGAAAGCCCAGGGCATCTGTGCAGCCTTGTCATTCCCATGTCTGGGAATTTCCTCTTTAAGATGGTGATGATGTTTCTTAAGTCATGAGAATGGGTATCTAATCTATACTGTAGTTTAGTGCAACACCACCTGAAGATGGAAATTCAGATGCTTCAGTGAATATTCTTTGGTACTTAATATTTTTGTTCTTCAGAGAAACAATTAACAGCTCACTACAGAATTTCTGTGTCACAGTATTCTTTAGAGATGCTGATGCATACATAGCTATTTTACAAGTACTGGGTAAACTGTAAATTTCCTTGAACAGGAACTAAATAGCTCCTGAAATTTAGTAGTTCTGCTTTCATTATGAAAACTGTGTGTCAACTTTTATTAGTTACCAACTATTTCTCCTACAAGGAACTGATAAACTCTCCCAGATTCGCCAGCAGAACCTTGAAGCTTCTTGAAGTACAGCTATGCTAGGGGGTTATTCACAGACCTTCCTCTCTCCTTGTGCCCCACACTACTTACCTGGTCCCAATTACCATAGCATTGGAATGCCTGACAATCTTGAGTGACTTTATCCTCGCAGGCATCCCTGTGATGCAGTGTTCCTTCTAATTTTTCCCAGGACTGGAGCAGAGGGTTGGGTTGCGGGAGAGGGGAGGGTTCTGGCTGGAGGTGCAGACCCTGGGGTGGGGCCAGGGATGAGGGGTTTGGGGTGCAGGCTGCCCAGGGGCTACAGCAGGGAGAGAGGACTCCCCCAGCTCTCTCTCCCTGCAGCAGCCCTGGGGGGGGGGAAGGAGGGGAGGGAAGGAAGAGGTGCCTCTACCCCGGCTGCCAAACTGAGCCCTTGTGTGGGGCTTAATAGGCAGCTGCATAGCCGCACAGTTTAGAGGGAAACTTAGTCTGCGAGGTAGGAAAGAATTCTGTGCACATTGCACATGGAGACTGAGCCACAGAGATTAACTGACTTGCCAAGGACAACACAATAGGTTGCAACAGGTACACCTCTACCCCGATACAACACGACCCGATAGAATATGAATTCGGATATAACGTGGTAAAGCAGCGGGGAGCCCTGGGCCCTTTAAAGCACTACCTGAGCCCTGCTGCTTTACCGCATTATATCTGAAGTCGTGTGGAGGCCCGGGCCCTTTAAATCCCTGTCCGAGCCCTGCTGCCAGAGCTCCGGTGGTGATTTAAAGGGCCCGGGGCTCCCTGCAGCGGCCGGAGCCCTGGGCCCTTTAAATCACTGCCGAGAAAGCTGGTCCAGTCCGGCACGGCATACCGGCTCTTGCCAGTACGCCGTACCGGACCGAACCCGATATAATGCGGTCTCACCTATAAGGCGGTGAGATTTTTTGGCTCCCGAGGACCGCATTATATCGGGGTAGAGATGTACCTCACTACAGGATGAAGCTCTCTACAGCAAAACGTGCAAAACTAAGGTTTTATCTTCACTGGAGATTTAATCCAGGTTCAATCATGAATTTTCCCCTTAACATGTTCTATGTTCACACATCAATGCGCCTCTATTGCTTCTAGACAGTGAGGTGGCCACCTCGCTATGAGGTGGACCCCCAGTTAATTTATCTTGTTTGCATTGTAGCTAACCTTATGTTAGCAATACACAAGGGCCATAGCAAATCAACAAACATCTATGAACCCTTTTTTAAAAAAAAATTCACGTGGAGGTGAGGGAGACAAGGTGGGTGAGGTAATATCTTTTATTAGACCAACTTCTGCTGAGGAGAGAGACAAGCTTTTGAGTTACCCACAGCTCTTCACATCTGGGCAAGGCAGTCTTATGATATTTGATCTTTTGAGGCTGTCAGTATGGCATTTACCCACTGAGTTCAATGTGGCTACGCAATATGTAAATCAGGGAAGAATTTAATCTTTGAAACTAGAGCAACCTTTAAGAAGGGTACAGTTCTCCATTAGCTTGTACAGATCTTCCCTCCTCTTCCCCGGCCTGCTGGCACTTATGTAGCTAGTGATCCGGTTTTGTTGGTGTGGTTTCTCATGACTCCTCCCACAGCGGGGAGGGGGGGGGGGGAAAGCGGGCGTCAGAGGAAAGGAATCAGTCCTGGCTTGGTAAAAGAGCTGAAGCCAGACAGCAGCGGCTCGATCTTCCTGGAGCTAGCGTTCTGTGAGGAGGTAGGTAAGAGCACTTTCACTGTGCGTGTCTTTAACCGGAGACCAGATTTTTGTTTGTAAAGGTTCATTGAGTTACACCTAGGTCTGCCTGGAATCCGATTCTCTTTATTTTTCCTGGACTTTTAGGTATACATACTGGATGTGTTAGTGTGTAATAATATTAATATCAAGGACTTTGGGGGTGATGAAATGGGAGAGGAGGGGGAATATGTGACTCTTCGATTGTCTTCTTTCAGCAGACTTCCTTTGCTATTGCCGAAAAGGAAAAGTTAGTTTCATTTTCTCACCCTCTTGTTGTAGAGGCCGATATTTTTTGCAATCTCTTCCCAAACGCTAATGGTGGAACAAGCCTTCTATATCCCCTCCCCCTGCTCCAGCTCCCAGCGCATTTCAGCCTCCTAGACTATGGTAATATCTTGTATAATATTTAGACGAAGTTTCGCTCTTGGAAACGCATCCGCTCCTGTCACAGGAGGTTTTCAGACACGATTGTTGTGTCCTGATCCCTCGATTCAGTTGCTTTTTCTGGTGTGCTGCCAGGGCTTGAAAAACTGGCCCACCGACTCCCAGCCGAAGGAGTAAGGCTGATTCCTCCCCGTCAGACACGCCTTAACCCCGGACAGCTGCCTGTCATTCCCTGGGACTCCTTTAAAGCGGGTAGGTTAAGTGCGGAAGCGGGTGTGCAGGAGAGGACACTGTCTCTTTAACAGCCACCTCGCCCAGGAGTGGCTCCGAACTGTGCGTCTCTGCTGGGCGGAACTGAAGGGGAGCGTGCGCACGGGGTGAGTCCCCCAGTTTATACCCTTGTCCCGGACCAGAGCTGGGGCTTTCTATGCAAATGACGGTGTGATGCGATTAAAGAGTTCTCGACGCCTTGCCCGGGGGTTGTTTGCCCGAACAGTGACGAGTATATTTCATAAATAAGTTCATCCACTGGGCTGCCTCCTTCACTGCTTCCTTTCGGTGACGGTCTCTGTCTACACAAGGCAGTAGTAGAGGAAGAGGATTTTTTAATCTCCTTCTCTCCTCCCACCACCGGCCAGAGGTGGGGAGCACCCCGGCCCACTGCCAGCACAGGGTTCTGCTAGTTTTTCCTGACTGGGAGAGTAGTGGGGATTTCCATATCCCATTCCCATGCTGAGGATGGGAGGGGGAAGTAGGGAGAATTTTCACCTCTGCCCCCACACTCCTGGCACTTGCTATGTGTACACCCTACCTGGGTTTTGGTATTTAAAAAAAAAGCCCTCATTTATAGGGTTGCCAGGTGTCGGGTTTTCAACAGAATGCCTGGTTGAAAAGGGACCCTGGTGTCTCCTTTCAGCACCACTGACCAGGCCCTTAAAAGTTCAGTCATCAGTGCAGGCAGGGTCCCTACCCGGCTCCACACAACTCCCAGGAAGTTGCCAATCTCCCTCTGGCTTCCAGGCAGAGGGATGGCCCAGTGCCAGCTCAGCTGCTCCCATTGGCTGGGAACCACGGCCAATGGGAGGTGAAGGGGCAGTGCCTACAGGCACAGGCAGCACTGAGAGCCATGTGCTCCGCTTAGGACCCAGGGAGATGCCAGCAGCTTCCCGGGAGCCACCTGAGGTAAGCACCACCTGGAGTCCACACCCCCTCCTGCACTCCAAACCCCTCATCCCTGGCCCCACCCCAGAGCCTGCACCCAAAGCCGGAGCCCTCACCCCCCTGCACCCCAGCCTGGATCCATCTCCTGAACCCTGAACCCCTCATTTCTGGCCCCACCCCAGAGCCCACATCCTCCAACCCAGAGCCTGTACCGCATCCCAACCCCCTGCCCAGTGAAAATGAATGAGTGAGCAAGGGTGGGGGAGAGTGAGCAGGGGCATGGCCTTGAAAAAGGGGCAGGGGAGGGGGCAAGGGTGTTTGGTTTTCTGTAAATAGAAAGTTGGCAACCCCACTTATTCAACATTTCAAGAAATGGGTGCAGGACACTAATGAAGCATAAAACAGGATTACTCCCCTGAAGGATTGGGGCAAAACACAGTGATGGGGTGTGGCCTCAGGATAAGATACACCTCCCTTTGAGTAAGAGGCACTGATTTGTGGGTGAAGTTTAGGCCACATGAAGGCACCCCTACCATTCCACCCACATGATCCAAGCAAGACTGGAGGACCTTCAATTTATGAAATAGGGAAGTCACTAGTGCTCCCCAAGAAACAGAGAATTACTGTTTTTCTACATGGTTATTCACTTCTGGTCTCTTCAGTAGAAAGTAGAATAATTGACATACCCCAAGAAACCACAAGTCCTTCAACATAATGAGCTCTAATCTACGTCTAGTACAGGGGTCGGCAACGTTCGGCACGCGGCTCACCAGGGTAAGCACCCTGGCAGGCCGGGCCAGTTTATTTACCTGCTGACGTGGCAGGTTCGGCCGATCGCGGCCCCCACTGGCTGCGGTTCGCTGTCCCGGGCCAATGGGGGCGGCGGGAAGCTACGGCCAGCATATCCCTCAGCCCGCACCACTTCGGCCGAACCTGCCGCGTCAGCAGGTAAATAAACTGGCCCGGCCCGCTAGAGTGCTTACCCAGGCGAGCCGCGTGCCGAACGTTGCCAACCCCTGGAGTAGATCCTTTATGAGGTTTCAGATTAGTTATATGAAAACTGGCATTTAAAAAAAAAAAATCTCAGAACTGAAGCTTAAGTAATGTCTTGAACACTCAAATAATTGCTTTGGTGACAAGAAATTTTAGCTTTGGATCTTATGTTTTAACAGACTCAATATACTGTTGTCCTAGTAAAAAGAGATCACTTACCACTGACCATAGCACCAGTGAGAATCTCTCTGAGGAGGACATTGTGCATGTCATCTGAGGTGGGGAGGAGATAAGAAGTAAAGTTCAGACTGTGAGAGGAGGACAACTATACTGAGTTGTCAAACAAGGAACTGGGTTTACAGAAAAATAATCTTACAGTTATGCAACATTACTCCTTGTGCAGCAACACCTAAATGTATAACTTGCATGTCCACCTTATGAAGTGTTGTAGCATTGGGGCTTTTAATGTAACTCATTTGTTCCTCATGGAATTTTGCTTCCTTGGGCTGAAATTCATTCACATCTAGATGCTGGCAAAAGAGGCAAAAGTCTAATTTAAATCCACATCCTCAAAAAGTCATTTAGGTGTCTAACTCCTATTGAAATCAATGGGAATTAGGTGTCCATATACCTTTTAGGATCGGAGCATGTGCGTATAATCCCAAAAGGTGCTAAGTATCTTCCACGAGACACTGAGTACCCTGGACTCCCATTGCAAGAAGTCCTCAGCACTTTACAGAATTTGGTCCCTAGTTGGTGTTGGCCCTCAACCAACATGTATTTCACTCTTACAATTTCATACAAGTCCTGTTTCAACATTTAGGATTGTTAATATTGAAACAGTTACATATTAGAAAATATATGCCCAGTGTTCTATTTTATCAAAGTGACTATTTGCTGACTTGTAATTACTTACATTCATAAGTGATTTGGGACAGGATCAGGGCCTTAGATTGTAAGCAATTTGGGGTAAAAACTGTCTTCACTCAAAAAGAACGAGGAGTACTTGTGAGTACACCTTAGAGACAAGTACTCCTCGTTCTTTTTGCTGATACAGACCAACGCGGCTACCACTCTGAAACCTGTCTTCACTCAGGAAGTTATACATTACTTAATAGAACAGTAATTCCAAATTTCAACAGAATTGGTGTAGTTTTAAAGGCCTGATTTTCAAAAATGTACATGCAGTTCTTGCATGTGCATACTGGTTATGTAGATGAGAAATTACTAGTTAGATATATTCTTGACCAATTGCATGTGCAAATGCCTGATTTAGAGAGGTAAGTTACAGTAGGTGTGCAGTTGTGTACATACATTTTGAAAGTCAGGCTATGAAATAGCACAGGGAACTGCATTCCCTGCATCATATTAAGTATGAATTGTTCTGCTGTAGAAGGAAAAAAAAAAAGGACCCTGAGGGCATGAATTCATTTCTTGGTAATACAAGACCGTGAATAGTGTTTGTGTTTAAAACTATATTTTTAGGTCTACCCATATATTGTCACTTGAGTTAGGATCTTAATGTTATGGGTTCATAGATTTTAAACTGCATTTAGTCACATGTTTACATTACATGGCATTTCTTTCATTTCAGTGAAAGGATTCCAGTTTTCTCGGGGTGGTGATGTTGTTTTTCTAAGCTACACACTTTGCTATTTTCCTCCCATTGCATTCTTTGAAGTAAAACTTTAAAATGATATTACATCTGACTTCCAAAAGTTTGCCTTCCAACACCTGAATGTGGTAGGGCAGTAATGTTCACTCCATTTCATACATGGGGAATTGAGGCAGAGATGCAATATTGCCAACATTAAATGTTCAAAAGGCATGAGTCAGGGCTAGCCTCCCGTTCCCTGCCCCCCAAAAGAAATGATTTTAGAAAGTTAATATTGGATTCTTTTTATTTGCCTTAGGTTGCCTACCCCTGAGCTAGAGTATGAAAAGATAGATCATTTGATAGTTTTAGGTGTCAGAAATATACAATACAAATACTTTGTCTTCATATAGCAGGACTTTTTATTTAAGGATTTTAAAGTGTTTTTACAAGTTTAGTTAAGCCTCACAGCTCCCTTATGAGATCAATTACATGCATACCATATAGCAGGGGTTCTCAAACTGGGGGTCAGGACTCCTTGGGGGTGACAAGGTTATTACATAGGGGATCATGAGCTGTCAGCCTCCACCCCAAACCCCATTTTGCCTTGAGCATTTATTGTGGTGTTATAAATTAAAAACACTTTTTTATATATTTGGGGGGAGGGGGCATGCAGAGGATTGCTATGTGAAAGGGGTCACCAGTACAGAAGTTTGAGAACCACTGCCATATAGCCTGGCCCATATACCAAAACTGATGGCCATGACAGGGGCTTACCTTCCATCCATGTGAATGCAGCCATTGCCCAAGTTTCCTTGCTTGTAAGATAGCTCTCCAACTAACTGGAACTATATTCCTTCAAAGTAGTGACAATTGATAAGAGAAGAATCTGATGTAGATACGTTCTATCTTCTCTTCTTGGGCCATAGGCTCTCCCTCAGGATTTCATGTCAATCCAGCAGCACCCTGCTGATGGGCCCTCAGGGAATGATGAGTTCAAGCATAGGTCCTTTGACAGAAGAGCAGGCATTAGGTGTAGCAACACACTCTCCCTTCTTCTCTTTCCCCAAGTTTAAAGGCCAGACAACCACAGGCCAGCATTGTCAGCATTCACAGTTTGTTTAGCCACGTTCTAGACACCCACTCACTTCTCCCACTCCTTAATGCAGTTAGTTTCCTGCTGCCTTAAAGGGCTAATCTGCTGCAGCTGCTAGCAGCCAACCCTTGACAACAATACCCTGTTCCCAGGTCTGTGTACTTGGGCTATTATAATCATCCAAACCTATTAATTAAGCCCCTGGCCAGGGTTTGAGGGAGAAGAAAGCAACCTAGCACAAACCCAGGTAGTCTCTTAAGTCTTGTCTTCATTACAAAAAAGAAAAATAGGTGTGTTCCTAACTCAAGTTAGTTAAATGCAAGGTAAAATCTTAGTGAAGACAAGACAGTTTGTAGTTTCCACACAAGTTAGCAGGTGGAGTTAAAGTTTAATGTGAAAATTGTAAACTGCCTTGTCTTCACTAGGATTTTACCTCTTCTTAGTTAACTCAAGTTAGCTAGCGCAAATAAGAGCACGCACCTTTTTTTTTTTCCCCATAGTGAAAATGAGGTCATAAGGTACACTTTTACTCAGCTGCCTTTTCAGGCCTTTTCATCAGCTCTTAACTGGCTTTTTCAGGCTTTTCTCAGACTGTTAGACTGAAGAGACTAACAACTCTGTGACTTTCTTTATGGTGTATGCAGGGATCCTCACAAGAAGTCTTGTTCCTGTCGTACTCTCCCTTTGTTCTTAGGGAAAGGGGCTACTTCTATTCCCTAGCACCCTCTGACAGCCTCTAACTCCTATCAACCTGAGACTACATTTCTCAGAATTCCAGCCATTCTAGATTGAAACTGGGGTAGGACTGACTCTTAGCATGTCTTAGGGTACGTCTACACTTACTGGAGGTTCCGGCAGCAGGCAATCGATGTTCTGGGATCGATTTATCGTGTCTGGTTTAGATCGATCCCGGAAGTGCTCGCCGTCGACGCCGGTACTCCAGCTCGGCGAGAGGAGTACACGGCATCAACGGGGGAGCCTCCCTGCCGCGTCTGGACCCGCGGTAAGTTCGGACTAAGGTATTTCGAATTCAGCTACGTTATTAACGTAGCTGAATTTGCGTACCTTAGTCCGAAGTGGGGCGTTAGTGGGGACCAGGCCTTAGAGAGCCAGCACACCTTGTTATACTGTGAAAAGAGAAACTTTCTTCTGCGCTTAACAAACCACAATCTCTGTTGAGGGTTTGCACTGTTTACAGAATGTTAGTTCATAATTCATGAGTGTGTTAGGGCAGGATCCTGAGGCTCTGGGACTGGTGATCTGAGGGGTGTGACAGAGCAATAAGAAACAGTGCAATTCTGCCACCTTTACTCACATTGAGTAGTACCTTATTCCACAAGTAGTCCCATTGATTAGGCGCTAGGCATTTTTGAAAATCACACTGTGTCTATCTGTATCTTTAGGTGCCTAAATACCTTTAGGTCCCTAACTTCTCTGCTCTTCAATATTCTCATCTATAAATAGGGGTAATAATACTAAACTGCTGTACATTACAAGCTGAGAACTAATTAATCAATGTTTGTACAGTGCATTGAGATCCTCCAGTAGAAGAACAAAATACTATTATGATCTAAATGTTAGAGTGATAGTAACTCACCATAAACTACCAATTGTGATTTTTTTGGACCTGATTCTATGAGATGCTGCTTGGTTGCCAACTTTCTAATCAGACAAAACCGAACACCCTTGCCCCACTCCTTCAAGGGCCCACCCTGCTCTCTCCACCCTCCATCGCTCGCTCTCCTCCCTCCCCCCCCCAGTCACTCGCTCATTTTCACTGGGCTGGGAGGGTCCCTTTTTGACCAGGTGTTCCGGTTGAAAACCGGACACCAGCAACCTGAATCAGCTCTGAGTTGGGCCCACTTACCTATCATTTTGTGATGCTGATAAATAAACAAGATACCATGTTCCTGTGACAGGGTTCCCAGGGTGCAGCCTGAACTATGGGACAGCTGAGCCCTCTTGTCCCACCAACTTGGGGTCTCTCTCTCACAATGTGATGCTTTGACAAGTACCTGTTCTTATACAGGTTCTGACAGGTACTGTTCTTATACAGACATCCACAGGCAGGGACATACCCAACTGAGTTACATGAATGCTTCTCCCAGCCACTCATGAATATAACAATAGAGAGGCTCCAGCCAATTCCCCCCAGCTTGGCACCCAAAAACTGTACCGTCTTGCCCTAGTCAGAAGCCTGACTAGTGTAAATTTGTTACCCAGTCCACTCCTCCTTCAATATGGAGAGGACACAAACTAGTCTTTGTAAACTGAGGTGAGATTTCCCAAGCACTTCAACCAAAACACACTGTTTTAGGTAAAATATAAAACAGATTTATTAACTACAGAAAGAGAGATTTTAAATGATTATAAGTAGTAAGTGTAGTGATCAAAGTTGCTTACCTAAGAAATAAAAGGAAATTCGCAATCAGTTCTATAAAGTGAACAGGATTTGAATCGAGCAGTATCTCACCCTGATAGATGGTACAAACAGGTCACAGATCTTCAATACACAGGCTGGAGCTCTCCTCCAGCCTGAGGCCCCTGTCCCCTTTTTCAAAGTTTTTGTCCTCCTGACACGTTTCCAGGTGTTGAGTTGTGGAAGGGTGAGATCAAGTCATGATGTCACTTCCCCTCTTTATAGTTTCTTCCAGCTTGCTTGTGACATGGGTGTCCGCCTCCATTAGTCAAGGATTCTACATTGTCTTAAATGCTACCTCTGAGAAGTCTCCATTGTGTACAGTTCCTGGAATAGTGGATTCTCTTTAATGGACCATCAGCATGTCTGGCTACTCCACTGTTGTATCTGAAAGGCCGGTTGTGGCTGTTCCCAGCCTCACAATGTATTTGGGTATGACACACATAGCAAAAATTCATAACTTCCCGTACAATGATAGCACATACGATCCAACAGGATATTAATGTCCAACAGATCAAGGCTTTTAAAATGATACCTCACAGGCATACTTTGTACAAAACATATCATAATTATATGACAATGCTAAGTACGGGGGTTCCAGGGTGTTTCTTTGAGGTACACAGTGCCCCAGGGCCGAGATCCTCAAAGGTATTTAGGCACTTAACTCCCATTTATTTCAGGGGAAGATAGGCATCGAAATGCTGTACCTTTGAGGATCTGGGCCAACCTGCATAACTAGATCTTCATTTACTGTGACATGAATGTTGGATGATGACACTTTCTTTGTCTTCTCTCTTCATGTTACAGATCCAGGAGTATTGTATTTTTGTAAACCCTAAGCTCTTGGAGGCTACAAAGATGTCGCTGGAAGATATTCACATGAACACGCAGGACTTGCTGCAGAAGGAAGAACTAGATGCTGGAGGATTTGGAATGGTTTCTTTATGTTATCACAAGAAATATGGGCTTGTGGTATTAAAAACAGTATATACGGGACCCCAGCGCACAGAGTAAGTTGGAGAGAGGGGGTTGATTCTCATTTACGCTAAGGCCCCTTCACTGTGACAGTGTAAAGGGGCCTTACACGTACACCCATTTTGAGGCCCTTTTACACTGCCAAAGTAGTGTAAAGAGATCTTAGGATAAATGGCAATTCGGGGCAGAGAATATTTTCAGGATGGATATAACGTGTGCAGCACATTGCATAGTGTATACTTAAGCTTCAGTTCTGATTTTTTATTTTTTTTTATTTTTATTAAATGCAGATGATGGAGAATGTGTTCTACATTAGGACTAAGTGTGATTTATGGTGATTATGTGAGTGGAATCTGTTATTACCAAACTGCATTTCATTACATATTACATGGACTGTGCAGCGAATTCATCTTCACTAGCTGTCCTGAACTATTATGTACTATCTCTATGTGCAGCATTGCTGTGTTCCACCCAGTTGCTGTGATCCCTGCATTGCACTTCTTGCCTCGTTGAGTGTTGTAAAGCATTTTTACTTTATTTTAAAGGGAGGCAGTGTTGCCTAATAGATAGAGCACTGAACTTGGACTTGGATTCAAATCCCTGCTTTGCCATAGCTATCCTGTGTGACTGTGGGTGAATCATTTCCCTGCTCAGTGCCTCAGTTTCCCCATTTGTAAAATGGGGATGATGATACTGATCTCCTTTGTGAAGCAATTTGCTACAGATGAAGGGAGAGATTATATAGCATTTAAAATCTTTGGAAGAAAGATGTTGTATGTGGATATTGCAGGCACCAGTAGAACTTTCCACTAAGGTTTTTATTTTTTTCTCCAAAGCTAACCTTTCTAAAGCATTGCCTCATCTTTATAATGAAGTTCTCCATTACCTGGGAATTTAACAGTTTCCACATGGAGTCCTTAAAAGCAAATAAATTCTTGTGTGCTTAAATGAAAGCAAAAACTCAACTGGGTGGCACTTTTTTTAAATATGTAAGTGAAAAACACAATCAGGCACTTAACTGGAAATGTCCAGTTAGGAGTAGCAGGAAAACAATTTCTATTATTTTAACTAATGCTGCCCAGGCCAACAGCCAGGTTTGAACCCCAGCACTACACCATGACGAGCGGGAGCCTCTGTCCTTTGAACTGAAGGACTAACAGCTTGGGGTCAAGTCCACTGCATTTAATGCAAAGACTCCATTAACTTTGGGTCAGGCCCTAAGTCCATTAGCTGGGAGCAGTAGTAGAGATGTAAACCTCTTATGTGGACCAATCACTAGAAAGACACAAATACCCACATTCTTCTAATTCGGTATAAAAACTGAACTGAGACTATGGAACAGTTCCCAGTTTAGTTTTAAGAGCGCAAAGTGAATGAAGAGACTCTGATAGTCCACAGACTGCTGCCCGCAACGCTTTTCTCCCCAACCTTCTGGCTGCCTTTACTGTTTTTCTCTCCTCCTCTATCTCAAATCCTTAAGTTTATTTTTACTTAAAATGTTGATCAGAAGCCTTTAAAAAGCTCCTAATTGAGCCTAGAGCAGCTGAAAGCAGCCCAGCCTCTTCTGTATTGCTGTAGAGTGACACTCAAGACTGGGAAGGGGCAGTTTCACTTTGAATCACAGCCTGGGAGAGTGCTAGCACACAACATACTACAGGGAAGCTGCTACTTCCTCTTGCACTATGGCCACAATTCTTTTTCTTCTCACTAACTTTACTCTTCCCCATTTAACACAATGCTTACAGGGTTGTTGTTGTTGTTGTGTTTTTTTTTTAACAATCCTCGATGAGCTCCTAGCTGTGCGCTCTTGAGTGATGATGCAGATCACCAGCTGACCAAGCAGAATGTGGCTTTCGACAATCAGTGTTGCAAGCCATTAATCCATAATAACAAGGGTTATGAACATCCAGTATCCACAGTCAGTGCTTAATTTGTGCCTGGGCTTGCCGGGCTAAGTCCTGGCACCTCTAGGCATGGCAGTTCATAGCCCTGGCACCTCTGGGTTCCCAGGCAGAAGCCACTGCTCTCTGGCCACCCAGCTTTGAAGGCTGTGCTGGCACCAGCAGCAGCGCAGAAGTAAGGGTGGCAATATCCATACCATGCCACCCTTACGTCTGTGCTGCTGCTGCGGCAGTGCTGCCTTCAGAGCTGGGAGGCCAGCCAGCAGCCACCGCCGCTCTCCGGCCACCCAACTACTGCTTAATTTGTGCAGCTCTTTCATGACAAATTAAACACTGTCCACAGCCATGGTTGGATGATCCCTCTGTAATAAATCCTGTCTGAAATTAGCTTTTAAGTCAGTCCCGGAATACTAGCACTTTACTAAAGAATCCTAGGCCTTGTCTACACTTACAGCACTAGCGCTTACTCCCATCAGCATAGGTACTCCACCTCCCTGAGGCACGGTAGCTAGGTCGACAGGAGAAGCCCTCCTGTTGGCATAGCACTGTCTACATTGGGGTTTAGGTCAGTGTACAGTAATTGTGTCACTCAGGGGTGTGGCGCGACATAGTTATACTGACACCAGTTGGTGACCAAGCCCTACGTCTCTCCATTCAAGTTCCTGCACTAACTATCCAAAGCCCTTCTCTTTCTTTTTCTCTCTGTCTCCCTCTTTCCCTGTGTTTTTTTAGGCATCTCACTTATGGATCCTTCAACCAACAGGACAGTGTTTCATAAACTTTTGAAAACTGAGCCCCCTGTGGGAATATGAAACTAATTGTGCCTCCGTCAGCTCCACCATCTATTGCTAAAAGCCTACCCCGATTTTATAATGTTATGAAGTTAGATTGTATTTCTAACTGCCTTCTTAATTTTTTATATTAAGCAATGACTTACAAAGTATATTCATTGGCATCTGAGTTAGTGCCCACTGAGATGTTCATACCTTTCACATTTATTGTTTCAGACTGTCTGCAAACTCCGGCAGATATAACTGCATCAGTTACACTTGGGTCATGGTTTGAAAGTTTTGTTCAAACCCACAACAGCTAGAGGCTAATGTTTTTTTAAATGAAAGTAGAGATTCTATAGAACAATTGTTAGGTCTGTCTGTGTCTCCCCTTCCCCTGGCTAGTTCTTCATCCCCACAGGCGAGTGCATAGAGCACTTTGGAAAAAGCAATTTTAAAAGATTAACTTGCTTTGAAATTCTAACTACATTATTATATTTTTAGCTATAGATAAGGCAGCTATAGAGAAGTAGTCTGTGTTTGGTATCTTACTGTGTCTGTAATAAATTAAGCCAATTAATAGCCATGTCCTCAAATATAATGTAAACCATTTTCCAAAATTCAAAAAAAAAACCCGTTATTGAAGGCCTAATTTTCATCAAGTTTGTAAGCAGGCTAGATACATGCAAGTCAGGGACCTGCATACACCCATCCAGCACTGCATATACAAAGCATGTATACCTGCACACTTACTAAAAATCAGGCCCTAAATTAAGAGTATGTGAACAGACTAGTTAAGTTGGGAATAGATATAAAAGTTACTAGGCTAGAGGCTCAGATAGTATAAACAGAATTCAGTGGATTTAAACCAGCTGAAGACCTGGCCCACCTTAAAGAGGTCATGAAGATGGACTTACTTTTCTGGCCATCACTTTCACTATGAGTCAACAGGATATTTATGCCTTACCATGCTCTTACCAGTCTGATACCTGTACACAATGTAATCCTGTAGTTTCCATTTCACAGATATAATGCTTCCCTTCTTGAAGAAGGCAAGATTATGCGCAAACTAAGTCACGATCGGGTGGTGAAATTACTAGGCATCATTCTGGAAGATGGGAACTACTCTCTGGTGATGGAGTATGTGCACAAGGGAAACTTGATGAAAGTACTAAAAACAGTGAGTAGTGAAGTAAATAATCTCTCATACGTGCATTCATCAGTTATTATTGCAGGAAGCTGATACTGCTGTATATCTTAAAAATCACTTAGTGGTTTTTCTGGTCTTTTTAGAGATTTTACTTTATGCTTTTATTTGGCAGAAAAAAATAATCAGTGATTTGCTTCGTGTAAGCTTTGGTTTAGGAAGGTTACGGGTGAAATGTTGCTTATACCTTATTCATAAGGGGAAGTGAAAGCAAACCTTCCAATCAGGGTTGATAAGAAGTGTGAAAAGGACAGGATATGGTTTTTATTGCCAAAGGAAATAACTATGCATAGAATCTTCAATTTCTGATCCCCTTTTTCCTGCTGTAGGGCCAAATGCAGCCTCTGCCTCTACAGGTACAGCAGATTCTAAAAGCAGCAGAAGGGACAGGAGATTGAAAGGTTATTTATACCCTGTGCACTCTAGGATGTCTTTCTCCATGGCAGGTGGAGGGGGTTGGAAAGATGCCTGGGAATGGCTAATGAATCTGCCATTCTGTGCATCCAAAGGCCTACTATTCCTCTGGCTTATCCATATAGTGGGGCATAAAGTCCTAGTTGTTACTAGTAGTGGGCTTGAGTACTGGCAGCAGAGTACCCGAAATGTTGCTCTGGTACCATGCTGCTGGGTAAAATAGTCTTTCCCACAACCACTCTCAGACCCCCTGCTGTATATCCCCTTTAATTTACACTGTGTGTAAGTAGGGCAGCCTTTAACCCCAGTGAGTTAGATCTTGGATCTAACGTAGCAGTAGCCTTTGACAGACTCATTCGAGGCTTTTAATCATTGGGCCAAATTCTGCCCTCAGGTACATGCGTTCATTTCCCACTGAAATCTATGAGAGTTGTGCGGATGCATCTGTTGAGACCCGCTGAAGAGTAATCATAGAGGGCCTGTGTCTGATCTCAGTTCCACCAGTGTAAATATGGAGTTACTCCAAATTTACTCTGGTGCAATTGAGTGGAATCTAGGTCCAAGAAGGACTTCAGTGATTTTTAATTCCCACTTTGAGCAAAGATACTGTGGGAGGCTGAGGGGGGAGCCTTTTAAAGGCCATTTGTTTCATTTTATGATGTTCTATGCAATAGTTTTGATCATTTGTATTTCCTGTTCTTTATTTTAGTCCACTATTCCCTTGTCTGTGAAAGGGCGGTTCATCTTGGAGATCATTGAAGGAATGCTTTATTTAAATGAGCAGAGTTTGGTACACAAAGACTTGAAACCTGAAAACATCCTTGTAGACGATGACTTTCACATTAAGGTACTATTAGAATTTAAACACAGAACACTTGTGATTTGGGCCATAGAGTGCAGCTCCTGCTATATAGGCTGGAGTTTATCAAGGATTAATAACCTAGTAGTCCAGTGGGCTGTCAAAAATCAAATTTTAGTAGCCCATTTTTAAAATGTGGTGGCCCACCTACAAGCTGATCCTGAAATGTTCATTATCTGTCTCTGCCAAAAGTATATGGGATGGAAAGTAGAGAGAAAATACTGGCTTTGCTCACTTGGTTATTTTAGTCATTAATTTATTTACAAGTTATTAATTTTAGACAAACCTCAACAAACACAACTTGAGAAAAAAATAGAAATACCAGAACAGCACATCAAACTGCTTTATGGCAAATATCACACCTTTGTTCCTGTCTCATCTGTGTTTTCTCTTCCTGCGCTTTCCCTCTTCCTGCATTTTCCTTTTTTAACCTTTTATTTTTGTGTGTGCTTCTTTCCCTCTCTTCCTTACTTTTAGATGTCAGCCAGCAGCTACAGAAGAAAAGCAGTGACACAGACCTTCACAGAAGTGTTTTGTGGGCCTGATCCAAAGCCCATTTGAAGTCAACTGAAGTTTTTGTACTGACTTCAGGTGCTTTGAATCAAATCCCCTATTCACGGTGCCTACTGCTGAGTAAATCTGAGTAGGATCTACAGCAGCCCATGTCTTTTGTCCTGTGGACATATGTCCTGTGAAGATGAACTACTGAAACAGTCTCCCCTGTCATTACTTGCAGTTATTTAATGAGCCCCTTGTAAGGAAAGCTCTGTTGCTTGATATATGTCACTTGTCATTAGCTCATGTGACATGACAAGTCTGAGCTAACAGCAAATGAAAAAAAAACAACTTTGGAGCATCCTGCAGAGAGGATAAGAGAAGCTAACTGCAGAGACACCAAATGATTAAGTCCCCATCAATACTGCATATGTAATTGGATAACTAATCTTAATATTTGGTCTTGTTTACATGGATGGAACCAAACCAAGTGCTCATAACCATGTTACAGAACCCCATTAAAGCTCTGAGGCCAAATTTAGAGATGAATCAGATTTGCTCTGAGCAAGTTGGGTTAACATGGTGGTTAAAGCAACAGCTGGTGACCAGTCTGCACAAGGTCCCCCAACACTGCTAACATCTGTAAGGACAAACCAGTGTTCTAGAGAAGATTGGGCCTAAGGGAGTTAGATAGTCTGGTTTGGTATAAGTCTCCCACAACATGCATGCACCTCCTTACCAACATGTAACTTATACTCACCCATACATGTTATACATCACTTCTGAATTTGGCCTACTAGGGAGCTACAGGAAGTCTAGGGGACACAACGTTTATTAATAGCTACTTATCCGTGATGAATTTATTCACTTAGGGCTAACAAAAATCCCCAAAGTATTACAATGAAACTGAAAATCTAAAATTATAAAACGTTAAAATACTTATAAATAAAAATTAAAAAGGACATACACCATTAAACCATATATGATCACCGTATAACTTGCCTTTTCCTTATTTTAGTAGCTGCTCATGCAAATAGAGCAACTGCTCGGATCATAGTACATTGTCAGTTCTTAACAGTTCCTAATCTGAGAGGGCATAAAAAAAGGCATCTGGGACAAAAACATGGAGAGCCATCTTGACCTCAAGTGGCAATACAGGTTATAATGTAATAAATAATGCCCGAAGCCTCATGGACAGAGGTGGTTACATTTCTCGGTGCCAGTATATCGGCTTTCTAAGTAAGTGGTCTTCATTGATTGAAAATGGAGAACTCTCATGGCCCTCCTTAGCAAGTTATTACACAAACTCTCTCAATATCTGGCATACCCAAGAGTCTTTTTAACATGGAGGAACCAAGGTGACCTATTTGAAATAGAAATCACTACCATATATATTTGCTGATTAATATCTTCTGTTCTCGACCAGATTATGGATTTCACATTTTAAAACTTAAATCTAATTATTTCCAATTCCGAGAAACCTAGAGAACGCAAATTTATGTGAAAAAGTCCTACTGAGCCATTCTGCTAAGTCTAACCTTGACAAATGCTATGGGTGCATGCTATGAATGCAAAGCCAAAAATTAATATTCCTATATTGCACTTTGGACAGAATAGAGTTCATACCTGTCACAGCTCTAAGAGCAGCTGGGGTATTATTTGGGAGACCAAGAATCTTCCTGAGAAATTTGTTCTGAATCACTTCCAGTCCCGGGGGCAGTGGGGATCATTCCATCCCCATATTTCTGTGCCATATAAAATCCAAGCGCCATACAAAATCCAAGTCTCAAAATACTCTTAAAGACTGGTGCAATTAAGTGGCCCCCAGGAGTCCAGGAAATATGTAACACAGCTTGCATTGAATTTGAGGCCTTCTTTTGTTACCGGAATATGTTTATCCCACAAACAATTTTGTGTGAATCAGATACCCAGATAGGAGAAAGAGCTAACTTGTTCACTACACTGCCCATTGATCTTCCATTTATGAAACCTCTGTCTCTGTCTAAAGACTGTTACTTTAGTTTTCAAATAATCTATCAAGAGGCCCTCCCGTTGATAGTATAAACCAAATTAATTTAATAAACGCTTCAGTCCCAATGGTGTTTGAGATAGAACCATGTTGTCGTCATAGAATAAGACAAAGTGATTCATAATTGCGGGGGCTTGAATACTGATGCCCTTTTAATGCTAAAGCATCATTGATTTAAAAAGAAAAGGGGCTAAGAGACAGCGTTGTCGAAACCCCTTTATAATTGGGATGGAATTGGTTAATTCCCCATCCGGGCCTATCCTAATCTTAGCCACTGTGTATCTGTGTTGACCGCCTCCACTGGGATGAATTTCACCCTGAACTTCCATTCTCTAACATGATTTTAACCCAGTTTGGTCTCATCCATATAAGCAAAGCCACATTGTGTTATAACATGGTTGGGCTATAACAGTGTCTCAATATGTTAAAATTCAATGTGTCTCAGTTGGCAACAATATTTGATTCAGGCAACAAATTCACAGAGATCTTTAAAATATGATTTAATTGGCCCTATTTGGTTATACTTATTGAAGAGTTTGAGTTTTCAGATAAGTCGTCATTTCAATAAATATTCCGTCATATTTAACAAACCTTGAGTAATATGTAAAACAATTTGCTCCACCTCTCCCCTTTATTAGCCACATCCTCCATTTTCAGTAGCTCTGATTTGACCTGTTTTACAGATTGCAGATCTTGGCGTCGCCTGCTTTAAAAACTGGAGTAGACTGACCAAAGAAGAGACCAGCCGGCAGAGGAAAATCAAGAGCAATTCCAAGAGCCCATCCAGGAGCGCCGCTGGCACTCTTTTCTATATGGCCCCGGAGCACTTACTCTCAGTTAACACAAAACCTGTGGAGAAGTCAGATGTTTACAGTTTTGGCATAGTGCTCTGGGCAATTTTTGCCAACAAAGAGCCATATGAAAGTAGGTCACTTGGAGAGACTTGTATTGCTAAATGAGTTTGCTTTAAGGAAGCTATAAAACTAAGAGTTATAATACTTAGTACATAACATTTTCAAAATGTCCTATAAGCATTAAACAAGTTATTGTCTCTACTCAAGAATAGCTCTTATTCCTCAACTGGTGACCAATAATTGGTACAGCTGCACCAATACTGCCCTTTAAGGGTGGACAAAGACATGTAGACGTTTGTATTGGTGGGGCTAATTGAAGTTTATCCCTACTTGAAGAAGCAGTAAACCCCAATTAGCTCAGTTGGTACAAACCCTGCCTTTGTCTACACTTAAGGATCAGCGTTGATGCAGCTACAGCAATTGTTGGCTACTGATTGCTAAATTAGGGCTATTTCCAAGTATAGACAAGGCCTAATTAATCCTCACAGTGCACCTATGTTGTTGTCATTATCCTGGGGGGAATCTAAAGCAGATGGATTAAGTGACTTGTCCAAGGCCATAGAAGGAGTCACTGTCCAAGGCTGGGATTAGAATTTAGAAATTCCTAACTTCCAGTCCTATGCTTTGACCACTAGACCATTTCTCTTATCACTCTTAAGATATATCAAAGATTTGGTGGAATCCCAGTTTGTAACATCCATACTACACTTAAAATCAGTTCAGTTACAATATAGCAGATATAGGCACATTTTACTTTTCCATACTGTATTTGTTTCCTTTGATGAATTTCCTGTGAATGTTAGTGAGTGTTGGAAACTCAGAGCATTGCTTGGAGCAGGTTAGGACTGGCCACCAAAGTACAAGCTTCCCCACATAACTCACCCAGTGGCACTCACATCTGACCTGCATCATCCCTGCTATTGCAATTCTGGATCTCATCTGAGCAGAAACTGAAATTTCTGACAAACTGTGTGGTGGTTCTACATGATGTAGACAAATAACCGCTAAACTCATATTACTTGGAGGTTTAGTCACATTTTAATTCTGGCTTCCAGAACTGAAAGCAGTACCTCTCGTTAGGAGTGCTTCTCTTAACTGACCACGTATGATAAAGCTGGTGTTAGTTTCTGAAATACCTCACTCCCAGGCATTGGTGGTGATGCTCTGTCATCCTCCTGAAATCCAAACAGACTGATTCCAAGTTTGGAGAACCATTTCCATTTTAAACCCTTGTTGTTTTCCATTTTACTTAGGCCTTGCTAGATTAGTAAAACTCTAGAATCTGAATGAATGCCCTAGTTGGGGATGTTTACTAGTAAAATGACTGGTTTCTGTTGGATCCCCATGTGTCATAGATGCTACTAAACTTATCAACTATTAATTCCTGTTCTCTATAACTCCCTTCCCCACTCCACACCCACCAACACCACCTTTGTTTTTCTCTCTCTCCTCCCCTTCTATATACTTCTGTTGCACTAATCACATTTCACCTGGGGGATTATAACCTTCTCCTCTTGCCATGTTGATACTACACTCCACTTGACTGTACTACACTACACACTGCATTAACTGCCTGTTACAAACCCGTTTGTGCTGAAACTTATACCAGATACTAAAATACTAAATACTGGCTGGGCCAGATTTTCAAAAGGCAGACACAAGTTTTACCTGCAGCATTTGCACTTAGACCTGGACTGCACTTACAAGCTAGGTCAATACAGCTACTTCATTTAGGGGTGTGAAAACTCTATGTCCCTGACTGACGTAGTTACGCCAATCTAATCCTGGGTGTAGACACAGCTATGTTGACGGAAGAATTCTTCCATTGATGTAACGATTGTTGTTCAGGGAGTTGGACAGAAAAAACTTCCATCAAGATAGGCTACAGCCACACTATAGGGTTATGTTGCTACAGCTATGCAGACATAGTTATGCCGGTATAGTCTCTGAAATGTAAACATACTCAGAGTGTTATGTGCACTAATCTTGCATTTGCTCACTGGTCACCTACTTCTTAGTTATGCTAAGTTCTGCCACTGAGTCTGGAAGGGGCCAGAGAAACCCCCAGGAGAATCCTTCCAGTGCAGTGGGCCTGCTTCGCTGGTGGAGAGCCAGGACTGGCTCCAGGGTTTTTGCCACCCCAAGCATCCGTGAAAAAAAAAAAGAAGAAGCCACGATCGCAGTTGCGATCGGTGGCACTCCGGCGGCAGCTCCACCGCGCCACTTTCTTCGGCAGGAATTCGGCGGCAGGTGCTTCCCTCCGAGAGGGACCTGCCGCCGAATAGCCCGACGTGCCACCCCTTCCCCTTGGCTGCCCCAAGCACCTGCTTGCTGGGCTGGTGCCTGGAGCCGGCCCTATGGAGAGCTGGCTTAAGGGATACTTGCCAGACTTGCTCCCAGCCCCTGGAACAGACGGCCATGGGAAGCAGAGCAGAAGTTGGAGCAGGCTAAGGGCTGCTCTCACTTATATTGGTCACCAGCTAGGCCCCTGAACAGCCCTGGAATACAGGAACAGTAAGATGGCTTAAAACTGCCTTTGAGGCCACATCCCTGTTTTTACTCCAATCACTAGAACAGAGCAATTGAAATTCAGGCCCTAGGGGGTTCAGTTCCGTAACTCTAACTCCTATTGAGTAGGAGATACTCATGCAAGTAACTGAACTCACAGTAAATACTACTCATCACGAGTGAGGGTTTCAGAGTCAGGTCCATAAAGTAGGCATTTTCATGTGCCAGCAGATCTGTGGGTCTAAATGAGACACTTTCTTTGCTGTTTCTAGGAGATGACCTTTCATGGTAGCAAAACTCTGTGATTAGGAGTCTGATCTGAGATTTTGTTTTTCAGATGCTATAAATGAAACACACATTTGCTTTGGCATCATGAATGGGAACAGGCCAAATACAGAAGATATTAAAGACAGTTGTCCAAAGGAAATTATCGACTTAATGAAGTACTGTTGGCAACAAGAGCCAGAAAATCGGCCGACCTTTTCAGGTAAAATACTGCTTCAGGATTATTTTTGTTTTGACATATCCAGTGTTTTAAAAAATAAGGAAGAATTAAGCTCATTTTGCCATTCAGAAAGGTTATGATTTTTGTTTGTAACAGGCTTGTGTGTTTTAGGTTTCTTTTCAAAATAAAAATTAATCTCCTCATACACACAAGTCAAGTCCGTGAACATAAGAACGGCCATACTGGGTCAGACCAAAGGTCCATCAAGCCCAGTATCCTGTCCTCTGACAGTGGCCAATGGCAGGTGCCCCAAAGGGAATGAACAGACAGGTTATCATCAAGTGATACATCCCCTGTCACTCAATCCCAGTTTCTGGCAAACAGAGGCTAGGGACACCATTCCTGCCCATCCTGGCTAATAGCCATTGATGGACTTATCTTCCATGAATCTATCTAGCTCCCTTTTGAACCCCGTTATAGTATTGGCCTTCCCAACACCCTCTGGCAAGGCGTTCCAGAGGTTGATAGTCCGTTGCGTGAAAAAATACTTTCTTGTGTTTGTTTTAAACCTACTACCTATTAATTTCATTTAGTGGCCCCTTGTTCTTGTATTATGAGAAGGAGTAAATAACACTTCCTTATTTACTTTCTCTATACCACTCATGATTTTATAGACCTCTATCATATCCCCCCTTACTCACCTCTTTTCCAAGTTGAAAAGTCCCAGTCTTATTAATCTCTCCTCATACGGAAGCCATTCTATACCCCTAATCATTTTTGTTGCCCTTTTCTGAACCTTTTCCAATTCCAATATATCTTTTTTGAGATGGGGTGACCATATCTGCATGCAGTACTCAAGGTGTGGGCATACCATAGATTTATATAGAGGCAATATGATATTTTCTGTCTTATTATCTATCCCTTTCTTGAGGATTGCCAACATTCTGTTTGCTTTTTTGACCGCCGCTGCACATTGAGTGGATGATTTCAGAGAACTATCCACAGTGATTCCAAGATCTCTTTCTTGAGTGGTAACAGCTAATTTAGACCCCATCATATATGTATAGTTAGGATTATGTTTTCCAATGTGCATTACTTTGCATTTATCAACATTAAATTTCATCTGCCATTTTGTTACCCAGTCACCCCGTCTTGTGAGATCCTTTTGTAGCTCTTCGCAGTCTGCCTGGGACTTATCTTGAGTAGTTTTGGATCATCTGCAAATGTTGCCACCTCACTGTTTACCCCTTTTTCCAAATCATTTATGAATATGTTAAATAGGACTGGGACCAGTACAGATCCCTGGGGGACACCACTATTTACCTTTCTCCATTCTGAAAATTGACCATTTATTCCTACCCTTTGTTTCCTGTCTTTTAACCAGTTACCAATCCATGAGAGAACCTTCCCTCTTATCCCATGACTGCTTATTTTGCTTAAGAGCCTTTGGTGAGGGACCTTGTCAAAGGCTTTCTGAAAATTTAAATACACTATATCCACTGGATCTCCTTTGTCCGCATGCTTGTTGACCCCCTCAAAGAATTCTAGTAGATTGGTGAGGCGTGATTTCCCTTTACTAAAACCATGTTGACTCTTTCTCAACAAATTATGTTCATCTGTATGTCTGACAATATTGTTCTTTACGATAGTTTGCCCGGTACTGAAGTCAGGCTTACAGGCCTATAATTGCTGGGATCACTTCTGGAGCCCTTTTTAAAAATTGGCATCACATTAGCTATCCTCCAATCATCTGACCTGAATTCTGAATAAACTCTGGACCACATTCTCTGTAGATATACATTGGCATAGCTTCATTGACTTCAGTGGAGCTTTGCCAACTTACCCCAGCTGAAAATCCATCACCCTGTTTTCATCATAGGGTAACCCTCCTCTTTAATGTCACAAAAAGCCTGATATTGGGAGACACTCACCACTTCATAGGACTGGCCCTAAGTAATTCAGCCTTCCAAGATTTGGCTTAAAAAACTGTCTCAGACATAACTTTCGCTAAGCTACTATCTTGAGCTATGTAATAGCCATTGGCTATAACTAGCTAATTCTCTTCCAATAAGACCAGTCAATGGGAGTCTTTCCATTGGCTTGAGTGGATTTGGGATGATGCTTCTAGCTTTTCAGCAGGTAAAAACTGCTGCTCTTGCTCTGTCTTCCTGGCTCTCAGTACACTGGTGACTAAAACAAAAAAGAAAAGCTACTGCATGAAAAGCGTTGGTTCTAGGCAGTAGCACTGATACTGCAGGCAGCTGTTTGGTATGCAGTGTGCATAAGTTTAAAAGTTCACCACACAAATATGCACACTTGCATTTTTTTTTTTTTATCTCTTTAATACCCTGTTAGGGGCCTACTTGCTATCCCATTCTCAAACCTGCATATTCCGCTGCTAGTACATCATGTCTATACGAGTACTGTGCCTGTTTCTCCTCATCAGTAAAATGGGATTAGTGATAATAAAACACTTCTCAGAGAAGGTAAGTAGTATTATAAAGCTGTTATGAGCAGACCCAGTCAATGGGACCACTCATGGAGCAAGGCACTCCATTTGGGATATAGTCTGTATATGAGGTGCTTTGCAGATTTTGACTGCCCATGGCACATGAAGGTGAGAAGAAGGGGATGGATGAGGATGAGGGAGAAGGCCCTCTCCCTCTTTTCGCATGTCCTGCAAAAGGGCCAGTCCCAAATTGCAGTCCTTGTGCTTGGGGGAGCACAGAAACCTGCTCCCTCCATGCACCCTAGAGGGGGTATCTCAAAGAATAGGGGTCCATTACACAGCTGATTGCATGGAAAGGGCATATGCTGTGGGTGCCACCTGGTATCCAGAGCTCCCTGGCTCAGGCCAGTGATTATATACCAGAGTTTGGCCCTAAAGCTGGATAGAATTGTATCTTGTCTTGCTAAGACACTACAGGAGCTTAGAACATAGGAAGCAAAGCATAATACTGTTGGAAGACCCTGGTTGTCACTCACTGTCTTTGTAGTCACCTGTCGTAAAGTTACAGCCTGTGCGGGCTTTGTAGTTGTGTAGGTAGGTGTTTATTAAATAGCCCAATGCAACTGAATGTATGCAATACTTAAAAGTGAACAAGAATTCAAGAATGTTCTCATTACATTCCTTTTAAGACTAAATCAGCCCCACTAACATTGCTCTAATTTTTATGAGCCAACTCCTGTTATAAACTTATGTAACTAACTGGTTAATGTTTTGGTGGAAGTGAGCTAAGCAGCATAGTCATTTATATTTGCCATTTAAAACTACTTTCTCCTAATCTTCCTTTCCTGCAGAAATTAGTCAGAAATATAAGCCATTTTACTGTGAGCAACTAGAAAAAGATGTTGAAGATGACTTGAGAAAGATAAAGGTAAGTAGCATCCCAGATGCTTCCTAGTGTAACTTGTAAGTAAAAAACACACACCTACATACAGGGCCAGATTCTAACACCCTTACTCACACTAAGTAATACTATATTCAATAAGCACTCCCAGTGATTCCAATAGGTCTGCTTGTGGAATAAAGGGCTACTTAGTGCAAGTATGGGTGGCAGGTAAAAAAGCCCTGTGAGCTAGATTCTGATTGCCAGTGAGTAGAACTTTCCTCCATTAGAAATTCTGCTGGAATCACATTTACGTTAGTTTTGTACTGGTGTTACTGCATTGACATTAATAGAAATCAAAAGAGACTATTTGTTGAGCAAGCTACTATTCAGCATGAGTTAAGGTGACAGAATCTGGTTCATAGTTTATGAAGTGTTATTGCTGAGGTTTTTAAATACATACAGTTTACATAATACCTAGCACAGAGAGGCCTGAACCTGGTTGAGACCTCTAAGCATTACTGTAATCTAAATTTAAAAAAGAGTCAGGAAATTCAAAGTTTTGAGTCCTCTCTCAGCTGTAACTTGGTTCCCTGTTCCTCCTATAGGGTGTAGCTTGCAAACTATTGTGCAGAAGGATGCTTTCCTGATTTGAAACAATAATGAAAAGGCAAGTTACTTCCTGGCAAATGCTTTGGGCCAGATTTTGGAGCCCTGAGTCACACTGGAAAACATTTACTCATTGGAGTAGTCCTACTGACATTAAGGCCTGATGCTGTGGCTGAACCCTGAAATGAAAGTACCACTTATATGGAGGTGACAAGGACTGCATCCCCAATATTTTAAACTAATAATTGACAGTGTCCCCTTGGTGCCACTGTTCTGCCACACAGCCATGTTTTGTCAGGTGCTTTCCCCTCTCCCTGAAATTGCAGGATGGGGAATTAAAACATTTCTGATTTGGGAAATCCAGGCAGTGACTTTGAAGATGTGTCCAGTATTCTTTGGCAAGATAGCAAGGCTTTGCAAAATAAAGTTGACAAAACAGACAAATATTCTTCTGGAACTGATTCTACCACTCATAGTAATTCTGAGTAGTAAATATTTTATATTATGTGGCTTTTGGGTGCCACCAATCAGGATTGTGCTGGGCTCTGCACAAGCACAAAAGAGACAATCCCTGCCCTCAATGGCTGAGAGTCTAAAGGCAGAAACAAATCAGGGGTAGGAGATATGGATACAACATACAAGCAAATGAATATGGTTAAGTAACAAAGCTGTACCAATATGTTTTGTAGCTTTTTACGGTTTGATTTTTGAGTAGCACTTCTCTGCAAATAGTCTCTTTGAAATAAGACAAGGGTGGAGTATGCTGCACTCTTTACCAATGGGACTTTTCCTGGAGCAGGGTAATACACAGTTGCATAAGCAGGGTGTCAGAATCAGGCCCTAACAGAAGGCCAAAATGAAGTTTTGAACTTTGAACAAGATGCTTCCTGGAAGAGATTGTTGTTGGTTTTTAATTTGTGAAAAGACTTCCTGGTAAGACAATGACTAATGACTTTCTGAGAAGTGCAAGTAAGAGCAACAGGTCAAATCCAGAAGTCCTTAATCTGGTAAAACTGCACTTGACTTCAAGTTTTATTTGAGTAAGGACATCAAAAAGGCATGAATGCTGGAACATCAAAATGCCAGGGTAAAGATGATTATTCCTTGGGCCTTGCAAAATGAAGACAAGGGTTTGCAAAGGTGAAAGTGCAGTGAAACACTAAAACATTCCTTCCAAGAATCTTCACCAAGCTCCCTGTCCCCATATCCCACATATAAACTGTTGTCAGAACAAGGCCAGAGCTGTGGATTATTTTTTTCCAGTTAAGCTCTACATGTAAAAACATAAAATAGGGCATGATTCTGGTACCTTTACCTTAAGCAGCATCTTACTCTGCAAGCAATCCTATAGATTGCAAGGTGATAAGACTGTGACTTGTAGGTACAGACCTGAGTTGGGAGCAGTGCAGTGAGTCACTGTCTAGTCCAATGGAATTAGCTCATGGACTAAGGCAGTAGTCAATGTGAGTAAGGGCACAGTTTGGCCAGATCAGAGAATCATGCCCTATATTTACATAGTAATCATTCCTGCCTTCCTTGAAAGCAGACACTGCTTGTCTGTAAACTTAGCCTCACTAGTAAGCAAGCCTTGCAAAGCAATGTTCGTGGTCCACCAGCATTCTACCAACAAAGAACATGAGATGTATGCAAGCTGTTCACTTGGGCCACTTGCTGTGGGGATGCATTTGGTTTCTACAGTAAAGATGCTTCCTTTGCTTAAACTTTCATGTGCTGTATATTTTTTCCTGTGTACAGAAAGTGTACCCTGGGCCAACTGAACTTGTGAAAAGGATGCAGTCCCTTCAGATAGACTCTGTCGCAGAATCTCCAAATAACGGACATGCACAAACAGGTGATTATTATATCACTTCATAACACTATTTCATATTGCCTGCTTAGGGAAAATTGGGGACAAATAAAATTGATTCCATTATTAATTATTATTATTATTAAAAGCTGCAACTAACAGATCCAGTTGTTCAGAACTCAGGAGAAAATCTAGAGCACTGAATAAAAAGATCAGATTTATCTGCTGTTCTAAAATGCAAGTCACAAAAACACTATCTCTTGATCACTATTTCCAGGCTCTACAGTTTGGGAAAAAAACAGGTTATTTTTAAACTCTTGTGCTTTTGTCTCTGTGCAGAAAATATTTTCTCTTTCCATCTGTACTTCATTTGTTCAATACTTGATTTGTCCATCGCCACATTACATAATATATTCACTTTAATAACATCCTTTAACTTTCCCTCTGTTGATTCACACCAAAAAAACTTTTGCTTGGTCTTTAGGCTTCAGTTCCGCGCTATATCAGTCTTTGGAGTTATCTTGTCTTCCCAGTCCAACCTTAGTGTCCTGAGAACAACTAGAACGTCACTTGTTTTAAGCTCTTGCGCCCTATTGATTCTGCCTTGGACACCATGGGATTGGTCGTGGGTTACTCCATTCATCTGTTCCTTCCTTTGTCACGTATCAGCTCAAATCCTGGTTTGTTTCACAGCTTTGAGGAAGTATATAGTTGTAGATAATTATATGTGGCCATAACACTATGTCTGTAGTGGAAAGTGTGTGTCTGTACTTCTTTCTCCCAAGTGCCCTGTTAGCAAGAGTTCAGATCTGTAGCACTGTGTAATAGATCCACCATCCTAGAGTTCCCCTTTATGGCCTTTAGGTGGTCTCTTGTGTTGGGACCTTGCCAGGTTCCCCTAGTGTCCCCCTCCTTCCCTGGTCACCACTGTCCTTAAAATCCCAAATAATGTCCACTACAACTGGTAAATAACATATAATCAACTCAGATGTCTTCTGTTCCTCCTGGGGTCTTTCTATAGTCCTGGACTCTCTGCCAAGCAGTGACAAACCAAAATAATACCATTAAACCACTCCCAGCAGTGTGATGCATGTGATTGATTATAGGGTCTCTGTCTAGTTCTCAGAATCCTTCATCCTGTTCTCAGGACATTGGCTGGTAGAGCTAATCCTTCCTCTGCATTTTCCAGGTTTACCTCTCTTCCTAGTTCTTGCCAGCCAGCCCTCTCTCACTCAGAGAGCACATTAGATATCATCTCTCCTGGGCCTCCTCCCAGCTGCCCTGACCTCCTTCCTTCAAGGCCTCCTTGAGCTTGACTCACTCTTTCCAGGTGTTCCCAGGCAGTACTAATAGAGCTTTCAGGCTCCAGTTAATCCCTTTTCAGCTGTGGCAGTGTGACAGGGTGCTCTACTCACCACAGGTCTGGCACCTCCTCCTGGCCATTCTGGGGAACAGTTCAACACCTCTCCCCAAAGCTGCAAACCATCCCTCCACCTCTGTGTGCAGCCGCTCTCTCACTCTAGGAGTTGCTGTGGCCACATCATGATTCACTCCCCCAGCTAGGTCACTATTGTGGTTTCCCCTTTTGAGGGGGGAGGGGAAAGGAAGACATCTCTTCTGCCAAACAGACTCAGGCAGTCTTCCTATGCACTTCCCCAGTGGCTGGTTGGGAAACCTGGGCCCATTCTCTACTCCATGTTCTGGCTCAGGCACCTTCTAATCAGCAGTCAAGGTCTGTTCCATCCCATACCTTGCTGCATTTCCCTTAGCCCTGTCCTAACCTTTGGCTCTCCTTTCCTTCTCTGTCAGCTTCACCACTCCCTTCTCCCAGTGAGCAACTACAGGCTACACATCTCTGCTACCTCCAAACCCTCTTCCCAGGCAGTGACTGCAAATTTTCCCAGGAGTCCCCGTTTCCATTTTCCTTTATTTTATATAGCCCCTCCCTCCACATTCCTGCACAGGTGAGACATTCTTCAATTAGCTGCCTCCAGCCCAAATGCTCCAGTTTGCAGCCTAATTAATAGATTGGGCCCATCTGGCCTAATTCAGCTCTTGCAGGGCCAGTGTGGGGTGCACGCCCCATCACAGGCAGGTTTACATATCCTATCACACACTCACATATAAGCAACGTTAGAAAATCCAGTAAAAACTCCTGCAAAGTTTTCTTTTGCTCAGACCATTTTGAAGAGGGATAGCTCAGTGGTTTGAGCATTGACCTGCTAAGCCCACAGTTGTGAGCTCAATCCTTGAGGGGGCCATTTAGGGGTCTGGGGCAAAAATCTGTCTGAGGATTGGTCCTGCTTTGAGCAGGGGGTTGGACTAGATGACCTCCTGAGGTCCCTTCCTACCCTGATATTCTATGATTCTATGAACTAGATTATGTGATCCGTCTTATCATCTGCCTGATAAATCTCATCCCAAAGACAGGTTAGCAACAACTCATACCATTCTTCAGCAGAGGTAATGGATTTCAGTAGGGCTACATTTTTAATGTGCAAGTTACGTTTTCTTAGGAAAAACATTAAAACGTAGCAGCACCATGTTACAAACTCTCTCATCCTTTAAAAAACTTGGTGTGAATGTGGTGTTTGTAAAAGGTGATACCCTGACAACCTTACAGATTAAAGTCCTCTCTTTATCCAGTAAATAGACACAGTGCAGCCAGTGGTAGTGTAAGGGCATGTATATGCTTGTGTTTTAAAAACCCAGGCTCCAAGACTCCTTGCCACGGGTGTACAGACCTGGGTTCATGCTGTAGCATTAAGAACAGTGTAGACATTGCAGCCTCACCAGGCTTCAGAGCCCAGACTCCATCCTGAGCCTCAGATTCATTGCCATGGGTTTTAAAACTCAATGTAGACATACTCTGAGGCTATGTTTACACTAGAGAGCTTACAGTGGCACAGTTGTACTGATGCAGCTGTGCCACTGTCAGATCTCTCATGTAGCCGCACTGTGCCAATGGGAGAGAGCTCTCCTATCAACATAATTAAACCACCCCCAATGAGTGGCAGTAGCTGTGCACACTACCACTTATGCTGGCATAATTTATGTCACTCAGAGGTGTGTTTTTTCACATCCCTGACCGATGTAAGTTTTGCCAACGTAAGTGGTAGTGTAGACATGCCTAAGAGGCTCCACCAATAGTCCTCAAGCCTGCCCTGGAGGATCATTTGTAGAGACGGTAGGGTAGTTCACAGTCCATGACATTCAATCTAGTACCTGTCTGTTGAGTGCTGACAGTTGCCAACTATGGTGGGGTTGTTTTTTTCCTCTTGCAATGCTGATATTTATCCACTTGAAACCAGAGTAAGTCAACCAAGTCACGTTTACCATGTAGCAGCCATCAGATAGTAAGTTTTCATTTACCACCAACCTGGATTGGATTCAAATGTATTCTAGAGATAGAAAGGTCAACGTTCCATATATCATTACCAATCCCCTGACTATCCAGTCCCACATAAGCTTTGTTCTAAGGCTACAGTGGCTTTTTTGAGCCCCATTATTTTCAGTGGTGCCCAACATCTACAAGACCATTTCAAAGCTCCATGTTGATGCTGTAATCCTTTTAAATCTCAATAGGAGATCCTCTTCAGCCCCATGCTACAAATAAACAAATAACATGATAAAAAAGCAGGTTTTGACATATTTGTTCAATCTTGCGATGCTATAGAATGCTTAGAATTAGAATTCAAACAATCCATTTCAGACCACAAGCAAACCTTTCATTGTCTCTAAGGGAAGCTGTGTGCACCCATCCAAGGACAGAATTTATCTGTAAGGTTTAGGTGAAAATCATGGGTTACGTCCTTCTTTGCCTATAGACATGAAATGGATCTTTATTAAAATGTATTCTCTGAACTCTAGAAGAACAAGCTAGACAGAGATTGAAAATCAAAGTTCATTAAAAATACAGAATGATGCATTCATAAAGGCTAATTTGAGATTTGCTGGGCTAGGACCATTGAAAGAAATGTGACTTTTAGTGCTGTATAAAGTAGCACCTACAGTGAAATTCTGTGAGTCTGATTTTCCACTATCTCTCTCCAATTTTGTGCAGTATAACTCCATTGGAGGTAAATTAGTGAACCAGGCCCTCTAAAGTCCAAGACCTTTCATTCTTCCCTTCTTGGCCTGATGTGTTGTGTTGTATTTCTGTGCCATGTTCTGCTTAGAGGTGGCTGCAGTTCAGTGGTGCTTGAAACATTTACTATCCCTATACATACCGTACTGTCTATAAGATCCGGTCTTGTAGCAATGAAGTCACTGAGCTTTTGCCATTGATTTCAGTATGGTCAGACCCACAGTTTATAAAGTGCTCTGTGATCATTTCAGATGAAAAGGTCTTAAGTAAAATGTAAAATACAGTATTATCTTTTCTAGAAAAAATTACCTTTGGTTACATGTTATGAATTATTTAACGGTTTTTAATATAAAAATGCTAGTCTCTTCCATGGTGTTGTTGAGATGTAATTGAAAACTACAGTTGTACCTTTGGATTATGGGATAATTCAAATATTTAATTTCCCTTCCCTACTGCAGATCAGCCCAATTCTCTACATAGCTCTCAGGGTCTCATGACTGGCAATGTGGATGAAGCCATGTTTGCTCCCTTTCCGGCAAACCAGCCTGTCGAGAGCTGTGAGACCTCCTTTGAGGCTTCTATGGGCCTAGAAAGAAAACTGCAGGATGAATTAAATTATCATAAGTATGGCAGTCGGATGGATAATTCAGAAAGCCAACCTGTGATATACAGTGCTGAAAAGAGAGAGGAGGAAAGAAGACGAAGGGTGTCCTTTGATCCATTTGCAACTCCACCTGCTGCTCCACAGATGTGTGAATCGTATCTGCAAGCTGAAAGCACAAGGTCAAAAGCCAGTCCCTATAGTAACATGACCAATTACAGTCATTTACAACAACCACCACCACCAGCTGCAGCAACTCCAATATGGGAAAATGTACCATACAATCCAAATATTATGCATGGGACAAGGCCTCTAGATCCGATAATAGGCTGTCCAGAGGATCTCTATGGATCAAATTCAGCCAATACATTTAGTCTGAATAAACCCCCTGTGCCTGAATCTGGCCTAGACCAGCATCCACAAGCATCCACACCTTTGTTTCCAAAGAGCCCGAATACAGAGACAGGTAGGTGAGATATTTGTCTTATTACTTCTTTATCTAAAACACAAACAGTACTCCTTTTGTCGTCTTCCAGAAGTAAGATGGCCACTGATCATTTTGTAGCTCATATACCAGCAAGCAGCTGATTTTTTACTCTCAGGCAGTGGTGCTGGTAGCAAAGGCTTTCCGTTAGACATATTATGGTCCACTGCTCTTTGTTTTCCTGATACTTTGATATCACTTCAGTTCACTAAAATGCTGTGGGCTTGATTCTCCTCACACGTTTGTTTAACTCCATTGACTTCAATTGAGTTACTCCTGATTTACATCAGTGTAAGGGTACGTCTTCACTTACCGGAGGGTCCGGCGGCAGGCAATCGATGTTCTGGGATCGATCCCAGAAGTGCTCGCCGTCGACGCCGGTACTCCAGCTCGCCGAGAGGAGTACGCGGCATCGACGGGGGAGCCTTCCTGCCGCGTCTGGACCCGCGGTAAGTTCGGACTAAGGTACTTCGAATTCAGTTATTAACGTAGCTGAATTTGCGTACCTTAGTCCAAAGTGGGGGCTTAGTGGGGACCAGGCCTTTGAGAGAGAAGAATCAAGCCACTGACTGCATGCTATTATCCAGTTGGTACTCCTGGGGGAGTTATGCGCCACTCCACAATGCAGAATTTTGCAGAAATTAACTTTGTGCATGCAGAATTTCCTTTCTCCCACAGAAATGGGCTGCAGTTCTGCTAGCCACCACTAGGGGACACTGGACTCAGCAGAGCCCAGCTTGCACATAGAAGACACTGCTGGGGGGAGGAGGAGGGAGCAAAAGGATTCCTGGCAACTGCAGTTCTCCTTCCTGAGGGAAGGAGAGGGCGACGCGCAGGAAACTCTGTGCAAGCCTGGGACTTGCTGTTTCTCCCTCTGGATCCCTGGGCTCTGGGGGAGGAGGGGAACAGGTATCTGGGCAAGGGGGCACCCTGTAGCTGGGCTCTGGGGAGGGACAGAGTGTGGGTATCTGGACTGGGGGGGGCCCACCAGGAGGCTCTGGGGAGGAGGGGGTTGAGGTGTATTAGTTGGAGGGCCCCACAGCTGGGCTTTGTGGGGGGGGGAGGGGTTGTGAGTGTCTTGCCCCCTGGCTGGGCTCTGGGGTGGGGTGGGCAGAGAAACAGGAACTGGGTTGTTATAGAGGTTTCTTTAACTCTCTACTCCTAGGGGAATTTTTGTGTGTGTCTGTATTGTTACAGACATACTTGCTGCCCAGTATTTTGAAATAAATTACCAAAATAATTGAAACTGGCATGATTATGTAGTGTTATTTTGACAAATACAATTTGCAGAATTTTAAAATATTGTGTGCAGAATTTTTAATTTTTTGGCGCAGAATGCCCCCAGGAGTAAGTTGGCAGTTGAATAACTGATAAACTCTCCCAACCCATCTAGGGTGAAAGAACCGTAAACAAGAACAATCACCAAATTGTGCTAGAAGCAAATGGTAGTTGTTTTTAGACTCACAAAGGTGTGTAAAATGAGTCAGAATCTTACTGCAGGTCAGTTGCAGCACAGAAACAGTGTTAGAGTGAGGATTTTTGGTACCTTTCAGAAAATGAATCTTTGCCGGCTCTGGTGGCTTGATTGGGTAAATGCTGTACCAGATGAAGATCCATGTTCATAAGTGACCCTAAATTCAAGCCAACAGGAAGCTGACACTCTTAGCTGTACAGACAGCAGGTTATATCTAATGCTGCTATGGCAATGCCTCTCAGCAATTGCAGGTGAGGTATGTATCCTCAGGAACAGAAGGCTATGGAGGCGGAGAAAGGAGAGAATATTGAGAGTTTAGCAAAAATAAACATAAACAAACAGGTCAATAACCATGTGTTCAGTGGAGTTTGTCCCATACCATTTAGGAAAAGGACAAGGTATTATACAGATTAATCATCTTACCCTAGATGCTGGATTTTCCGGGTATGGTATTCCTTTTCAGCACTTTACACTAAGGCCTTGTCTACACTACGAGAGTAGTTCGAATTTACTTGCATCGAATTTTTGGAATCGATATTGCAAAGTCGAACGTCTGTGTCCACACTAAGGACAGTAATTCGACTTTGTGAGTCCACACTAACGGTGAAAGCGTCGACATTCGAAGCAGTGCACTGTGGTCAGCTATCCCACAGTTCCCGCAGTCCCCTCTGCCCATTGGAATTCTGGGTGTAGCCGGCAATGCCTTCTGGGTAACAAAATGTGTCGAGGGTGCTTTTGGGTAACTGTCGTCATCCGTCCATCACTCCCGCCCTCCCTCCCTGAAAGCGCCGGCGGGAAATCAGTTCGCGCACTTTTCCAGTCATTGACAGCGCGGATGCCACAGCACTGCGAGCATGGAGCACGCTGCGACCATCGCTGCAGTTGTGGCCGCTCTCAACGCCTCGCAGCTTATCATACACCTTTCCCTGAGGCAGATGCAGAAAAGTCAGGCGAGGAGGCTACGGCACCGCGGTGATGTCCTGAAGTCTGAGAGTAGCACAGACCTCTCAGAAAGCAGGGGACCCAGCGCCGAGGACATCACGATGGCAATGGGTCATGTTGATGCCGTGGAACGGCGATTCTGGGCACGGGAAACAAGCACTGAGTGGTGGGACCGCATAGTGCTGCAGGTCTGGGATGAATCCCAGTGGCTGCGAAACTTTCGCATGCGGAAGGGAACTTTCCTGGAACTTTGTGAGTTGCTGTCCCCTGCCCTGAAGCGCAATGACACCCGGTTGCGAGCTGCACTGAGTGTACAGAAGCGAGTGGCCATAGCCCTCTGGAAGCTTGCAACGCCAGACAGCTACCGGTCAGTCGCGAACCAGTTCGGGGTGGGCAAATCTACCGTGGGGGTTGTTGTGATGCAAGTAGCCAAGGCAATCGTTGATGTACTGCTGCCAAAGGTAGTGACCCTGGGAAACGTGGAGGCGATCATAGATGGCTTCGCAGCGATGGGATTCCCAAACTGCGGTGGGGCCATAGATGGAACTCACATCCCTATTCTGGCACCGGACCACCAAGCCACCCAGTACATTAACCGAAAGGGCTATTTTTCCATGGTGCTGCAAGCACTGGTGGACCACAGGGGACGTTTTACCAACATCTACGTGGGATGGCCGGGCAAGGTTCATGACGCTCGTGTTTTCAGGAACTCTGGTCTGTTTAGACGGCTGCAACAAGGTATTTACTTCCCGGACCACAAAATAACTGTTGGGGATGTGGAGATGCCTATAGTCATCCTCGGGGACCCAGCCTACCCGCTAATGCCCTGGCTCATGAAGCCCTATACTGGCGCCCTGGACACTGAAAAAGAACTCTTCAACTACCGGCTGAGCAAGTGCAGAATGGTGGTGGAGTGTGCTTTTGGCCGTCTCAAGGGGAGATGGAGAAGCTTACTGACTCGCTGTGATCTCAGCGAAACCAATATCCCCATTGTTATAGCAGCTTGCTGTGTGCTCCACAATCTCTGTGAGAGCAAGGGGGAGACCTTTATGGCGGGGTGGGAGGTTGATGAAAATAGCCTGGCTGCTGATTACGCTCAGCCAGACAGCCGGGCGATTAGAAGAGACCTGCGGGAAGCGCTGTGCATCCGGGAGGCTTTGAAAGCAAAGTTCCTGAGTGAGCAGGGTAACCTGTGACTTTTAAGTTTGTGTACAGAGAAGCTGAACCTGCCCCCGTTTCTTTACCCAGTTAATGTTGACTATCCTACCCAGTTACATACCCCCTTCACCCCCTTCCAACACACGTTTCGAAATAAAAATAGTTCTACTTTGTTAATGCACACCGTTTTTTTTAATACTGTTTTCGCGGGAATTTTTTAAAACTGGGACGCAGACTGTGGTGCGGAGCGGGTGTAGTGTAGTGACGCGAATGAAGCTTCTAAACTCAAGGATTGACGGGCTCCGCTGCGGTGGGATGGTTGTTTCAACGGAGCCTGTCACCCCTCCTGATCGGGACTGTGTGTATGGGGGGGCTATGTGACTTTGTGGCAGGGGGAGGACGATTACAGATCCCCTGCTGCATGGCTCTGTGATCCTGCATAAGGACTGCCGCTTAAGATCTGTAACTGCCCTCCCCCGCCACAAAGTCACAGAGCAACCCACCCCCCACCACATAACATGAAAACAACCTCCCAGACTAACCAGGGTAACTAGTCACTGCATCACTGCACTGTGTATGTGCCCTGCTGCTGTGCCTGCCCCCGCCTATGTACCCTGCCAAAGGTGACTGTCCTGTCCAATTACCAACCCCCTTTCCCCTCCTCCTCCAAAAGAACATGATTGAAACAGTAGTTAACATGAACGTATTTTTTATTATCAACTACACATGGAACTGGGAGGTGAAACTTGGACGGGGGCTTGTGTCAGGCGGGAAGGAAAGAACTTTTCAAGTTTTGGGGAATGAGAGCCTTCTGCTACTAGAGCTCTCTGCAGGGGTGGAGTGAGAGTTAGCAGGGACTCTGCCGCCTCTCCTTCTTTGCACTTTGGGTGAGGTGGGTATGGGACTTGGTGGCGGGGGAGGGCGGTTAGAGATGGACTGCAGCGGGGCTCTGTCCTCCTGCCTCCGTTCCTGCAGAACATCCACAAGGCGCCGGAGCGTGTCTGTTTGCTCCCTCAGTAGTCCAAGCAGCGTTTGAGTCGCCTGCTGGTCTTCCTGCCGCCACCTCTCCTCCCGATCCATGTTTGCTTGCTGCATTTGGGTCAATTTCTCCCGCCACTGGGTCTGCTGTGCTGCCTGGGCTTGGGAACAGGCCATAAGTTCAGAGAACATGTCCTCCCGTGTCCTCTTCTTCCTATGCCTAATCTTCGCTAGCCTCTGGGAGTGTGATGCCAGGCTAGGTTGTGAGACAGTCGCAGATGTGGCTGTGGGAATGGGAAAAAGGGAGTGAATTCCTCAGAAAGATAAATGTAGTTGTGAACAAAGAACATAGTCTTTCTCTGTGAACAAGACCATGCACAGCACCTATCACATGCGCACTCAGCACAAGGTCGAATTCTCGGCCTTCGCATTCAGTGCCTGGGGTCTTCCACAGCACATTTGAGAAGCGGGGCAGCACAACGGAATTTCTGTTGCAGGCAGACATGGTAAGCCGTAGACTTGTGGCAGTTTAAAACTTTTATATTACCACTGGCCTCATTTCACATTTAAAGCAATGTCAGTACCTGCTGCCAGCAATCCGGCAAGCGGGAACTCTGCCCCTGTCCCACCCCCTCGCGGCTGTCCCCAGGAACGATCCCTTTCGGCAGCCCCTCTCCCGCCTCCACCGCGTGGCTGCAAACCAGCGGTTACAGTTCTGTAAAGGAACGAGCAAGCAGTCCCAACACTAACATTCCCCTACCTAATTCAAAGCAGGTCACCATGGGCGACATCACCCTGATGAGGATCTCTGACAGCGAGAGAGAGAGAATGCTCCGGGAAAGCCTCCAAAGACCAGGGCCGTATGCCGCCCTGCTGTGCAGAGCAATGATTCCCGAGTACTTGATAGTCTCGTGGCGCGGCAACGTGTCGTACTTCGGAGGACCCAATAAGGCCGCTCTCCCCAGGAACCTCATGCAACGGCTTTCCAATTACCTCCAGGAGAGCTTCATCGAGATGTCCCGGGAGGATTACTGCTCTATCCCTGCACATATAGACCGCATCTTACTCTAGCTGCAGTAGCAGGGACTAAACAGTAGAGCGGCTTGGGCAGGACAATCACGGAAAACCGGACATTGCTAGATTTTTTTTCAAAACTTGCACTGCCCATGACTGAACCGTTAAGTGCCTAGGGCAAAGTAATCATGAACAACCCATTCTTTTAATTGTTAATATTCCTGTTCTGTTAAAAATAAATGTTTAGATGTTTACAACACTTACTGGCTGATCCTTCCCCAGATTCTGTGTCCGGGGTAACGGCTGGGGACGCTTCGTAGGGGATCTCTGTAAGGGTGATGAAGAGATCCTGGCTGTCGGGGAAATCAGCGTTGTGAGCGCTGCCGACTGCCTCGTCCTCCTTATCTCCTTCCTCATCTTCCCCGTCCGCTAACATGTCCGAGGAACCGGCCGTGGACAATATCCCATCCTCAGAGTCCACGGTCAGTGGTGGGGTAGTGGTGGCGGCCGCACCGAGGATGGAATGCAGTGCCTCATAGAAACGGGATGTCTGGGGATGGGATCCGGAGCGTCCGTTTGCCTCTTTGGTCTTCTGGTAGCCTTGTCTCAGCTCCTTGATTTTCACGCGGCACTGCGTTGCATCCCGGCTGTATCCTCTCTCTGACATGTCTTTTGAGATCTTCTCATAGATCTTTGCATTCCGTTTCTTGGAGCGCAGCTCAGAAAGCACGGACTCATCGCCCCACACAGCGATGAGATCCAATACTTCCCGATCAGTCCATGCTGGGGCCCTCTTTCTATTCACAGACTGCACGGCCATCACTGCTGGAGAGCTCTGCATCGTTGCCAGTGCTGCTGTGATCGCCACGATGTCCAGACAGGAAATGAGATTCAAACTGGCCAGACAGGAAAAGGAATTCAAATTCAAATTTTCCCGGGGCTTTTCCTGTGTGGC